>NC_044035.1:47701783-48002847 GCF_901765095.1 Microcaecilia unicolor
TCCTCCCTCAATCCTCTCAGGGCTCCTCCTCCATCCCTCTCTCCTATGTCCTCTCTTCCCCATATTTCCTCTCCCCTAGTGCCCTCCCTCCTTCTCCTCCATGTCTTCTCTCCTCCCAGTGCTCTTTCTCCTTTCCATTTAAATGTTATTTAGTGTTCTTTTTAAAGCTTCTAAGCAGCAGCCTCAGTGATCTTCCTCAGTGATATGCTGCAGGACCAGAAAGCACATTTGTGTATACTCTTGGTCCCCGTGCAGGCATGCAAAATAAATTATATGAAAGCCATGCTATGAGATGCAAGTTAGTTTAGTTGTGCATTCTGGTTGGCTGAGTGCAAAATAATGGACTTTTATTGTTTCATGGCTTTCATAGCAACAAACTATCTACAAACCATTTGCATAATACAGACGAAGTCATGTTAATCTTCTTTAGAAAATCTATTAGCCCTATGAAAATGTACTTTCCTCAAACATTAAAAAAATAATAATAAACAAGATGTATAGCACATTATTGTTTAATTTTAGTTGAGGGATGCCAGCAGCCTCTTGTTCTTCATCCTCATGCATGCATACAGCCAAACTCATTCACACTTGAAGAAATTACAATGGGAAAATAGTAATTAATACTCTCTTGTGAAATGTATTTATCCTGTTTTATACTGTCTATTCCCTGGCAAGTATCTGTCTGAGGAGAATCAAGATGCTAGATAACAAGCACGGTAGATCGAAGCCAACTACATCAGGCTGTCACCCTGACAAAAAATAAACTTAATGGAATAAAACACAAAAGTAAGACTCTGACAAGGTCACCTATAAGCAGAGTTGTCTATGAGTGGGGGGACAATTGATGTTTTGGAGGGGGAAGGGATGTCATCTGAAGGAAGAGATGTGTAATCGGCTCTCCCAGACCAGGTGGAGGAGGGAAGAGAGAGCAGGTGGCTGGGACGGTTAGAGGATGGTGATTTGTGTGAGTAAAAGGAAGAGGGAGAGTGCTGTGATCAGGGAGAGGAGGAGAGGGGAAGCAGAGTGCTGGAATCAGGGTGCGTGGAGGCTGAGCCAGGGGCGTAGCCAGACAGCAGATTTTGGGTGGGCCTAGACAAGAAGTGGGTGGGCACCAAATATTCTCACCCCAACCCCCACAACAAAATAAATATCTCAGCTGGTGGGAAAATGCTTCTCTCCAGTCTTCATCTTGGTAGTTTGCAGCAGGCATGCGCTGAAAACAGCATGTGAAGGTGCCAGTACTGTGGAGAGCAGCATTTTCATTACCATGTGCTACTACTGTTGGATGGGCCTGAGCCCTAAGTGGGTGGGCTGTGGCCCACCCAGGCCCACCTATGGCTACGCCACTGGGCTGAGCATGCTGGTATATGGAGAGGCATAGTATAAGGGGAATGTACCAGTTCATCCACACTGGGCCCTAGGGTCAGTCCTTCCTATAAGCAACAAGAAATGGAAAGGGAACAGGTAGAAGGCTATATAGAGGGACAACAAGGCAGGGAGTGATGTCCGGAGAGAAATTAGCACAAATGCTTATGATCTAGCTAATAAAATTTTAGATATACTAGGTTTGATATTTCAGTTATATCTAGATATTATTGATATCATGAAGACAGGGTTCTGTCAGTCCAATAAGTGGAAATGACCATACTGGACAATAGATTGTTTAGGAAGGACAGGGAAGGTAGAAAAGAGGGAGGTGTAGCATTTTATGCAAAACTGAATATTAAAACAACTTAAATGCAATGGAAAGTGGAGGAGGAGGTACAGTAAGTCATCCTGGAATGCAGGAATGGAATTTCTATACCAAAATGATCTACAGATATCTGGCACTGATGGAGCAGATGTATAGTGGTATAATCAGTGACATACCAAGAAGTGAAATGAAAGGGCAGGTATTACATTGGGAAGGTTTCAATATGCCAGATGTGGATCGGAGCACTCCGTCTATGAAGTATAAGATGCTTCTTTGATGAAAGAGAATTTTGGTAATATCATGATATACCAGACATGAGACAGATATGTGTTATTAAGGGGCACTTTTACTAAAGTGTGGCAAGTTTTTGCATTAACAGCACAGATTAAAGCGTGATAACTAAAAAGGCTGCAGCTGGGGTCATGCTTGGTGTGTCCTTCAGTTATCATATAGAAAAGTTCTTTGTGCATTAAGGCTATTTGCAAATAGACATTGGGGGGGGGGGGGGTCTTTTACAAAGGCGTGGTAGCATTTTTAGCGCTCACTAAATGTTAGAGACCCATAGGAATATATGGGCATCTCTTGCGTTTAGCTCACACTAAAAACGCTAGTGCGCCTTTGCAAAGGACCCCTGAGTGCAGTGACTGCAATGTACAATCCATAACCATTTTCTGCCCAGTGTTTGCCCCTAATATGGAATGCAGTTAATGTGTGAATTAGCGTGTGCTGTCTTGCCAGTGCGGTAATAGTTACTCCCCTACTTTACATAATAAGGAGGAAATTTAATAAATGGTACCTAAGTGCCAAGATGATCCACGCCAAGCTAGTATTCTGTAAAGGGTGCTCTGTGTGGAATGACATTACAGAATAATAGCTTAGCATGCATTTTGCGCCCAACTGTCAAAGGCCGGTGTAAATGCTCATGCCCAACTGATGGCAGTTAGGCCCGCAAATGCAGCATTTTATAACATTGTGCCAAATTTCTGGGAACACGCCTGATGTGCATGGCCCTCTCATGGTCACGCTCCCTTTACAGCTGCACGCTATGAAATTTAGGTGAGTATGTTATGAAATAGGGTTTAGGGTAGATTCACATACAACTCCTAATTACTGCCAAGTGCCAATCAAGTGCTTGCTAATGCCAATAATTTATTGTTATCACCTAATTAGCTAATTAGTTTACGCACTGATCTGTGTTCCACGCCCCAAACTGCATGCCCAACTTCGGATGACCTACACAGAATCCAGTGATAACTGCTTAATGTACTTTGGTAAAAAGGCTCCTAAGTTGCTACAATATTTGTAAGATAAGGTAAAGTTCCTGTTGGATCTCATTCATTTAGACTTCATTATTAATGTGGAGTTCTTGATCATATAATAGTTTACATTAGAGGTAGAAATATCCCATATTCTCTTTCAAGTGCTCCCCTCAGACAAATCAGGTAATGGAACCCACAAGGGAGGGACCTGGTACTTATGAACAGAGAAAGTGCTTCTAATGTTCAGATAGATAGCCACCTAAATTCTAGTGATTATCAGATAATATCATTCAATCTGTGAGTAATGGCAGACAGAGGTCATGCAAAGGCCAGAGTATTGACTTTGTAAATAAAGAGAGTACCTTAAGTAGGCCCTGACTGGAATGGAATTTATTTGTACAGTTGAACAGTGGGTAAACTAAGAGAAGCTACAGTAAGGCCTTCAAATCTTAGGAAAATAAATAAAAGTAAGATAAAAAGGAGACTGGCACAGTTTTCAAACAATGTGTCTGAATAAGTTAATGACAAAAATATTAGCATTCAAAGGGTACAAGGGATTACAGAAAGAACAGGACAGTAAAGGCTATCTGGAAAAACTGAAGGGTCCTTTTACTAAGCTGTAGCAAAAGGGGGCCTGTGCTGGCATCAGCGCGTGTTTTTGACGTGAGCTGAGGCCTCCTTTTACTGCAGTGGGTAAAAGGCTGTTTTTTTAAAAGAAATGGCTGCCATTTCGAGGGGAGCACTTACTGCCACCCACTGAGGTGGCAATAAGGGCTCCCACGCTAACCCAGCGGTAACCAGGCAGTGCACGGCACTGCTCAAATAACAACGGGCAAACACTGGTGCTACAAAAATAAAACAGTTTCAGTAGAAAGTGAAGAAGAACAGTTTTAGTAGAAAGCGAGTGGGAAAGTTTTACCCTATGAAAGAGACTAGACCGCTGACACAAAAATCTTATATAGATATCAGTGTCCTGCTGGTCAGACCTTGGTGGAAACCTTGGTTTCTGAGGGTGATTCCCATGCTTTTGCTACTTGTTGTTTGATCACTCTATACAACCCTTTCGGATTTTGATTGGCTGTTTTTCAGCACCAGAAATGGCACAGACTGGGGGTGGGAACTATCGCTGGGCTGCTGCGATAGCCTGGCAGTACTTCCGGTTTAACGAGCGGTACCACTGCTTAGTAAAAGACCCCCTGAGAGAAGAAAGGAAGCAGGGCCGGTCTAACCTGGGGGGCGCCTGCCTTCAAGGGCGCTGCTTTGCAAGCAATCAAGCTCTGCTGAGGCTTTTGTTTTTCAGTATCTAATCTCTTCTGCTCATCTCAGTCTGGCTCCAAAGCTGTCAGCTCTCTGTCCCGTCCCCTCCCCCTTCCCAAGCAGAGAAATATCCTCCTTGTGTTTGTCAGAAGACGTCACTGCGCCAACTGAATCTGGCTCTGAAATAACTTGTGGGAGCTCAGCTAACCTCTGTCCTCTGCCCAGAGAGGGCTCAGACAGAGACAGCACAGCAGAGCCTGGACCCTTGTTTTGTCAGAGACTGCTGTTTAGTGCTGCACCTGACTCACCCTTTTCCACCCCCACCCTCCACCCCCAACACAGCAACTCACAGGACAGGAAGGCTAGATGCCTGCTTTCAATTCCTAACCATCACCTACTGTATCTCTCATTCCCACTTCAGTAACTCCTGTTAGTCTGTCCAACTCAGATTATAGAATATGTTAGTTTATGCTGATTAAGTCTGTCCTAGCTAGATCCTAAGCTGTGCTCGATGGGAAGGCTATTGTGCTGCATGCAGAGTCTAACTTCTTAGGATTTCAGGTTATTTTTTGAAGAATTTGAAGAGGGGCTATCTCTGTTCTACATGTGTGACTGCAAGGCCAAGTGTCTGAATAGGGATCTGTTTGTTAGATTCTGAAATTTTGATAGCACATTGTTTTTCAGAGTTGGCAAGACTGTCTGTTCTCCTAATTCCTGGTCTGTGTGCTAAGTTATTTTTCTTCTATACTGGTGTAATATTTTCAATGATGCTATGGCTGGTAAAAGGGGTGTGTCTACTGTGGGGGCGGAGCCATAGTGATCCCGCCTCTGGATGGGTAGGGGCGCCGATTAATAGACTGCAGGAGAGCGCTAGAAACCCTAGGGCCGGCCCTGAAAGGAAGGTAGAACAACAAAGGTGCAAACTGAAGAAAAGATTGCTAAGGCACTAAAAGTGAGGTGATCAGGATTTTTCCAGGTATATTGATGAACCTAGGAAAGATGTAACTGTATAACTGAGAAAAAAAATAAGAAAAAAATGTGTGGAAAACAGTCTGCCTGGGACAGACCAAAGGTCCATCAAGCCTATCCTGTTTCCAACAGTGGCCAATCCAGGTCACAAGTATCTGACAAGATCTTAAGATTCACTGAAGCAGTGAGTACACAGCTGTATAAAGGGGTGGATGGTAAAACGGAATGGATCTACAAACATTTAGTGGACTGACTTTAAGCATATTTTAAAATATGGAGTTACAGAGTAATTTTATAAAGCAATTTCTGTGTATAAAGCATGTTTAACCTGCAGAAAATTACTATTATAAAATTGCCCAGAGTATACATGTGCACAGGTAGGTTGACAAGATCATTCATACTTTTATGTAATTTGTATGTAGACATTCCCAGGGGTGGAGCTGGGGGCCGAGTTAAAATGTGTCCATGTATTTTATAAAATAAGCATACATCACACATATTTACTACACCTTTGTTGAGCCGGGAATAAATTTGTGCTAGAGAATGTTTACAATATGTGGGATAAAGACACTAAGAGGGTCATTTTCAAAGTCACGTGGAGGGGCATTTTCGATATGATGTCTAAGTCCGATTTTGGATGTTTCTGAGAAGTTTTGAGAGAAGAAGACATTTCTCTGGTGAGAGAACATTATTTTGCTCTCTGCTTTGAGAACTTAAAGATTGGGGTTTAAAGGAGGAATTGTACATTATTAATAGGCAGAATAAAAAAGAAAAGAAAAAGCTAACTTTATTAACTAGTCTCTATACCCATTCCCCCTAGTCTTAAAACTTGAACCTTGTACCACCACCCCAGCTTAGTAAAAGGGCCCCATAATGAAACTGGACAGAGATAGGACTCTGTTTTATGCGGTCTGATTTGTCTGGTTAACTTAGGTGATTATGTGCTGAATATTGGCGCTTAACTGTATAAGTGCCGTCTCCACCCCTGGATTGCCCACAAAATCACCGGCTATGGATTTAGCGGTTACTGCTGATATTCAGCAGGCCTAATGGGTTAAATGCAGCTGAATATCAGCATATAGCCCTGCACAAGCGATTTAACCAGGGAGGACCCTCTCCTGCCCAGTTAAATCGCTTTAAATATTGACCTCTACAAATCTAGAGCTTGGTCAACTTAGACCATTTAGTGGTGGTGAGGGGGGGGGGGGAGTTCTCAACATTGGCTACTGTTAAAAAGATGGGCTATTTTACCACAAGTCATGATATTTTAGCACAGGGTCTCTTTGAATAAAATGGGACCCTGTGCTAAACTAGCACAACGTGATAAAATAACCCATCTTAACGATAGCTCACATTGATAATTTCCCCCCATTAATGTTTTACAATTTTATATTAAAAATGAACCAAAAAGGTTGGATGCATATAATGCAGTGTTTCTCAGCTCTGTCTTTGAGGCATAGCTAACCAGTCAGGTTTTCAGGAAATCCACAATGAGACCTGCATAAGATACTGTATATTTGTAAGTATTGGAGATCCTTTCTTTTGCATATCTATCTCATGCATATTTTTTAAGGCTATCTTGAAACCAGTCCATTTATATTATGCATATTCATTGTGGATATTCTGGAAAAAAAAAAGACTGTCTGGGCAAATCAAAAAACTGATTCTAAAAACAAGGATTTAACACTATTACAATATGGTGCTGAGTTGGTGATCAGACTGCCACACAACTTCATTGCAATGATTATGCTTGCAGCCACTGCTGCAAGAACACTCATAAATACAACTGTCAGCATGCAGCAGATTCTGGGCAACACCTTGAAATTAACCAATGGCATACAACGGATTTATTAATGTCTGGGTCATTTGCAGCTAACATTTGACTTGCCCTTCCTTTGTATAAGTGGTGAACATCAATTTGTGTTTTGGCAGACCAGCATACCAAGTGGCTTAGTGCCAGTCTCCAAAGAGGCAGGTTTAACTTTTTGTCCTTGAAATTACTTTAACTAAGACTCTGAGCATTAATTGATTTAATTGATTTAAATTTAACATTTTATATACTCACAGTACATAAGAATACTGCCCCTTGTGCCCACATGGGCAATTACCTATTTGAACTACTTTACACAAAAATACCTAGCAAATTTAATTTTAAATGTCCCTCTAAATATTGAACCTGCAGTTTTTCACTCCATCTGTTTTTCTTAGGGAAATCAAAGCTATCTCTTAATACATGCATGCAATATGCATAAAATTCAAGCTAGATTTGCCCTCCAGGAAAATGTGGATGCACTGGCAACCTGATTCTTTAATAAACAGGAGTACGTATATTATTTTAAAATGTCTGCCCAAGAATATATTGCATGGAATTCTAGTAGATTTATTAGTCCTGAGGAAAACCGGATCCTGTACAGGATGTAATACTGTATTTTGAGTAGAATACCAGTGGTCATAGGGGTCTTGACTCTGAAATTCATTTGTGTGTAAATAATTATTCACAGGAATAGATAGATATATATGGATCAGTGGCATACACCTCATAACAACTCAAATGTAATTTTTAGCAGAAAAAAAGAAAAAAGTACTATTGGCTGAAAAAATGTAGGTAGTCCCCTGTATGCAAGCAGGTCACAAGCAACTTATGGGGGCCACCACATGTATGCCACATGTTTCTTGGCAGACTATTACCAGGGTGGCTTGCCATTATCTTCTGCAGTCATCTTTACCCCCAATTAAGGCCAGGGACATTTACTGACTGAAAGTGAGTGGATGGCTGAACTGGTTAGAGGCTAGCTACTTGACAGAAATACCGGCGCAGGATTTGAACTAGAAAACTAGGTCACAACTTTCAAACTTAAATAAAAAAAAAAAAAAATTCCTAGTGCTATCCAGTTTGCACAATCCCAATACCCACCCACCAGTGGCGTTCCTAGGGGCGCTGACACCCGGAGCGGATCGCCAATGCGCCCCGCCCCCCCTGGGTGCAGCGCCCCCCCTGTGCAGCGCGACCCCACCCCAGCGAAAGAACACCCCCCCACCTCGGTGAAAGAACCCCCTCACCTCTGGGTGCACGCCGCTGGGGGGGTGCCGTGCGCTGGTCAGCGTCGTTCGTTTCCATGCTCCCTCTGCCCTGGAACAGGTTATTTCCTGTTCCGGGGCAGAGGGAGCATGGAAACGAACGACGCTGACCGGTGTGCGGCACCCCCCCAGCGGCGTGCACCCAGGGCGGACTGCCCCCACTGCCCCCCCCTTGGTACGCCACTGCCACCCACAATTCACAATCAACCAACAAACATACCAAATCGAACCATAACTAAAAATACTGGGAATTATTCTAGATAAACATCTATTTCTTGAAAACCAAGTATCTACAGCCACATCAAAATGTTTCAGCACACTACAGAAACTGAGACGGATCAGAGACTACTTCTCCAGACAATCATTCCAGCTAATAGTACAAATCGTTGATAATGTCACAACTAGACTATTGTAATGCAGCATATGTAGGGTGTAAAGTAAGCACGTTAAGATTGTTTAAAACGTTCAAAATATGACAGCAAATTCAAAAAGTCAAAATATGAAAGAGCAACTCCATTCCTTGAAATGCTACACTGACTTCCAATCAAGGCAAGACTATTTTTCAAAACTGGCTCCCTCTTTTTCAAAATACTATTTGGAATGGTTCCTGAATACATGCTAAATCTGATTGAACTATCCCCAAGAAACACAAGCCTTGAAACTAGAGGCTATTTACTTCTTGAACTGCAGAAACATAACTTACAAAACCATCTACACAGCTGGATTTAGCTATCTGGGCTCCAAATGGTGGAACTCAATACCCAAAGCCACAAGAAGCATTACTAACTATCTTCAATTCAGAAAAGAACTGAAGACCCTACCTCTTTAAAAATTCTATAGCTAAAAAAATGAGGAGTGGCCTAGTAGTTAGGGTGATGGACTTTGGTCCTGGGGAACTGAGGAACTGAGTTCGATTCCCACTTCAGGCACAGGCAGCTCCTTGTGACTCTGGGCAAGTCACTTAACCCTCCATTGCCCCATGTAAGCCGCATTGAGCCTGCCATGAGTGGGAAAGCGCGGGGTACAAATGTAACAAAAAAAAAAAAGGATAACGATATTACATTCCATTCTGTGACTGCAACACACTACCATAAACACCCCAGGACACACCCTTACTACCTCAGACAGCCTAAAAATACTCGGAGTCACAATCGACCGCAACCTTACCCTTGAGAGCCAAGTAAACTCTGTAATAAAGAAAATGTTCTACTCAATGTGGAAACTTAAACGATTAAAGCCTTTCTTCCTGAGATAAATTTTTCAAAACCTAATACAATCAATGGTCCTAAGTCATGCAGATTACTGCAATGGAATCTACGTGGGATGCAAAGATCAACTCACAAAAAAACTCCAGACCGCCCAAAACACAGCAGCCAGGCTGATATTTGGTAAAACACGATTCAAACGTGCCAAACCCCTCTGAGAAAAGCTGCACTAGCTCCCAATCAAAGAAAGGATCACCTTCAAAATTTGCACCCTGGTCTACAAAATTAACTATGGCGTAGTCCCAGGATACATGACAGACCTCATAGATCTACCAACCAGAAACAGAATCCGATCATCACCATCATACCTAAACTTACACTACCCTAATTGGAAAGGACTTAAATACACAACAACTTACGCATCCTACTTCTCCTACATAAGTGCACAACTATGGAATGCACTCCCAAAAGCTGTGAAAACAATCCATCACCATTTAAACTTCAGGAAATCACTAAAAACCAACCTCTTCAAAAAGGCTTACCCCACCGACCCACCGTAAATCCCCAAACCCAGCAACACAGCATAACCAATGATCTTACTGGACGATATATCATCTACATTCCCCTCCAAAGGGACACCACCTTGTAAGTGGTGGAGGGGCTTCCGTGTTTCAATGACTTAGAGGGATATGCTGAAGGGTTACCCATATCAGACAGGCCTCTGAGAAGAAACCAGACAAAGAGTGTCCCAAACTGGAGGATCCAAGATGGCGTTGAGGGAGGACGTACGTTAGTTGAGTTCCCGTTTTACACCAGAATACCTGAAGAAGTAGGTGTGCTCCCCAGAGAATGGGGAAGAAAAAAGGCAAAGCCGTGGTGTTGTCCTCCTCGAACACGGCTGGGGTTCCCACCACTTCTCAGTCTACTTTGGAGAGATTCGGGGTCATAACATCGGGGATATCGGTTCCTGCTTCGGGGAACAGCAAGGCTTTATCGCCGAATCTCAGTGGAGAGGGAGTGACTTTGAGTCCCCCTGTTGGCATGACCTCTCCAAGACCTGGAAACAGTAACGCTTCGCTATGGAGGTCGACAGTGGAAACGCCCGAAGTGGGTTAGGATTCTTACGCGATCCAAGGAGGTCCTGGTGCAGCATTGACTCCGGATAATAAACCAACTGGGGGATTGGAGAGTGAGCTCTTCCCCCCGAAGATATCTGGAGCGGTTTCTGTGGAGAAATTGGACCTGGTGAAGCCAAAAAATGTCATAATGGACGCACTATGGGAAGTGCTGCAGAGTGTGAATAATTCTCTTCTTCAGATGTCAAACATTTTTCAGGAATAAATATGTGATTATATCAATACTTATCTAACAAAGTGGAAGTCCAAGATATAAAAATAGAGACTTTGATTACGGAAATGGTTTCTCTACGAAAATCAGTTAATCTGGTAATGAAGGAAAGTCATGTTTCTTGTAAAAAAGTGGAACTTCTGGAGAACCAATTAAGGAAAAATAACTTGAGAATGATAAATCTTCCTAAAATACCCTATATAGAGAGTTATATTACTAGTGACTTTTGCCTTTGATTTAGATAGGAACAATGTTTTGAAATTGTATTTCCGATACATGGCTGATAGTTTTTTGGGTTCAAAGATAAATACATTTCCTGATATATTAAGGGAATCGCAGACTAGGAGGTGTGAACTCTTGGCTTTAAAGCCAAGAATCATTGCCCTAGATGGGACCTTCCTAGAGCGATTCCCTTGTAAGTGTTTTATTTCCTTATTACTTATTTGTTGAACCCAAGAAATTACAAGAGTTTGTGGAGTTAAAAGAACAGATGAAGAACCCTCTGCAGCAACTTCCTTTAGTTACCACTGTAGCGGCTGCAATTACCGATTAACCTTCCTCCCTCAGAAAATATGAATTTGTAAGATTAACCACTTGGTGTTTTTCTTATTTTCTTTGAGATTGTTTTCCTGATCTTGGATCCCCCAATTGTGGACAATTATATATATTGTTGAGAGAAAATGTTTTTTCTTTTTCCTTATATTAATTTCTGTTTTTCCTTACATTTACGTGATAAATGTAAATGTAATTAAGTAAAATGATAAAATTAAAAAAAAAATATATATATTATCTACATTCCCTTCGACCCTCTTGTTGCCTGATACACACCTACCTCATCAGACCACAATACAACCTGTATTTGTTATCAACCGAATCGGCGAATGCCATTACGGTACTATGTAAGCCACATTGAGCCTGCAAATAGGTGGGAAAATGTGGGGTACAAATGTAACAAATAAAAATAAAAAATTGTAACTTCGCCTTACTGTATATTGTAAGCAACTTTGAACTGAAACCTGTTTTTTTTTTTTGGATAATAGTGGGATATAAAAATGCATAAATAAATAAATAAATAAATAAACTAACTCAGGTCAGGGGCAAAATAGGAAAGTAACCTACTGATTGCACAACAAGGCCTTGATTGAATCAATACGTGAACATATTTGGTCATTTATGCTTCTTAGTAATTTTATAGACCTGAGGCTAAAAAGTTTGCATTCTTTCAAAAAAGACATTTCTACTGAAATGTGTATAGCAAATTATTATTGTGTTTCTAAAGGGCCCTTCTACTTACGTATGCTAAAAGTTTGCATAATTATGGCAAAGCTAACTATTGTGCTAGCTGTTAGAGGTGTGCTTAACACCTTCCCATATAGTTATTGCAGAGACAATACACTTAGCATTATTTGCGCTGCAGATAATGTAGAGGAATGTAATATTATCTACTGAGGTGGCATTAAATGTTCTGTATTATCTGCTGCCATTAAAAGTTACTATGTGATACGTTATTGTGCATTATTTAATGTTTTGTAAGCCACATTGTGCTTGCATGAGTGGGAAAATGTGGGATATAAGTGAACAATAAATAAATAAATAAATTATTTGCTAGGCTCGGTCTTTCACCATTCTTTGCTCCATTTCAAGTTATGCAGTTAATGTGGGATTTAGCATACACTAAGGGGGTCATTCTCTATAGACTGCCTAAAGTTAGATGCCAGAATGATACACACATATCTGCATTTGCGCCTGCAATTGCCGTCTTAGAATACTTGTGTAAGTCCACAGTTATGCAACTAACTTTAGGCATGAGCACCTACGCCAGCTCATTGGCTAGTGTAAATGTTTGCGTCTAACCATAGGCAGCTAGGCAAGTAACTGTTAGTAACACAATAATAAACAAGGTATCTGATGCGGCGGCAGGGCGGGCGGTGACGCGGCGGGGGAGGGTTGGTGGCGGCAGGGGGGTTCAAGGGGATCGTAGGCAGGGGGGCCCCACATAGCTATGCCACTGCTATACAATGGTACCTACATGTGATTGCGTGTAGTTTGAAGGTGGGCATACACATGGGCAGGGTCTGGACACAGTATGGGCATGGCATACAATGACACATGTAAATTACAGCATACTATAACTTATGTGTATTTCTTTGAATCTAGGCATGAGCATATGCCTAAAAGATAGGTGCATATTTCACCTATCACTCTAGTATTCTAAAGAGAAAAGTAAGTGCCAGATTTTCTTTAGGCTCTAAATAGCTGCCTTCTTGGCTCTTATAAATAGGCCCCCCCTTTATAAAATCACCTTCCAAGAGGTAATTCTATAGCAGGAAACAAGAACATGTCATTTCTATAATGGTGCACAGATGCCATTATAGAACTGGCAGCCAGCACTCAGAATCAGCGTGCCTAAATGGAGGTGCCAAGCTATAGTGCATAAATGTGTGCCCCACCCGTGCTCCACCCAAGTGTACACCCACCTGAAAAGTATGCATCATCGAATATTTTCATGTAGCCAGAAACTGCTCATTTACACCTGAATGTGTTCATATATGTCCACAAATGACTGGAATTCCAGCATTTATGCATATACTTACTGCCTAAATCTAGGTGGCTCCTTACAGAATTACTTCCTAAGGGGCCCTTCTACTAAGCTGTGGTAGGCACTATTGTGTGTCTACCGCATGCCAAAAAGCTCTGCCATGGGATGCACTGAAGCATCCTGCCGCCATGTGCTAATCCCGCACTAAAAAATTGTTTCTATTTTTTGGTGTGGGAGGTGTGTTTATGGGAGGAGAAAAGGCATGCCTTGCACTAATTGAGTAGCATGGATACACTGCTGTGCGCTGCCCAATTAGCACAGGATTAGCATGGGAACCCTTACCGCCTAGTAAATAGGTGGCAGTAAGGGCTCCTGTGGTAATGTCCATGCGCTACTTGGAAAATTAATGCATGGCCATTACAGGAAAAATGAAGATACTTACCTGTAGCAGGTATTCTCCGAGGACAGCAGACTGATAATTCTCACAAGTGGATTGGCAATCCGTGCCGGCCCGGGAACCGACATTTGAAATAACAAAAAATTTTGCTACAGCCTTCCGAGCGCGCTGCACATCGGGCTGTTCATGTGCTGAGTGCCTTCCCGCCTGCCACAATCCTCAGTTAGATGAAGAGTAAAAAGAGAGATAGAGGAGACAACTCCAAGGGGAGGTGGGCGGGTTTGTAAGGATTATCAGCCTGCTGTCCTCGAAGAATACCTGCTACAGGTAAGTATCCCTAGCATCCAGGCGCACTCAAAGCTAGGTCAATTGGGTCTCGCAATGGCGAGGACGCAATGTAGATTAACGTGAAACTATATATAAACTAATTGAGAGTGTAGCCTGGAACAGAATAAAATTGGCCTAGGGGGGTGGAATTGGATTATAAACCCCAAACATATTCTGCAGTACCGACTGCCCAAACTGACTGTCGTGTCGGGTATCCTGCTCAAGGCAGTAGTGAGATGTGAATGTGTGGACTGAAGACCATGTTGAAGCCTTGCAAATCTCTTCAATGGAGGCTGACTTTAAGTGAGCCACCGACACAGCCATGGCCCTGACATTGTGAGCCGTGACATGGCCTTCCAGAGTCAGCCCAGCTTGGGCATAAGGAAGGAAATGCAGTCTGCTAGCAAACTGGAAATTGTGCGTTTACTGATGGCGACTCCCCTCCTGTTGGGATCAAAAGCAACAACCAACTGGGTGGAATGTCTGAAAGGCTTTGTCCACTCCATATAAAAGGCCAATGCTCTCTTGCAGTCCAAGGTGTTCAAGCTGCTTTCACCAGGGTGGGCATGAGGATGGGGAAAAAATGTTGGTAAGACAATTGACTGGTTCAGATGGAACTCTGACACCACCTTCGGCAGGAAGGGTGCATGCAGAGGATTACTCTGTTGTGATGAAACTTAGTATAAGGTGCTGCTAAGGCCTGAGGCTCACTGACCCTACAAGCTGAAGTAACAGCCACCAAGAAAACGACCTTCCAGGTCAAGTACTTCAGATGGCAGGAATTCAGTGGCTCAAAAGGAGGTTTCATCAGCTGGGTGAGAATGACATTGAGATCCCATGACACTGGTGGAGGTTTGACAGGGGGCTTTCACAAAAGCAAACCTCTCATGAAACGAACAACTAAAGGCTGTCCAGAGAAAGGCTTACCTTCTGTCATGTCTCCCGCTCCTACCTGTGCCCCCGTCGGGGCAGGCGATGGCCCTCGGGCGGCGCAGCGTCCAGGGGGGCGGAGACGGACCTCCGCTGCAGCCGATGCTGCCGCGGGTCAGACCGAGGCCGGCGGTCCGCTGGACCGAATGCCGGCCTCGGAGGAGGAAGCACGCCGGCCAAGATGGCGGCTCCGGCGTCGGCATCGCCCTGGCTAGGGGCGGATCAGCGCAGAAGCTCCGCCCCCTCGCGCCGGATTGAAGCACCGGCGCTGGGACTCCGCCTACAGGGCAGTTCGGCCAATCGAGCCCCTGTTGTCTGCCAGGACCCGGGGATTGGTTCTCTCTCCATGGGAGGGGCGGATTGGCGCTAAATTTAAATGGACAGACTGGAAGAGTCCAGTGCTTCCGGTTCTTTTGTCCGAAGCCGACGCCACGGATCTGGGAAGCTTGATCCTTCAGAGACTGAGTTCCTTTGACTTGCTGGCCGTCCTTGCCAGCAGCCTCCAAGAGATTGTGTTCCTCTTCAGGCTAGCCGTCCTTGCTAGCCACCTCCAGAGATTGTGTTCCTCTTCAGGCTAGCCGTCCTTGCTAGCCACCTCCAAGAGATTGTGTTCCCCTTTAGGCTAGCCGTCCTTGCTAGCCACCTCCAAGAGATTGTGTTCCTCTTCAGGCTAGCCATCCTTGCTAGCCACCTCCAGAGATTGGGTTCCTCTTCAGGCTAGCCGTCCTTGCTAGCCACCTCCAAGAGATTGTGTTCCTCTTCAGGCTAGCCGTCCTTGCTAGCCACCTCTAGAGACTGTGTTCCTCTTCAAGCTAGCCGTCCTTGCTAGCCACCTCCAGAGATTGTGTTCCGCTTCAAACTAGCCGTCTGCTAGCCACCTTCAGAGACTGTGTTCCCCTTCAGTGCTAGCCGTCCTTGCTAGCTGTCTGCAGAGACTGTGTTCCTCCTCAGTGCTAGCCGTCCTTGCTAGCTGCCCTTCAGAGACTGTGTTGCTGACTACCAGCCAGGCCGGCCGTCACCCCGCGGTTCCAGCAGTCCTGCTGACCGCCTGCAGCTGGGGGCTCAACCCTTGGTGAACGGCGGTCGCCGCAGGTGAAGATTCGGGGTGCGCGGCTGTCCTCGGAGGTCTTGCGGGGCCTCAGGGAACCTAAGGGCTCACCAATAACCGAAACAGGACACCTTCTACACGCTGATGATAAGCACTAATTGCACTAAGGTGAACCCTTGTGGAGCTGGTCTTGAAACCAGACTCTGACAAGTGTAGAAGGTACTCAAGCAGGGTCTGCTTAGGACAACAAAGGGGATCTATGGCCCTGCTGTCACACCAGACAGCATACCTCTTCCATTTAAAAGAGTAACACCTCTTAGTGGAATCTTTCCTGGAAACAAGCAAGACTCGGGAGACACCCTCCGAAAGACCCAAGGAAGTGAATTCTATGCTTTCAACATCCAGGCTGTGAGGGCCACAGACTGGAGGTTGAGATGTAGAAGCGACCCCTCGTTCTGAGTAATGAGGGTCGGGAAACACTCCAATCTCCATGGTTCTTCGGAGGACAATTCCAGAAGAAGAGGGAACCAAATCTGATGCTGCCAGGACAGCGCAATCAGGATCATTGCTCTGTGGAGTTTCAGCAGAGTCTTCCCCACCAGAGGTATGGGAGGATACGCACACAGAAGGCCTGTTCCCTAATGTAGGAGAAAGGCATCTGACGCTAGTCTGCTGTGGGCCTGAAGCCTGGAACAGAACTGAGGGACTTTGTGATTTAGTTGAGTGGCAAAGAGATCCACCGAAGGGATGCCCCATACTCAGAAGATCTCACAGGCCATACCCATATTCAGCGACCACTCGTGCAGTTGCATAACCCTACTCAGCCTGTCGTCCAGACTGTTGTTTACGCCTGCCAGATAAGTGGCTTGGAGAAACATGCCGTGATGGCACGCCCAAATTCATATCTGGACGGCTTCCTGACACAGAGGGCGAGATCCGGTGCCCCCTGCTTGTTGGTGTAGTACACCGCGCAACCTGATTGTCTGTTTGAATCAAAATAATTTGGTTGGACAGCCGATCTCTGAAAGCCTTCAGAGCGTTCCAGATTGCTCAGAGATCCAGAAGGTTGATCTGTTTCCTGGGGGGACCAGGCTCCCTGGGTGTGAAGCCCATCTACATGAGCGCCACATCCCAGGAGAGATGCATCCGTCGTCAGCACTTTTTGTGCCTAAGGAATTTGGAATGGACATCCTATGGTCAAAATGGATCGAATCGTCCACCAGTGAAGTGAATGTAGAAAATTGGTGGATGACATCTTCTAGATTCCCTGTGGCCTGATACCACTGAGAAGCTAGGGTCCATTGAGCAGAAACGTGCCATGGGCGTAATATGAACTGTGGAGACATGTGTGCCCCAAGAGTCTCAACATCTGCCGAGCTGAGTTGTTCGAAGAGTCATTGTCTGAAGTATCTACTCGAGGGATGCTTATTGTTTCATTTTGTATTTGAGCAGGATTTGAACTCAGTGATGAGACTATACTTCAAATATGCTTCATTACCTTTTTGTGCATTCTGCCTCGGTGTTGGAGAGCACTTCCCTTAGGGACTTCCGAGACCGAACCTGCCTTGACGCCAAAGACCCGTGGTTTCGATGGTGATGTTCAGGAGCCGACTCCTGCATGGACAGCGGCAAAGCTTCCTCCATCGACGTCGATGGGGAGTTGACATGGGTGGCAGCCGATACCGGAGCCACAAGCGAAGCCAAGTTTGGAGACCTCACCACGGGTGGAGGGCTAGACATAGCTGCAGTAGACGGCAAGGTAGGCGCAAGCACCCCCAACACTGATGCAATGTGGCACAGCAGTCCTTCTAGAAGCTCTGGAATCAAGGCCTGAATCCGCTCACCGAAAGCCATCGGTACAGGCTGTGGGGCCGGTGGAGCAGTCGATGGCAGAGCTGCCTGGGATGTGAGAGTAGGAACTAGACTGCTAGGAGACCTAAGCGTCGGCACCTCTTGTATGGAGGGGGAGCAGTCCTCCCAGTGTCGATGCTTCTCGGGTGCCGATGTCCCTGGCATCCCAGAGCTCCCGGTGTTGGTGCTTCTTAGCCTTCACTCAATGCACCTCACTAGACTCCTCGGTGCCAATGATGTCAAATCCCCACGTGTCATCAGGGTCGGGTCTGACAATGGATGGTCCTGGGGGACCTGCACAGCAGAAGGCCTCGAGGCAGGTGGAGACCCACTCGATGCCTTGCTGCTCCTAGTGTGGCATGGTCTCTCAGCAGCCACGTGTACCTCTATTCCTGACCTCGATACCGATGTTAATGCAGACGTCGAAGGACTGGACCGAGCCCCAAAAGGTTTTTCTCTTTGGGCTTCTTGAGCCAGTTGAGTCCTTTTCTTCATATGAAGACAAAGGGCACAACAAGCTGGGCTATGGTCAGACCCAAGGCACTGAATACACCACAAATGAGTATCAGTGCCTGAGATGGTCCGGTTGAACCGAGAACAACTTTTGAAGCCACTGGGAGTCTTCGATGACATGGAAGGGAAGACTGCCCTAGCCAAATCAAAAGACTCAATTGTGCTGAAAAATAAAACACAAAAAAGAGAAGACCCGTCCGAGAAGGCCTAAAAATGTTTGCGACTGAAAAACAGGAAACTTGATGCGGGTCAAAAGAAAAACTAAGAAAATAAGTAAATACTATAGATAGATAGATAGATAGATATTAACAATACTAAGAAAAGAAAAAGAAAAAAAATACAAACAAACAAGGCACTGAAGGGGGGGCCTGGAACTCAGAGGAGAGGAAAGGGGACCTGGAACTCGGAGGAGAGGGAGGGGGACCTGGAACTCGGAGGAGAGGGGGGAAGGGAGGGGAACTTGGAGGAGAGGGAAGGGGGGGCCAGGCTGGAACTCGGAGGAGAGGGAGGGGGCCAGGCTGGAACTTGGAGGAGAGGGGGGCCTGGAACTCGGAGGAGAGGGAGGGGAAGGGAGGGAGGGAGGGGGGCCAGACTGGAACTCGGAGGGAGGGGGCCTGGAACTCGGAGGGAGGGAGGGGAGGAGGAAGGGAGGGGGAGGGGAGGGAGGAATGCACCCCCTCTAAAAAAAATTTTCAGCACCCCAAATCATTTTGAAAAGTTGGCTCCTATGGCCCTGCCCAACCGTGACCTTCCCCTGGCTGCTGTCCCCCCAAACGTAGAGCTGCCTGGCGCAACAGCGCTGCAGCCAGGCAACTCTCAGATGGTCCCTCCGCTCCTTCCCGCCCTCTACACCCTTCCCAATTATTACTTATCATGACAGAACATTTCTCCTAACGGTTCCCTTAAAAACATAATCGCCATTACATGATAACCTTGCTAGCGCCCGTTTCATTTGTGTGAGAAACGGGCTTCTTTTATTAGTGAGCACTAATAGGCAATAATTAGAATTTGCATACACAACTCGCTAAGAGCATTCTGCACCTAATGCTAATGCATGCAGTTCAAAGGGGTGTGGCTATGGGTCAGGAAATGGGCATTTTGTGAGCATTCCAAAATTTTACTGCAGCTTTGTAAAAGGACCCCTAAGTTTTGTAACTAACGTAGCAACTGCAAACTTTTAGTAAAAGGGCCCCTTAGCCTCTCACATTCCAAGACAGCGGTGAGATCATTCATCTGCATGCTGGCAAGAGAGTTCTTATACCCAGCCTGCTGATGGGACGCTCTGGAATGGTAAGGATTCATTCTGGAATGGTAGGAGGAAGTGGGATTGAGATTTTTAACAAGAGGTGGCATGAAGGACAGAAGGGTCAGGGCCTACATCAGGGCTTCAGGACTTTGAAGGAGTGGTCAGGGTGATCTTGATGTGGAGTGAGTGGAGGGAATGAAATCTCCTGTGATAAACAACTTTTTCACTCTAGAATGGTTAATATGACGCTTCTGCGTACATGGTGGGGGGGATTATTTTGCAGCCATATGTAAAGATATAGTAGTGCATCTCCCATTAAGTGGCATTTTAGCATACGTTACATTTTCGTCATATGCACCCAGAAAATTTTTTTTAGCACATGGAAGTGTATTTTCAAAGCATTTGGACTTACATAGAGGGGCATTTCCAATATGACGTCCAAGTCCAACTTTGGACGTGTTGCTAAAAACGGCCAATATTCAAGTGGGGAATATAACCATTTTTAACGCAGAAAAACATCTTTTTTTTTCGAAAATGGCTATTTGCTAGATGTTTTTGTGCTCTGTGCATGTATCTTTTTGGTACATTTTCGCACAAAAAAAAAAGTCCAAGTGAAAAACGCACAAAATCAAGGCATTGGGATGTAAGAGGAGCCAGCATTCTTAGTACACTGGCCTCACAGACATCCCAGGAGAGCAATAGGGCACCCTAGGGGGCACTGCAGTGCACTTCAAATAAATGCTCCCAGATATATATCTCACCATTATTCCCTTATCTTGTATGCAGAGCCACCCAAAACCCACTACCTCCAACTGTACACCACTACAATAGCCCTTAAGTGGGTTCAGTAGGGTTTCAGGTGAGTTTTGGAGGGCTCACAGTTTCCACCACAAGTGTAACAGGTAGGGTGAGATATGGGTCTGGGTCCACTTTCTGCAGGGCACTGCACCCATCACTAGATCACTCCAGGGATCTACATGCTGCTCTAATGGACCTGAGATAACATCTGAGGCTGGCATAGAGGCTGGTAAGTAATGTTTATAATCACATTTTTGGGGGGTGGGAGGGGGTTAGTGATCACTGGGGGAGTAAGGGAAGCAGTGCTGTAGTGAGGGCAGCTGACACCCAGGGTGGTTCGCTGCTGGGCACCCCCTCCCGAAGCGCACCCCCCCCCCCCGGAGCGCATTCTTACCACTGTCATAGGAAAGGGGACGGGTGGGAGGGCCTCTCCACCTCAAGGGCCTCTCCGCCTGTTCCAGGGCAGAGAGAGCAGGGAACCAGCAGAGCCGACACCCCCCCAGCAGCGTGCACCCGGGGTGGACCGCCCCCGCCCCCCCTTGGTACGCCACTGAAGGGAAGGCCATCCTTGATTCCCTCCAGTGGTCATCTGGTCATTTAGGGCACTTTTTTGTGGTTTACTCATTAATAAAAGAGGTCTAGACCAAAACGTACCACTTAGAGCCCTGGATGTTTTTGGTTTGTTCCATTATGGCAGAAAAACATTCAAGTGTTAGGACTGCCCAGATCCTGCCCTTAACATGCCCCCTTGTGATTTGAATGCAGTTCTAAAAACTGGTTTTGAAAATACCAATTTGGACGTTTTTGTGAGAAAACATCCAAATGCAGATTTATGCACTTTTTGGACATTTTTCTCTTTTGAAAATGAGCCCTATAGTAACTTATGGAACTTTGTAAGTCTAAGTGCTTTGAAAATGAGCCCCACAGTCTCCTAAGCTTTCTGATAAAGGGCTTTGCAGATGCAAAAGCTCAAAGGATGTAAGTAATACATTCTCTATGGTGAATTCTTTTGTATTTAATATTTCATGAAATTGTTTTA
Organism: Microcaecilia unicolor; assembly: GCF_901765095.1. Taxonomy (NCBI): domain Eukaryota; kingdom Metazoa; phylum Chordata; class Amphibia; order Gymnophiona; family Siphonopidae; genus Microcaecilia; species Microcaecilia unicolor. The sequence goes on from NC_044035.1 coordinate 47,723,280, forward strand.
CAGTGACACACAAACACACTTCATCACACTCCACACAGCTCTCTACAATCTGAAGTTTATTCCTGTGGGAAGGGAGGGAAATTAAATTTGCATATTAGTATTGAACATTTAGCATGGTCAAGATTCATGCCCCTGATGCTCAAATCCTGAGTCAGCAATATAAAATAAGGTGCTAATTTTGATTTAATAAAGTATCCTAAGCAAGTTGTACCTTGTTCCTTTATTGCACACAGAGCTTTATGTAAATAAAAACAAGTAAATATGCATCAAGCAAATAAAAATCAACATGCAATTTAATACATTCAACAGGGGATGCAGGGTCTGATGATATGGTTTGAGACAGTGATTAAAAGACTTGATCATGCAGGACACAATGGTTTCAGATATATACCTGCTGCCACTTTTAGTATCTGACTGAAGGAAGGAATAGAATACAATAATGTATATATCATTCTGATCACTTCACACCGAAGCCCTTGAATTTTTATTTTGGAAGGATATTTTTTTAAGTTGCAAATATAAGTTGCTGTGAACGAGTCATCAGTAAAACCTTTCTGTGACAGTCACATCGAAATCAACTTTTTTTTCTATCATTCATTTCTGAATGCTTTGATAACAGATTTGACAATGACAGAATTCACTTGTTATACAGCAAACATACTTGTGCCATTAGCGTTTTACATGATGAATCTCTGTTCATGTCCTCCTTATAAAGTAGCTTTTTTTCCTTCTAATTTTATACAGCTGATTGATAGTATTACCCATATGCAATTATCTCTTCATTTGCCTGACAATGCTCCGACCAGATGTTGTTTACAAGTGTGGCTATGTCAAGTGTAAGAATAATCTATGTCATGATTTATGTATTTTTATTAGATGTTGAGATAGTGCATTTAATCTAACAAATGGCCCACCAAAATATCAATGGCTCTCCTGATAAGCATCCTATGTCTGTGCTGATTTAGGATCAAGTAAAAGGCTACAGTTCTGTATTCAATCTAGACATTTAGGGTCCTAATTGCTACACTGTGTTAGGTGTTGAAGGCAAGTTTTAATACGACCAGCAAAAGTCACTATCAAACTTTAAATCCCACGTTATGCACCTGAAGGGTCAGGGCACCCGATTTCAGAGGGTAAAAAGCACCTACTTTGGAGCTTAACATCAGTTTTCAGTTGGTGTAAATCCTATGCTGGCTATTAAAATTTTATTTTATTTTTGTTACATTTGTACCCCGCGCTTTCCCACTCATGGCAGGCTCAATGCGGCTTACATGAGGCAATGGAGGGTTAAGTGACTTGCCCAGAGTCACAAGGAGCTGCCTGTGCCTGAAGTGGGAATTGAACTCAGTTCCTCAATGTTTTGTTGTGTATTGTGTTGACTGTAATGTAGCATACTATGCCATACTTTGTATTGTTGTTGGAATATTTTAACTGCTGTAATTGTCTATTGCTTATGTTTGACTTATTCTTGCTGTATACCACCTTCAGTGAATTTCTTCAAAAAAGGCAGTAAATAAATAAACACAAGTGAAGACAGATTTTAAATGGAATGTGGAAAGGGAAATTTAGATGTCCGGGATGTGGAAAATTCCTATGCAGAGCTTCTTGTAAAAAAGGTGCAGTACTGCAGATTGATGGCTCTCCCCATCCAGTAGGTGTAGTGATTTTAAAAAGCTGCTGGGGTGGGAGTGGGGGAGGAATGTGTAATACCATCCCACATATATGTGGGAGTAACTTTTTAAAATAGAAGCTTCTTGATTTGAATGCACACCTGATCCTGCAGCACCAGTCCACCACTCTCACAGACCCCCCCCCCCCAGCAGCGATCTCACTACTGATTCCCCTGACCTCTGACTTCTCCCAATCCTCTCCAAGGCATCTAAAGACCCCTCATTCCCCCAACAGTTGATCCACCCAACTCCAATGCATCTGAGTTCCTGCCAGCATAAAAATCCATGCACCCAAGCCCCCTGGCAGAAAGAACCCCCATGAAAGGCTCCTGGCAGAGCCCCTATCCAAACCCCTTACTCCAGCTTCTATTGGGGTTTGAGGTTTCCTGCCACCGTGACCACTAGTGGTAATCGTGCAGTACTACTGCTAGGGTTCAGACTGCAAAATAAGAAGAGAATGTCTGTATATGAAGAGACAGCTTGAAAGAAGAAGGTATTCTCCATGGGCTCATAAGTGTATTGCATTGCTGTTGATGGAGAAAGACATCATACCACAGAGGAGATTGAGGATTGTAAATATTTGAGCAATAATCGGTGATAATTGGACTTAATTGATGCTAAGTGGCACTAATTTGCACTTAGTCGGTGCTCCATAAACTTAATGCTCAAGATCTATAACGTGCAATTGCAAGGGTGGCATGTAAATCAGATGAGCATGGGCAGATCAGGTGCATGCCAAACATTTACACGCAAGCTAAGCTTCTAGAATCTTGCCAGACAGGACTAGATTCAGTAAATGGCACTCAAAAAACTGTGTAAAAAAAAAAATCCACACAGAGTGCTATTCTACAAGTGGTTCTCTGAGCTGCACACCATTTACAGAATAGCGCTTAGAGACGATTTCTGCATCAAACTTCGGGTGCGAGGATTTACACCAAGTGAAAACTGATATAAATCCTGACGTGTAATTTAGGTGAACCTCCCTGACCCGCCCATGCCCTTGCCTCCTTTGAGCTGCACGCTATAAGATTTGTGTGCTTGTGTACCATTTATAGAATCCGGGGTTAGTGCGCAAGTCCAGGACATTTACCCTACTCAGTGACACGGTGTAAGCGGCTGTGCCTAAATGTTGGCGCATAACTGTGGACTTATGTTAGTATTCTATAACATAATTACGTGTATAATTGCCAACATAGTATCTGCGCATAGCACGCATTGTAGGACCTAACTTTATGGCAACCTTATTATTTTCATAGCTTTACTTTTGTATAGTTGTATTCATTTGGGAAGGGCCCAATAAATGAGTATTGTTAATCTAACCCTTATCAGCTTCCTTCAGCCATTTTTATTGTGTGAGTTTTGTATATCTTTTTAGAGATTATATGAAAAATATTCAGCCAGCCCATACAGACCCTTTATACCTGTTCTGCATGCTTGGGGAAAGTATTTTGGGGATATTCAGCAGTACTCTCCAATTAAGTGCTGCTGAATATCCCCACTTAGGCGGCAAGAAACGATAAATCAGCCAGTTACCCCCAGATTCTATATAGCGTGCCTAGAGATCCGCACCGATTCTATAACAATGTGTATAATAACTTAACAAGTTAATGAGCGCTGATAACAGCACTTAACAAGCAATAATGAACACTAATTGGCACTGATTAGAATTTATGCATACAACTCGTTAAGCGTATTCTGTAATGAAGTGCGCTGAACTTCTAACACGTGCAGGCAAAAAGGGACATTTCATGGGTATTCCAAAATTTACATGCATAGCTATAGAATATGGCCCAGTGTGCGTAAATCTATGCGCCAGGATTTATGCCACATTTTCGTTGGTGTAAATGGATGCACATAGTTTTAGGCGCTGAGATTTCAACTAAGCTTACTCTATAATTGGTGCCTACATCTAGGTGCCGATTCTAGAATATGCTTAACCGGCACTGATTTCTGCTCTGATTTTTTAGGTCCGCGAGCAGGGACGCAGTCAAACTTGCAAGAAGTAGAAAGCAAAACGGTAAAGCCGTTTTGCTGTCTACTTCTTGCAAGTTTGACTGTGTCCCTGCTCGCAGACCCAGCACCCTTACACTCGTGCTTTGCTAGTACTCAAGGTTTGGTCTGATATTCAGCAGAAGATTTATTGACCCCTGAAGAAGGCATTCTTGCCGAAACACGGACCGTGTAGGGTCCTAATAAAACCTTGTTTGGAGCTTGTTTGGAGCCTTCTGTCTCGCTGCACCCTACGCCTGGAATAAACTTCCTGAGCCCCTATGTCTTGCCCCATCCTTGGCCACCTTTAAATCTAGACTGAAAGCCCACCTCTTTAACATTGCTTTTGACTCGTAACCACTTGTAACCACTCGCCTCCACCTACCCTCCTCTCTTCCCTCCCGTTCACATTAATTGATTTGATTTGCTTACTTTATTTATTTTTTGTCTATTAGATTGTAAGCTCTTTGAGCAGGGACTGTCTTTCGTCTATGTTTGTGCAGCGCTGCGTATGCCTTGTAGCGCTATAGAAATGCTAAATAGTAGTAGTAGTAGTAGTAGCTCTAACTCCGGTGTTTTAATTGGCTGGTCACTTGGACTTGGTTTTCTTCCATCTCTTGTTTGGTGTGCTTGCGTTTTTGTGGAAGGAATGGACCCCCCCTTTCCCCTTTGTTCCCGATTTGTTAGGTGCTATACACAGAATCTCCCCCTTAGTTCTATAGTGTGTAATTGCAAATGGGGCACTAACATGGGGGACGCATGGGTGGGTTAGGGGGTGTGTCAAGCAGTTACGTGCTAAGTTTAAAGAATAGTGTCAGCTATGCACGCAACTGACAGTATATAGGTACGTGAATTTACACCAGTCTTTGACTTTTGGCGACCTTTCTTGAACCTACCCCAATACTATTTTTTTGAAGGTTTCAATTTTATTGGAAACACCTAGTAATAATGTTTAATCTTATTTTATTGCTTCTCCTGTTTTTCAACCTCACTCCTGGTTCTTTGTCCATTTTAGTGTCAATACATTTTTTTATTTCTTAAGAATTTGTGGGAGGGAGGTGGTGGAGGAGGACAGAGGAATAAAAGGTATATACCCTTTTTTGATCACTTTCTCTGTTATGGAATTTTCCTTTAACCAGTTCCATTCATCATCCTTTCACATGTAACAGCATTAGGTTCTCATAAGGAACTGTACAGTGGTATCCAAAGGTGTAATTTACTGGCATTTTCTGCACAGACGCAAAGGGGAGAATTCTATATATGATGCAAAAAAAAAACCACACTTAGCATTATTCTATAAAACTTGCCTAGAGTTAGGCACGGTTTAAAGAATATGCGTATGCCCGTCCCTACAACTAAAATTTAGGCGTGGCCATTTATACCAACTAAAACCTGGTGCAAATGCCTGCACCTAACAGGCACAAATTGGACTTATTCTATAACATTGTACATCATTTTAAGGAAAGCCCACAGCCTGCCCATGTCCCTCTTATGGCCACACCCCCTTTTGAGATTCACATTTTAGAATTTACGTGCATCACTTTACAGAACACACTAAGAAAGCTGTGCATAAATTCTAATTAGTGCCAATTAGTGTGGATAATTACTTGTTATTGCCCAATTATCAGCACTTATTTGCATGTTATCCAATTAAGTTGGCACACAATATGGCCGCACTGCCAAATTTGCACACATAACTTTAGCTGCCAAATCTGGGATACTCTCCAGCTTATTTTCGAAAGAGATCGCCGGCCATCTTCCGACACAAATCGCTGGCCATCTCCTGAAGCTGGCCAAATCGATATAATCAAAAGCCGATTTTGGCCAGCTCCAACTGCTTTCCATCCCGGAACTATACATATATCCCCAGTCTTTCAAGTGGAATCCATGTGGAGACCAAAAAATCTCCATGTTGGCCATTACATCTGCTATGAAGCATTCATAAGGGTCAGATTTAAGGGGCAGATGCACAGGCTTCGGGAATCCCCTCCCCTGCAGCCTCTCCAAATCCCTCAGACATGATTATTATCCTTCCCTGCATCCCCCAACATTAGTAACAATTCCCCCACCCCCACCCCCAATATTACTATCACTCTGCAAAAGCACCATTCTCTGAACTCTCTCCCTCCCTCTGCACCCTGATAACAGCACCAAAATCCTAAATGCCCCTTCACACCCCTGGCAAAAGCATCACTCCTCTAACCTCCCCCCCCCCCCCACACACCAATACTCTCCTGGCAAAAGCAGAAGTTCCCTGATGAATGACCCACCACTGACCCTCTCTAAGGCCAGGAGTCTCCCTGGTGTCTACTGGATGGCTGGAATGATACCCTGTTGCTCCGCCCTGTCCAGCACTGGGTTCAAAATGGTGCTGGTTGATCCCTAGTCTCGCAAAAGGGTGTTTTGATTTGGCATACTGACCCCTAGCGTCAGTACCTGCATATTTGACATTTTAAAAGAAGTCCTTTTCAGCTGCCTGAACAAATAGGGTGTACAAAATACTCAACCACTTTTAACATATATGCTTTGCAGCCGCTAATCGCCAAAGGGGAATACCACATGTTGTTGCTCCTGCAAGCAGAGGCTACCCTAGGTACTTTTACCTGTGATATTCGGTGGCACTTAGGTGTCACTGAATAGCCAAACAAAATGTATGAAGAAAGGCACAGACATCTTAGTCAGAGCTGCAATTGGTAGCTGCAGCACAATTAAGTTGTCAGATTGCTAATTTGCATTACAGGAGCTTCTGATGAAAACCACTTTAGTCTGAAAGTATCATCAATGAACATGAGATGTGATCTAAAATAATGCATTTTCCATTAAGAGTGGTCTTATTTGTGCAAATGTTTGCTGGATTTGAATAACATCCCAGAAGACCTCACAGGATCATTTCTTTTTTCTTTGCAGATCAGGTAGACCATAATAAAACCCTTTCTTTATCTTTGTCTCCATGTCTGACTCTTCTCTTGGCACTATCACCCCAGCAGGCCCCTTTTACTGCATTTCATTTTAGAAACTCTATGCCTTGGATTGAAAGAATGCTTTTCAGTTTGTATGCTTTAAACTAAATTATGGATTTGTTTCTGCTTCACAATTATCAACAGCTAAGCAAGCATCCTAAGCGAACAATACAAGTGGAGGTGAATGAATTAAATTATGTCTGAAAGGAAATAAATCTATAATTAAAATTTTAAAGCATACAATTCATGCCTAGACTATATTAATTTTTTAACCCTTAAAAATGGCCCTGTCATTTTTAGTTCCTAAATCTCTTACAAGAATCTGTTAGCTGTGTGTAGCTATCATCATCTCTATGCAATCAGGTTTATTGTTCTATTTTGAAGTGTATTGAGTCGATTCACTAAGCTTTGTGAGAAGGTTCAAAACTTTTTAAGTGTATACACTAAAATTATATTTAGAATGTGGCTACAACAATGATGTGTAGAGCATGCTTGCTTAAAAAAAAACAGAGTTCCAAAACTTTATTGTGCATTCTAAAAGTTTTTAAGGGTCATTTTATAAAAACTTTTCCACATGTAAAGCCTGTTTTACATATAGAGAAGATCTTTTATAACATTGCATAAGCATGTACGTTTGTAAGAAGCAGATTCACAGAAAGAGTGTCCCTTTTTTATGAGATCTGCATTCCTGGGGATGCAGTTTGGGTAGAGAGGAGGTGGAGTTGTGATTATAAGATGTATGCATGCATGCATAGAACACATGCACAAATTTACATCTTTTCCAGAGCAAATATGAACTTGTGCATGGAAATTTACATGCTCTTGGGGTTGTTTCTGTGAACCTATTTTATAAAGGAACATATACTTAAAATAAGCATCATTTTTAACATCTAATGTAGGTGTCCTGTTATAAAACTACTCTGTTTATGCTAGTGGGAAATAGCAATTGTACAGCAATATCTCATGCATGCAATGGATATTTAGTGTTCATGTATCATTGTACACATGCTTGGTGCTGTTTTTTTGTTCTCAGATTCTCCTCCTGCCTCTAAAATATATAAAATACTGATGTGCATGCACTCTTGCTATTAGTGCACCATAGGCAGAAGGAAAGCAACTGGGGCTGGGCAAGGAGGATTTGACTGAAGTGGGAGAAATGAATGGTGAACAGTGTAATATGCTTTGTCTTGTGTTCTGGACTATTTCACTTTGTTCAATCTTCTAGTATATTTGTGCTGGTTAGTATCTGCTCACATCTGTCTTCCTCAGGTTTTCATAGTGCGTATATTAGGGTTTGTAGCAGAGGGGTGGCAGAGGGCAAGTGTTGGTACATGAGTCCTAAGGGCCTGACGGGTAAGTGTGACAGATGGCCTTTTTAGTAAATGCAATAAATGTGTGTATTCTTGTTATGTATTCATTTGCATCTCATTATGTTTATTAGCATATATCTATTTGTTACTATGGATTTAAGGGTAAATTCTATAAACGGTGCCAAAGTTTAGGAACCGGGATGATGCAACCTGAGTGCGATTCCTATAATGGTAGATTTGCATGGAACTACCATTATAGAATACTAGCGTAAGTTCACCTAACTTTAGACACAAGCACATATGCCCTGGTGTCAAAGGCTGGTGTAAATGTTCATGCCTGGCCGTCAGCAGTTAGGTGCGTAGGACTAGATTCTATATAAGGCGCCTGAAAAATCACCACCAAAAATAATTCTCCCTAGGTGTATTCTGTATCTAGATTTAGGTGCAGTTTATAGAATTATGCCTATGGGTTTACAGAATTATGCCTAGTGGCCATGCTTGCGCCTAACTGTAGGCCCGTCCATTTACACCAAGTAAAACAGTGTAAATACCAGCATCTAAGTTAGGCACGGAGCAGGTGTATTCTATAACCCTGCGTGTAGATTTTTGGAATGCCCACAGCCCGCCCATTCCATGCCCATGGCCACACCCTCTTTTGGGCAGTATGCATTAGAATTTCCACGCACCAGTTTTCAGAATTCACCTAGCAAGTTATGCACATAAATTCTAATTAACATCAAGTAGTGTCAATAATTGCCTGTTAAGTAGCAATTATCGGTGCTGATTGGCTTGTTAAGTAATTAAATTGCGCCCACAAATCCTGACCATGATTGGATTTGCACATGATTGGATTTTGGTCACGCTATGGGGCTAATTTTCAAAGCACTTAGACTTACAAAGTTCTATAGGTTACTATAAAAATGTGAAAGTCTAAGTGCTTTGAAAATACACCTATATATGTTTTAATCATTTGAATCTAAATGATACTGTCAATATGGATCAACAGAAGGGTGATTTCTAGTCTGTGAGGATCTGGACAAGTGCCATATTACAGTTATCCTCCTCAAGGGAAGCTCTCTGTTGAGTCACGTTTGTGATAAAGATTGATCAAGGACTGAAGACAATATTTTCAGTGAACTTACAAGGAAATTAATGGAAGGAAAGTTAGGACTATTAGGAGAAAAGACTGGTTGTGATATATAAGTAGGATATATGACAGAGTATTGATTAGCTCGGGATTATCATGTGAGCTCTTACCACCTACAAAATGGATGGCAGTAAGGAATCACGTGCTAATTTTTGTTTATGGCTATGCACTAATGGCAACATAAGCATATGGCCACTAATTGGGAAAATGGAAAATCAGCCATTTTCCAGCTGCAGTAAAAATAGCCTTAGTGCACAGAAAAGACCTGCGTAAGGGTGCACTATGGTCACTTTTTACCACAGCTTAGTAAAAGGATGCCTAAATTAGTTCCTAAATATTAGTTTTTTGGATTATTTCATTTACATTTTAATGCTGTTGCCTTTGGTTTGATTTATCATTATATCTGTAGACTCTAAGGGTCAGATTCAGTAAATAATGCACAAAATGAGTGCCGTAAAAGAAATTGGCACTAAGCACTAGTTTATAAAGGTAGTGTTCTGTTTGTTTGGGGGGCTCTATGACTTCCAGTGGTTACTGGCTTTGCTCAGCGGGGCTCTATGACTGCCAGGGGCTTTGGATGATGTTCGGGTGGGGGTGGGGGGAGGGATTATGACTGCCGGGGGCTTCGGGTGATGTGAGGGGGAATATGACTGCCAGAGGCATCAGGTGATTTTTTGGGGGGGAGGTGGCTATGACTGGTGGGGTGATAGTCTGGAGCTACTGGGGGTGTGTAGTGTTCAGCACTGCCACATCTGTGGAGTAAAATCATCACTTAGACGTGGCAGTGCCGAATTTGACATGTCCAGGTACCTGTGTAGTCGGCTTTTGCATGTTTTGCTATTTACATTTGGAAATGGGTGCTCCTGCTGGATGTGTCACCGCTGAGATGTCCATGCAGGCAATTATTCTAGAAGAGGATCTCCTTCAGCTGATCCTTTTCTAAAATACTTGCCTGATTGTCGATGTTCTGATCTAGACGTCTGTAATCAGGCTTGTGCATCCTTTTTTAAAATGCTGCTCCACAATACACCCTCATGTGAATACATTTGTCCTTGCTAAGTATTGTGATCCAGGGAATGAAAAACAGATGAGAGTTCACCAAAACAGGTTTTATTGAGGAGAGACTCAACTTGGCCAAGTTTCAGCTTTGCCTTTGTCAGAGGTCACCTGATTCCTTCAAAGCAAAAGCTGAAAGCAATGGACAGACGTAATAAGAATGTTTGCTGAATCACTGTGCTGAAGATGTGTCTTTTTACTAAAATTTTCAGCTTTTGTTCTTCATTCCCTGGATCATCTTTGCTGTCTGTGCTGCCTGTGTTGCTTCTGCAGAGGTTCTTCTCCTGTTTTCTCCCTTGATAAATACTGAACAGACATAGCCCCAGGACCAGTTCCTAAGGCACTTAGTGGCCTTTTTATTAAATGGCATTAAGCCCTTATTGAATGGTTAACGGATGCCAACAGGCTACCGCAAAATGCGCTAAACTGTTTTGCAATACTTTGCCTGTTAGCATGTGGTATCCCACCAATTACCTCTTTTTAAAAAATATTTTTAGGAGGGGCATCATGAGTGGAGAGTGGGCATTCCTGCATTATCCAGCTAACACGTTAGGATTAGTGCGCACTACTTGGATAATGCAGGGTTAATGCAGCAGAACTTGCTGCCTCCTACATAGAAGGCAGTAAATGCTCATGTATTAATTTTTTGCAGGTACTGCACACTAATGACATTAGCATATGACCTTTAAAAAACAAAAAGAAAAGAAAGAAATGCCCTACAAATTGCCGTGTTACATCTGGGCTTGTAACAAAGTTCCACATTAAAACGCATTAAGTTCAGATTTTACTGTACTTTATTAAAAGGGTCCTTAAATTCATCACTTTCCTTTCCTGAGAGTGAATTCCATTTATCGCCATGCTCTGTCATCTATCTTTCAGAGTTTCTGATCCAGTTTGTCATCTTAGGCCCCGTGTCCAGCCCACTCAGTTTGTAAGCCTTTTACATGGGACTATAGCAGAAGTTTAATGGAGCTCATGTCCTGTTTTATTCACATACTAGTAAAAAAGGCCCGTTTCTGACACAAATGAAACGGGCGCTAGCAAGGTTTTCCTCGGAGTGTGTATGTTTGGGAGAGTGTATGTGAGAGTGACTGTGTGAGAGACAGAGTGAAAGTGTGAGTGTGTGTGTGTGAGAGAGAGAGTGAGTCTGGGTGTGAGTGTGTTTGTGAGAGAGTGTGTGTGTGAGAATAAGAGTGTGTGCAAGTGTGTATGTGAGACACAGTGTGAGAGAGAGTGTGTGTGTGTGTGCGAGATAGAGAGTGTGTGTGAGACACAGATTCTCTGTGAGAGTGAGTGTATGAGACCAAGCGAGTGTGTGAGTGACTGTGTGGCACATAGAGAGTGAATGTGATACAGTGTGAGACAGAGTGTGTGAGAGTGAGAGTCAGAAAGACATTGTATATGAGAGAGAGAGTGTGAGCCCTGCCCTCCCAATCCATGCCCATCTGTCCCCTGCCCCCTCCATTCATCCTTTTCCAGCAATTCCCCTCTCTCCCTGAGCCCTGCCCTCCCAATCCATGCCCATCCATGCTCCTCTGTCACCTGTCCCCTCCATTCATCCCTATCCAGCAATTCCCCTCTCTCCCTGAGCCCTGCCCTGCAATCCATATCCATCCATGCCCATCTGTCCCCTCCATTCATCCCTATCCAGCAATTCCCCTCTCTCCCTGAGCCCTGCCCTCCCAATCCATGCCCATCCATGCTCCTCTGTCACCTGCCCCCTCCATTCATCCCTATCCAGCAATTCCCCTCTCTCCCTGAGCCCTGCCCTGCAATCCATATCCATCCATGCCCATCTGTCCCCTCCATTCATCCCTATCCAGCAATTCCCCTCTCTCCCTGAGCCCTGCCCTCCCAATCCATGCCCATCCATGCTCCTCTGTCCCCTGCCCCCTCCATTCATCCCTTTCCAGCAATTCCCCTCTCTCCCTGAGCCTTGCCCTCCCAATCCATGCCCATCCATGCTCCTCTGTCCCCTGCCCCCTCCATTCATCCTTTTCCAGCAATTCCCCTCTCTCCCTTCCATGACCCCCCCTCGCATCCATGCTCCTCTCTCTCCCATGTCCCAGCCTGGCCTGCCCTCTTCTCCCCCCCCCCTTCGCATCCATGCTGTCATTTCTCCCCTGCCCTCCCGCTCCCATTGTTCAACTTTACTGCCCACCCTCTTCTCTCCCCCCAACATCCCTTTTCTTTTTTTTTTTTTTTTAATTTACCTCCGTGGCGGTTCCGGCAGAAGAAGGCGGAACACAGCGAAGGGAAGGCTAGAGACGTCGGGAGCACCGCCTCCTTCCCTGATGCTGCGCTGCCGGAATCGCCACCACGGAGGTAAATCTAATATAATAAAACGCACCGTGCGTGGGTGCGATCTGTTTGTTTTTTTTTCCGCCCTCGACGTCATGACGTTTGACGCGAGGGCGGGGCAGAGACGGCTGGCTGGCTTCAATCCACGAACCCTTCAGGGAGTATTTGAGTGACTTCAGAACGTTGTCTTCAGAACGTTCACGGTGCGTTTTATTATATTAGATTGGCATTTTAGGGAATCTACTGAAAAGGAGAAAATTGAATAAACTCAATAGATGTTTATTGACCAAAAGAACATTTCTAATTGAAATGTAAAGAAACTTGTAGAAGTTGACTCACATCTTTTACAAGTTTATTTAAAACATTTATGATATTTTATATAGGGCTTCAAACTCGCTTGTTTTTTCATTACTTCTGTTCTGGAAATATTCCTGGAGGAAAGGAGGGAGCCAAAGCACCAAACAGGAATGGACCACTCTCGCAATCCCTCTTAATTGCAAGACTATTATGTATCTGTCCCAGGCACAGATTTAGAAAAGAAACACAGGCAATGCCTAGGGCACCATATTTAAAAAGTGCTGGCTGTGTGTTTCTATTTATATTAAAGCCATGTACATATGCTGTTGAAAAGAAACCTCTGGCCCCTCTGTTCTCTTCTGGCTTTCTGATAGCCCTCTGCCTCAACCTGTTCTCTGGGATCTGCTGTATCATCTTTCTTATAGGAACCAAACTTTTAAGGGGCCCTTTTACTAAAGGACAACAAGCACTAATGTGCGGTAATTTTCCCTTTTTCACACACTAACCACGTGTTATTATTTTTTTTGGAGGGAGCGTGTCAAGGGTGGGGAATGGGCATGAAAGTGTGCTAACTGGATAACCCAGACTTAACGTGGGAGCACTCAGCATCTCTTATATAGGAGGTGCTAAATTCTCCCATGTTAGCTTTTCACAGATACCATGTGCTAATGATATCATTAATACATGGCCTGCAAAAAAAAAAGAAAAGAAAAGGAAAGCGTTTAAGTGCCTCATTGAATCTGAACTTAGCATGTCTTAACACAAGACTTTCCCTTGCTCTAGTTAGGAACTGGAAGAATGGAAAGGGTGGTGGATGCATGGAATGGCCTTCCGGTGGAGGTCGTGGAGACGAAGACTGTGTCAGAATTTAAGGTAGCGTGGGACAGGCATATGAGTTCCCTTAGGAAATGGGACGTGATATACCACCTTTCTGTGGTGTTTGCAACTACATTCAAAATAGTATATATAGGTATTTATTTGTACCTAGGGCAATGGAGGGTTAAGTGACTTGTTCAGAATCACAAAGAGCTGCCCAGAACACACTTGAGGCACTCAGGCTCTAAGGAAAACATAGAAAGACTGCTCCAAGCTTTAGTGGAAGGCTAGCAACAGCTGCAACAAGTGGTGCAGAGGCAATGGGTACAGCAGTAGGCTTCCCAGAGATCTCTGGAGGCCCAATAGAACCCCCTTGCTCAAGTGATGCAAGCAGTACAGACATCCAGGCTACATGCTCCGGTCCTGGTGTTACCAAGGATGGTACCAGAAGATGGCCTGAACTATTTCCTGACAAATTTTGAGAGAACCGCCTGTTAGCTGGTTGACTGGAAACATCATGGACTTGGGGAATTTACTCCGTTTCAAGACATTAACTCCAGCAGGATGGCCACCTATACAGAAATAAAGACTGCCATTCTGGAGAAACAGGCTGCATCCAAGAGGCCTACCAGCAGCAATTTTGAAAGGGGTCTCCACAAGATTCCCTGGAATTTCTTCTACAGGCTCAAGGAGGTAGCCTGGAGATGACTCCAACTGGAGGGCAAGACTGACCTGAAGATAGCAAGAGTCATCCTCCTTGAACAATTTCTCAAGGGACTATCCCCATCGATGAAACAGTGGGTATAGTGCCACACTAAGTTGATGCCAGAGAGAACTTTGGAGGCAGCTGAAGCCTTTTATCAAGCATGACCAGAATTTGAACTGGACAAGGATAGGAAGCAGGTAGGGAGTCCCGGGAAGAAGGGAGAGAAGACAGGGGCCCAGAATGCTAAAGACCTGGCAGGGTCCTCCAGCTTGGGGTCTCAGAAAAGAAGGCTGGAATGGTGGAGGCCCTCTTCACCAAGAACCCAGCATCTCCTGCTACCTGTTTCTGATGGGGGGAGGAAGGTCATATGGCTAGGAACTGTCAGGAGTGAAATGAAGAGACCATGGAAGTGAATGTAGTAATATTGCCCTGCTACAATTTTATGGAAGCTTCCCAACCTGAGAAGAGGAGATGTGTGCTGCAAGTCCAGTTGGTAGACACTGGTAGACTCCGGCAGTGCAAAGACCTTCATTCGTAGTGGAATAGCCACCTGACAGCAAGTGAACCATGAATGAACTGTGACATTATCCTATGTGCATGGGGATTGGCAACAGTATCCACAGCTCAAGTCTCCCCCCAAATGCCAGGTGGACTAATCCAGCTAGAGGTGGTGGTGGTACCTGGGTTCCTTTATTCAGTTGTTTTGGGTCAAGATTTCCCAACCTTTGAAACCATCTAGGCCCAGCAAAGGGATGGCCTGAAAAAGGAAGACCCAGATTTGTATGCATCAACCCCAAAGGTGCATTGTCCTTTCTGTCCAGGAGCTGCAGTAGACTGAACCCTGGTAGCACGTCATAGCCCAGACTGTTCATCAGCAATGATGTATCGCTCATGGGAGGAAAAGGATTCCCTCTCGGACTTACAGATAAGGGTTTTGAATCAACCCTCAACTTTGCACAATGACCTGGGAAAAGCCCACCACTACATTGCTGACTTGGAAGGTGATTCTAAGCAGGCAGCTAAGTATATCCGGAGATTACAGGAGGAGAAGAAGTCTCTCCAAACTCAACTGGCTGAAGCTCAGGAAATTAGAAGCTAAGCTGAGAAATAGTTAGAGGCACTCCAGGCTGTCCGCATTACTGTAGAAACAGAAGAAAGGGAGCTACACAAAACTATTGATTGGCAAGCTGAGGAAATCAAGTGGTTAGAACCCAAAACCTGGGAAAAGGGTCCTAAAAGGACCATATTGCAACTTGAAAATGGCACCCAATTACAGAAACAGGAGAATGAGCTGCTTGGAGAATTGCAGGAAGCAAGGAAGATTGCCCAGGTGGCTGAGGAATGACATGAGAAGGCCAGAGGTGAAGTCAGATGGCTGCAACTATTACTACTACTACTTAGTATTTCTATAGTGCTACTAGACGTATGCAGCGCTGTATACTTGAACACGAAGAGACAGTCGCTGCTCGACAGAGCTTACAATCTAATTAGGACAGACAAACAGGACAAATAAGAGATAAGGGAATTACTAAGGTGGGGATGATAAAATAAGGATACTGAACAAGTGAGTAAGGGTTAAGAGTTAAAAGCAGCATCAAAAAGGGGGGCTTTTAGCCTAGATTTGAAGACGGCCAGAGATGGAGCTTGACATACCAGCTCAGGAAGTCTATTCCAGGCATATGGTGCAGCAAGATAAAAGGAACGGAGTCTGGAGTTAGTGGTGGGAGAAGGGTGCAGATAAGAGAGATTTACCTAGTGAATGGAGTTCCCATGGAGGAGTGTAGGGAGAGGTGAGAGTGGAGAGGTACTGAGGAGCTGCAGAGTGAATACACTTATAAGTCAATAAGTGGAGTTTGAACTGTATGCAGAAACGGATAGGGAGCCAGTGAAGTGACTTGAGGAGAGGGCTAATATGAGCAAAGCGACACTGGCGGAATGTAAGTTGTGCAGCAGAATTCTGAACAGATTGAAGAGGAGAGAGATGGCTTAGTGGGAGACCTGTGAGAAGCAAGTTGCAATAGTCTAAGCGAGAGGTAATAAGGGTGTGGATAAGGGTTCTGGTAGTGTGCTCAGAAAGGAAATGGCAAATGTTGGTGATATTATAGAGAAAGAAACAAAAGGTTTTAGCAGTCTGCAGAATATGTGCAGAGAAGGAGAGAGAGAGAGAGGTCGAAGATGACCCCAAGGTTACGAGCTGATGAGACAGGGAAGATGAGAGTGTTATCCACCGAAATAGAGAATGGGGAAAGAGGAGAGATTGGTTTAGGGGGAAAGTTAAGAAGCTCAGGCTTGATCATGTTTAGTTTCATATGGCAGTGAGACATCCGGGCAGCAATGTCAGACAGGCAGGCTAATACTTTGGCCTGGATTCCTGCTGAGATTTCTGGTGTAGAGAGGTAGATCTGGAGTCATCAAAATAAAGATGATACTGAAAACCATGGATGAGATCAGAGTACCAAGGGAAGAAGTATAGATGGGGAAAAGAAGAGGTCCCAGGACAGATCCCTGAGGTACAGCAACTGACAGTGGCATAGAAGTGGAGGAGGATCCACCAGAGTATGGGAGAGATAAGAAGAAAACCAGGAAAGAACAGAGCCCTGAAATTCAAGTGAGGACAGCGTATCAAGGAGTAGACTGTGATCAAAAGCAGCAGATAGATCAAGAAGGATGAGGATAGAATAGAGATCTTTGGATCTGGCCAGGAACAGGTCATTGGAGACTTTAGAAAGCACTGTTTCATTTGAATGAAGAGGGCGAAAGCCAGATTGAAGTGGATCAAGAATAACTTGAGATGAAAGAAAGTCAAGACAATGGCGGTGAACAGCACATTCAAGTATCTTGGACAGGAAATGGAGGAAGGAGATGGGGCGATAGCTGGAAGGACAGGTAGGGTCCAATGAAGGTTTTTTAAGGAGTGGTGTGACTACGACATGTTTGAAGACATCAGGAATAGTTACAGTGGAAAGTGAAAGATTGAGGATATGACAGCTAAAAGGGATGACATTAGCAGAGATAGTGTTATGTAAATGGGTGGGAATAGGATCAGAGGAACAGGTAGTTAGTTTTGAGGAGGAATGAAGATGTGCAGTTTCCTTTTCAGTGATTTCAGAAAAGGAAGAAAAGGAGGCAGGGGTTGGAGGGTTGAGAGAATGGACTAAAGGAAGGAGAGGTGTAGGTGACTTGGTTGAGAATTCAAGTTTCATCTTGTAAACCTTATCATGAAAGTACTCAGCCAGAGTCTGAGGAGAAAGTGAAGGGGGAGTTGGAGGTGAAGGCACTTTCAGGAGAGAGTTCAGTGTGACAAAGAAATGTGAAGGGTTTGAGCTAAGAGAATTTGTCAACTGGATGTAATAGTCCTGTTTGGCAAGTAAAAGAGCAGACTGGAAGGAGCTCAGCTACAGGAGCTGGCATTCACAGTACCCTGGTGGCAGTACTTTGAGCTGTAAGGGCAAACCCAGTGGAGTTATGATATGGCCCTAGCATGAGTCCAAATGCTGGATGGCATGAATAACTCCACTACAACTTCAAGTGCAAGAATACCAGGGGGAAACAGCAGCCCTGGACTATACCATCCAAGGTCTGTGGGAACAACTGGCAGAAGTCCAAGCACAGCTGACCCAGGCAGAAGTATCCCAGCAGAAGATGTACAAAGAGCTGGAGGGTTTAGCTACCCAGCTCAGGGAGGCTTCCCAGAGGAAGGACATATTGGTGAACAGAACTGCAACATGAAAATGCAAACCCCAGAGTGTGAAATGAAAGAGCTTGGAACCCATTGCTTGGGAGCAGAACCAGTACTTACCTTTAAAGAGGGCAGGGGTGTGGGACACCTATTCCATCTTGGTTGCCACCAGTTCCGTGAACCTATTCCTAGTTTTCTGGAATGCCAGTCTTGTGCAGAAACTTTGTCTATTGTTAAAAGTTCATCTGACTCTGGGGATCCAAGGACCTTTTCTAGACAGCTTCCTCACAGGGAAGAATTCCTAAGAGAGCAACAGGGAGAGGAAACCAGGTTGGGCGATTCCAGGAACCCATTGGCAGGTGCAGCAGGGGCTTGAAAGCATAATCACTGCCAGAAAACCTGGCCAAATTGTTGGTGGCTGGAATATGACCAGAGGTACTTACACCAGACCTACCAAAAGATTTAGCCAACTGGTCAATGGCTCACATAGACTTGCAAGTGACTATGAGAGACCCTTGAAAGAATAATGAGCCCGAGTGGCTAAGAGCCAGGATGGGGGTGCTGCCATTACCCTAAGGGGGTGCCTCAGTTCATACAGTGGTCAGAACCTATCCCTGTTGGGGTGCAAAGCCAGGTTGACTGGTGGGGAGTCTCCTGGAGGTTCCAGAGAAACGAGACAACCATGAACACTAATGCCTCACACGTGATAGGGCAAGTCCCTGGAGCTGAGTTTCCAGTACCCGTAGACCTTCATGGGTTGCTGAGTTTAACCCTATGACAATGGACTGTCACAGAGAAAAAGGAGCTGGTTGAAGGTGCCACTGATGATGGATTAGATGCGGATGATAAGGAAGCCCTGAATTCAGAACCAGAAGCTGATGGGCTGGATGATGGATATGATGCAATTGAGGAACAGGGTGAAATAGATGAAGATGATGAGGGAGAAGCAGGTACCCTGGATGGTACCCAGGTCTTGGGCAGAGAGGACAACGGTACTTTGTGCCATCTGGCAGATGAGAAGCCGGTACCCCACTGCCAACCACATCCAAACTCCAGTTGGTTCGAGGTTATTGGAGTGGTAGGGCCCAATGGCTGCTATGAGTTAATTGTCCCACCTATGTTTCGTATTTGGAAGCCTTGCCTTTTTTTTGGGGGGGGGGGGGGCTTCTGAGTTTTTTGGGGCCGGTCTAGGAGCCCAGAGTGTTAGTGTTGGCCCTTGCCTTGGGTAGGAGAACCCTTAGAGTGGCACGTGCTCAACTGGTCATGGTTGAGATGAGGGGCAGGATATGTGAGGGAGTCAATAGGATGCTGCCCCTTTCCCTTAATAGTACTCCCTCACATTGTCAGAGCCACCTTAAACCTCACAGTCCTGCCCAAGGGAGAATTAACACTGGAGGGGTGGAGGTAGGTTAAGGAGGCCCAGAGAGAAGCAGCGATGCCCCACAGTATGTGCCTCCATCACTTATATGTGAATTGCCACTGCTACAGTCAGAAAGGCAAAGCCACACTGAGAACTTTGCAGTTTTTGTATTTTGACCTGAGTAATTGCTAGAGACTGCTCTGATAATTATGATGAACCAGGCTAATGACAAGTAAAGTGTGCTGAGAAGCCATAAAGTACACAGTGGCCCTGCAGGAGCAGACCACACGAGGACATTGTTATATGTATGGACTAGTTTTATATTGCCTTTTTCCTCCTACCTGTGAATGGAACAGGACCTCTGACCTACCAGCTTTAATAAATGCTCTTTTCCTTTACCTGCAACTACTGTGTGGCCCCTCTTACTTTAGCACTGGGCCCGCCCTTGTTCGCATTTCTATAGGGAGTTTATAAAATTTATATAAGAATTGACTAAGAATTTAGATCCAGAGGGGATAGACTCTGAGATTGGGCCTATGATGGTCTTGATTCTTCCATGTGGAATTGCAGGAGTTTGGGGAGGGACAAGAAAGGGGGGTCAGCTTTTGAAGGTTAAACAAATCTCTCCTGAGATACAGGATAGTAGTGCAGGAGGTAAAGAAAACCATTAATGGGGAGGTGCCAGGCACACTCTGGGATGCCCTTAACGCGATGATCAGAGAGTGTTTGATAAAATGGGGGACAAGAATGAAGAGGCTACGAAAAAAAAAGGAACTGGATCGTAAACATAAAAAGAAGCAGTCTGTAGATACCTGGGCAGATCTAGAACAGGTGAAAGCAAGACTATAATTTTTAGCTAGTAAGGATGAAAAAGAGGTTTTATGAAGGGGGGAATAAGCTGGATAGATTGTTTGCAAGGTATTATAAGGAGTGGAATATAACAGCTACCAAGCAGAAGATAAAAAGGAAGAGGAGCAAAATGATCGATAATGATGCGGGCATTAGGGATCAATTCTGAAATTCTATAAGAAACAATAAGATAGGGAAGTCCAGGTGAAGGTGGAGGGCATGGGGGGGGGGTTAATCATTATCTCACAGCTATAAATTTCCCAAAATTGCTCCAGGGAGCACAAGGGGAGATTGAATATACCAATATTGCCTTTGGAGTTCCAAGAGGTTATTAAAAATCTACTCAGAGAAAAAGCTCTGAGTTTGGATGGGCTAATGGGAAGTTTTTATAAAACATCTGTGGGAGAATTAGTGTTTATGAGCGTGTGTGTGTGTGTGTGTGGGGGGGGGGGGGGGGTGACAAATTTGTTTAATAGTTTGAAGAAGGAATAGGCTTACCCTATCAATGACATGTGCAGGAATTACATTCCCACATAATAAGGGGAAAGATCTGGCAATGTGTATATCTCATAGGCTCATTCACTGTTAAATGTAGATGTTAAAATATTGGAGAAATTTCTGGCCCTGAGGCTGGTGAGGGAAATTACAGCTTTGATTCACACTGACCAGTGGCGTAGCCAGAAGTCAATTTTTGGGTGGGCCAACAGGTTGGATGGGTGGGCACTAGACAGTGGTGTGCTGGTAAATGTTTAACAACAGGCTCTCTCCCCGGTCCACCTCTGCGCCCGTCCACCTCCCCTCAAAATTGCAGAGCTGGCTATAGCCGGGGAGAGAGCCTGGGGGGGGGGGGG
Organism: Microcaecilia unicolor; assembly: GCF_901765095.1. Classification (NCBI taxonomy): domain Eukaryota; kingdom Metazoa; phylum Chordata; class Amphibia; order Gymnophiona; family Siphonopidae; genus Microcaecilia; species Microcaecilia unicolor. Next base: position 47,744,271 of record NC_044035.1, read on the forward strand.
GGGGGGGGGGGGGCAATGCATTACTGTCTCCAGGAAAAAAAAATTAAATGATCCCAGGTTCCAATTTAATTCATGTTTAATGTGGGATAAAATGCCATAAATAAGTAAATAAATATAAACTTTTAATGTTGAGCACCTGATTCTCAAAGTGGACATATTCCAAACACTATAATGAAAATAAAATGATTTTTTTCTACCTTTGTTGTCTGGTGACTGTTTTTCTGATCATGCTGGCCCAGTATCCGATTCTGCTGCTATCTGTCCTCTTAACTCCGTTTCCAGGGCTTCCTTTCCATTTATTTCTTTACTTTCCTCCTTTCTTCTTCATTTCTTGCTCTATATCCATAAGTAAAAGCTGGGTCCTCTGCAGACTTGACTGTCTAGTGGATCCAGCTTCTGCCTATTTTCTTCATCCATGTGCAGTTTTTCTCCTCTCTTCCTTTTCCCTCATCTCATCTCCTTCCTCATTCTTCCATTCCCTCCATCCATGTCCAGCATTTCTTCTCTCTCCCTTCCCTCTCATCCATCCATGTCCAGCAACCCTCCTCTCCCCTTCCCTTCATCCCGCAACCCTCCTCTCCCCTTCTTCCACCATGTCCAGCAACCCTCCTCTCCCCTTCCCTCCATCCCGCAACCCTCCTCTCCCCTTCTTCCACCATGTCCAGCAACCCTCCTCTCCCCTTCCCTCCATCCAGCAACCCTCCTCTCCCCTTCTTCCACCATATCCAGCAACCCTCCTCTCCCCTTCCCTTCATCCAGCAACCCTCCTCTCCCCTGCCCTCTCCCCTTCTTCCACCATGTCCAGCAACCCTCCTCTCCCCTTCCCTCCATCCAGCAACCCTCCTCTCCCCTTCTTCCACCATATCCAGCAACCCTCCTCTCCCCTTCCCTTCATCCAGCAACCCTCCTCTCCCCTGCCCTCTCCTCTCCCCTTCTTCCACCATGTCCAGCAACCCTCCTCTCCCCTTCCCTCCATCCAGCAACCCTCCTCTCCCCTTCTTCCACCATGTCCAGCAACCCTCCTCTCCTCTTCCCTCCATCCAGCAACCCTCCTCTCCCCTTCTTCCACCATGTCCAGCAACCCTCCTCTCCCCTTCCCTCCATCCCGCAACCCTCCTCTCCCCTTCTTCCACCATGTCCAGCAACCCTCCTCTCCCCTTCCCTCCATCCCGCAACCCTCCTCTCCCCTTCTTCCACCATGTCCAGCAACCCTCCTCTCCCCTTCCCTCCATCCACCAACCCTCCTCTCCCCTTCTTCCACCATATCCAGCAACCCTCCTCTCCCCTTCCCTTCATCCAGCAACCCTCCTCTCCCCTGCCCTCTCCCCTTCTTCCACCATGTCCAGCAACCCTCCTCTCCCCTTCCCTCCATCCAGCAACCCTCCTCTCCCCTTCTTCCACCATATCCAGCAACCCTCCTCTCCCCTTCATCCAGCAACCCTCCTCTCCCCTGCCCTCTCCTCTCCCCTTCTTCCACCATGTCCAGCAACCCTCCTCTCCTCTTCCCTCCATCCAGCAACCCTCCTCTCCCCTTCTTCCACCATGTCCAGCAACCCTCCTCTCCCCTTCCCTCCATCCCGCAACCCTCCTCTCCCCTTCTTCCACCATGTCCAGCAACCCTCCTCTCCCCTTCCCTCCATCCTGCAACCCTCCTCTCCCCTTCTTCCACCATATCCAGCAACCCTCCTCTCCCCTTCCCTTCATCCAGCAACCCTCCTCTCCCCTGCCCTCTCCCCTTCTTCCACCATGTCCAGCAACCCTCCTCTCCCCTTCCCTCCATCCAGCAACCCTCCTCTCCCCTTCCCTTCATCCAGCAACCCTCCTCTCCCCTGCCCTCTCCTCTCCCCTTCTTCCACCATGTCCAGCAACCCTCCTCTCCCCTTCCCTCCATCCAGCAACCCTCCTCTCCCCTTCTTCCACCATGTCCAGCAACCCTCCTCTCCCCTTCCCTCCATCCAGCAACCCTCCTCTCCCCTGCACTCTCCTCTCCCCTTCTTCCACCATGTGCAGCAACCCTCCTCTCCTGTCTGCCCTGTTTCCTTCTGGCCCCCGCCGTACCTTTAAATATTACAGTTTTGCTGGAGTCGCGGGCAGCCGGCATTGAAGACATCGGCAGGCTTTCGCCGGTTCCAGCAGCCTTCCCTTCCCTCGTTGCAAGTCGGATGATGGCTCCGCCCTCGTAGAAACAGGAAATACGTCAGAAGAGGGCGGAGCCATCATCCGACTTGCAACGAGGGAAGGGAAGGCTGCTGGAACCGGCGAAAGCCTGCCGATGTCTTCAATGCCGGCTGCCCGCGACTCCAGCAAAACTGTAATATTTAAAGGTACGGCGGGCGACGGCGGCGGGGCAGTGGCGGGCTGGGGAGGCAGATGCGGAATCGGAGCTCAGCCTGCTCCCTCCGCTCCGCTGCCTCCACTGCTGGGTGGGCCTGAAACAAAACTGGGTGGGCCTGGGCCCACCCAGGCCCACCCGTGGCTACGCCCCTGACACTGACCAACATATAATACAACCCCCCCCCCCAAAAAAAAAAAAAAAAAAACTATTAAAATAACATCAACCAAAAACAAAACAAAATGCTGCAATGTTGCACTTGCATTAAATAAATAATCTCCTGTCATTAGGTCAGATTGATCTCAGAGTTCATTAACAATAGAAATTTTCCCTCCTCCACAAGACTGCATAACCCAACATAACCCCAAATAACCCAAAATAAACTTCCCGTCTCCCCTAATGAACACTCATCCAAAAAATTTTTTCTCAGATCCCTTAACCTCAACTTCTTCCCATACTGTTAATAAGTGCTTAATAAAAGGATTAATCACCTCCTGACACCATTGGCCTGACCTTGACCTTCAGAGGAAATTCCTCAGCTGCCTTTTTACCCACAGACATGCTCCAATTGCACTGTCGATTTCAGGGTTCCTAGTACCTCCCAATCCAAAAGATGTTTCACTTGCACTAATAATATAGTCTCACATTTGGGAGTGCCAGACCTCTCCCCCCTCCCCCTTATTTCTATAAAGGATAGTCTTAGTTACCCTTGGCCTCTTTCCCTGCCGCACGAAGCGGGACATCCCTTTCTGCAAATTTAGCAATACCTGCTAGATATTTTAACAGGCAAAACCTGAAGGAGATACAATAACTTGGGCAGAACATTCATCTTCCTAGTCCACTGTTGTTTTCTCCTACTATGAGAGATAGCTCTCACTCCATCTCCCCAAATTACACTATTTCCCTCAAACTTTTGCTGTAATTCTTCTCATATAGCATTTCCAGGTGTACTTGAACCTTGAGATATTTTGTTGTTGCTTTGGCCCATTTAAATGAAAAGCTTGATTTTAAATTAGACACATTTCGCTCCTTCAGATTCATGACTTTAGACTTATCTATATTTACTTTACACCAAGGAACTTCTCACATTTTTTCAATTTTCTAATCAATATCAATAATGCCAGTAAGGGTAAAGCCATGTACAAGATTATGTCATCCCCTGTGTTTTTCTCCCCTGCTCTAATTCTCCTTACATTAGGGCAACTCCCTAATCAATTCTGTGAATAGCTCTACCAACAACGCAAATAATAAGGGTGAAAGAGGGCAACCCTGCCTGGTTCCTTTCTCCAGCCAGAAAGGTTCAGAATAATGCCTGTTTACATTTATGCTGGCCTCCACCCCTCTCATACAGGGGCCTTTTACAAAGGCGTGCTGAAAAATGGCTTGCGGTAGTTTAGGCGTGGGTTTTGGGGGCGCGCCGATCCATTTTTAGCGCACCTGTAAAAAAGGCCTTTTTAAAATTTTTGCTGAAAATACACGTGCGGCAAAATGAAAATTGCCGCGTGTTCATTTTGGGTCTGAGACCTTTCCACCAACTACTGACCTGGAAGTAAAGACTCACGCGATAACCGGGCGGTAATGACCTACGCGCGCCAAATGCCACTTGGCGTGCATCCATTATGCACACCCGAAAATAAAAAATATTTTTCAGAAGCGCGTATTGGACGCACGCCAAAAATGAAATTACCATAAGATCCACATGGTAGTCAGGTGGTAACTCCATTTTGGCGCACGCTGGGCACGCGTAGATGCTTACGCGGATTAGTAACCCATAAACTAAAATTCCCTCCCAACTCCTCTTTCTGTAGAAGCTTCATCAGATATTCTCAATCCACCCTGTCAAATCCTTTTCCTGCATTGACTGCTACAATCAGGGCTTTGGCCCCACCACTTTGAACCACCCATTTCATAGTAACATAGTAGATGACGGCAGAAAAAAGACCTGCATGGTCCATCCAGTCTGCCCAACAAGACAACTCATGTGTGCTACTTTTTGTGTATACCCTACTTTGATTTGTACCTGTGCTCTTCAGGGCACAGACTGTATAAGTCTGCCCAGCACTATCCCCGCCTCCCACCACCGGCTCTGGCACAGACCGTATAAGTCTGCCCAGCCATTTCAAATGAAGAGTTCTCTTTAGATTGTCCCTTAGATTGTCTGCCCAGGATAAACCCCAATATTTTACTATTGAATTTTTATAAATTCCTTTGCTTGGCCATTCGTTTAAAGGGCAGTTGAGCAAACATTCATAAATAAATAAATAAATAAATTTCTCCTAACATATTGACTTCTTTGATAGGTAGGATGTATTCTTAAATGTGCATTTATTCATGGGAATATTACATTTGTTGGGTGATACAAAAGGACTAGATTCTGTAATTGTCGCCTAAAAAATCTGTACCAAAAAATAGTGCTTAGTGCTATTCTATAAACCATGGTTTATAGAATAGTGCTTAGCACTGGGAACCACTACTACATTTAGGCATGACCATTCATACCACAAATACCTATGCGAAAATTTAGGAGCAGATCCTGCTAATTCTATAACAATGAGCAGAAATTATAGGAAAGCCCCAGACCCACCCATGCCCCTCTCATGGCCACGTCCCCTTTTTGGATCCATGCACTAGAATTTACATGTATCTCTTTACAGAATACATCTAAAAAGATGTGCACATAAATTATAATTAATGGCAATAATTGCTTATTATTGCCGAATTATTGGCGCTGATTGGCTCATTAATCAATTAAGTTGCATGTGCAAATTGGACACATGTCCAAATTTGTGCGTACAACTCAAACAGGCATGTATAGAATCTGGGGGAAAGGAGTAAAGAAGAAAACTTACTGCTGAAATCTGAGAACACCTAAACCCAGTTAAATCTGATCTGAAAAATATGATGGCATCATGGACATCAATACACTCTAATTTTTGTTTTTACTGTAGATTTCATTATTAATGGAAATGTTAGAAAACTTAGGAGTCTTTGGAATATTTAAAGATCTTCATACAAATTTCAAGCAAACCCTGTGTATAACCACAGTATGAGCAGAATAGTGATTTCTACAAAGTATCTGGAGATTACAGTAAAATGAAATTTCTGGGATAAACTGTCTCTTTGAATAGAATATACTATAGTTTTAAAGATTTTTTTTTAGCAAGTGGTATACAGGTAGATTGTGTTTTTTATCCTATATTATTTGCTGACCGTGAGCTGAAATCTTATAACCTTGTAATTAATGAACCAGGTGAATATAACCCAACCAGACTCCTAGTCAGGAATTAGAGATACAAAAAATGGCATGAGGTATTGGAGAGGATGAAATAGTGAAGTGAGTCAAGAAGAAACACAGGAGAAGGAACTTAAGCAGAAGATGGACGAAGGAATGAAAATCCACAGTGTAGAGAGTTGAACACCAAGATAAGGACAGAGGTAAAACTATTCTAGGAAATGAGATGGACATTTTGAACATATAAGTACTGCAGATAAATTGCATGTATGCTGAGCAGAAAATACACTGTATATATGTATCTTTTTTTAACAAGCAAACATTTCACAGGCAGAAATTGCAAACAACTATCAATTTCAGTCTACAATATGAAAAAGAAAATACATTCAGTCACATGCATTATCAAAATTGCAAAAACTGGCATTTGCTGTCCTGGCCTTTTCAAATATTTGAACAAAGATTTTGTCTCGGTTTCATTATTCAGTTGCTATAACACATTAGATATGCACAAAATATAAACAGTGTGTGCTAAATGTATTTACATTTTTTTTTCAATTTAAACCTATTTCATTTATACAATCCACCTATTCTACCCCACCTAATATATAAACAAAAATGGTAAAAGCTATTCTGGTCACTAAATGCAAAGGCCATCTGCATGCTACATAACCTTTTCTAAATCTCATTAATTACTTTTATCAAAAGATAACCAGAAACAAACAGATCTGTGCCTCTCATCCTTAAAAACAACCGTTATTCAGTTTCAGGCCACTCCTTCTGACTTATCATATACAGGGGCCCTTTTACTAAAGTGTGCTAGAATCTGGGCATAACGTGTTTTAATATAGAATTTTACCAAGAGCAGCACCTTTCAGGGGCATGCCCATTATTTTTAATTGTAGGTCATGCGTTAATGTCATTAGCACATGCTACCTGCCAAACGTTAACATGGGAGCACTTACTGTGTCCTATATAGGAGACATTGAGGGGCATAATCGAACGCGAACGCCCATCTCCATGGGCGTCTATCTCCGAGAACGGGTACGTGAAGGGGCGGGACAAACCGTATTTTCGAAAAAAATGGGCGTCCATCTTTTTTCCGATAATACGGTTTGTGCCAGCCAAATGCATCGGATTTGTGCGGATTTGAGCTGGGCGGTATCGTTTTTCAGCGATAATGGAAACCGAAGGCGCCCAGCTCAAAAACAAACAAATCCAAGGCATTGGGTCGTGGGAGGGGCCAGGATTCGTAGTGCACTGGTCCCCCTCACATGCCAGAACACCAACCGGGCACCCTAGGGGGCACTTGTAACAATTAAAAAAAAGTTAACTACCTCTGAAGTCCATAGCTCCCTTCCCTTGGGTGCTGAGCCCCCCAAATCCCCCCCAAAACCCACTCCCCACAACTCTACACCATTACCATAGCACTTATGGCTGAAGGGGGGCACCTAGATATGGGTACAGTGGGTTTTGGGGGCGGTTTGGAGGGCTCCCATTTACCACCACAAGTGTAACAAGTAGGGGGGGGATGGGCCTGGGTCCACCTGGCTGAAGTCCACTGCATCCACTAACAACTGCTCCAGGGACCTGCATACTGCTGTGATGGAGCTGGGTATGACATTTGAGGCTGGCATACAGGCTGGAAAAAAAGTTTTTAAAGTTGTTTATTTTGGGTGGGAGGGGGTTCTTGACCACTGGGGGAGTCAGGGGTGGTCATCCCCGATTCCCTCCAGTGGTCATCTGGTCATTTAGGGCACTTTTTTGGGACTTTTTCGTGAAAAAAAGGGTCCAAAAAAGTGACCCAAATTCGCGCTAAAAACGCCTTTCTTTTTTCGATTATCACCACGCCTCTGACACGCCCCCGTCAACTTTGGCCGTTTCTGTGACAGATTGCAGTTGAAGACGCCCAAAATCGGCTTTCGATTATACCGATTTGGGCGCCCATGGGAGAAAGATGCCCATCTCCCAATTTGGGTCGAAATATGGGCGTCTTTCTCTTTTGAAAATAAGGCAGATTATGTGCTCCTGCATTAACTTTGTGTTAGTCAGTTAGTATGCAGTAATTACAACATGCTAGTTGGCTAACATGTCTGCGCCCATTCTCTGCCTATGGCATGCCCCCTCACAGAAAAATTCCTAAAAAATTGATAATGCACAATTTAGCATGCATAAACATGGAAAATACCACAAAATGTTTCAACACATTTGTGTGGAAGCCTGTTTTCGCGCATTAGCCCCCAGATTGTATAAATGGTGACTTCATTTGCATGTGCAAATCGGTGCACATTGCTGATTTGCAGCCGCAAATTAAATGCTTAGTGAGTCAATCAGCGACAATAATTGGTTGCTAAGAACCAGTTATTGGATTAATTGGGATTTACTCATGGATCGTATTTTATAACAATCTCTGTGTAAAACCTAGGATGTGTGTTTTTGAGGGGAATGTTTAGGGGGCATTTCAGTGGCGTTCCTTTAAGCTACTTGCATTATTGTAGAATATATCTCATGCAGGTGACTTAAGTTAGGTGCAGATTAGGTGCTTAGGTGTTAGCCTATAAAGTATGGATGCCCTTTAGAGAATACCACTCAGCGCATAATTTTTTCCATGACAATTTTTCAGCACGATTTACTGAATCTAGTCCTAAGTGCTTAATACACTTTAGAAAAAGGGCCTATAGGTTCTTATTTTAGAAGCCCTATTTGTGATTTGCACGTGTAAATACGGGCACTTGAATAACTACCTTATTTGAATAAAATAAGACTTTGTGGAAATGCAGAATTATATGACAAAATCCCCATAAAAAGATGCCACCAACTACATGTTTATTGATCTTTCTTCGAAGTATCCAAAAGCACTTAGTTTTCAACCACAATACTTTATCTGAAACAGTGAGATGTTCATCTAACAGCATGATACTCAAAGTTATGTATTTGCTGGTGGGTGGTGAATGTATAACTTGTTCATCTGTATAGTTTCCAAAGGGGTAAATATTCAGCCAGTGGCGGTCAGCATATTAAATCACTCTGCAAAAGAACCATACTGTTCTTCATAACAAGGAACAGCATGGCATGAAACGTACAAAATTGCAAACAAAAGTGTCCAGAATATTTCAGTGAAGACCCTCCCATCAACCCCCCTCCTTACAAAAAACCCTCCCTTTCTTAAACACCTTTCTGTAAACAATCCCCCCCTCTACAGGGACAAGCAATTTAAATGTTTAAATTGCTTTGAATATTGACCCCACAGATTGTAAGCCCTCTGGGCACAGAATACCTTCTATCTATGTGTGAACTAGCCTTAAACTTCGGAGAAAGGCTTGAGCTAAATCAAATTACCATTCATTGTTTATTAGACTTGATATACTGCTTAAGTTACATTGGAAGTCAAAGCAATTTACAATTTAAAAAAGTAAACATAAAAACAAACTAAAAAATGAAAAGGAAATCCATTGGTTAACAGGAAAGAGGATGGGATTTGATGTACCAACTTTCTGTGACTATAAATAAAGTAGTTTACATGCTATATACAGGTATTTATTTTGTACCTGGGCCAGTGGAGGGTTAAGTTAGTTGCTCAGAGTTACAAAGAGCTGCAGTGGGTTCCTCTAGTTTTTAGAGAACTGCACTAACCACTAGGCCACGCCTCCATTCCCATGCTCAGGAGAAACAGTAAAGGAACAACATTCAAACCTTTCCAATGCACTAGTCTATATTCGACTAGCCCCACAAACCAGCTAGTCAACAATTTAAAGCCAATTGTAAGAAAGGAGAGTTAAGAAAGGAGTGAAAGTTTATATAAGATTTCTTAAGTCTAATGTACTGTGATAGAGAGTTCCATAAAGCTGGAGCCAAAAAATAGAACACTATTTCCCTTGTGGATTCCCACTTTACACGAGAAGGGCTAGGTAGTATTACTCTATTATCATTTAGGGAATGGAGCGTTTGTGCCAGAGTATATGAATGATAATGGCATCAAGGTAAGATGGAACACCTTCATATAGAAACTTATGAGTTATAGTTAGTATCTTAAATTGAATCCTATATTCAAGTGGAAGCCAGTGTAACTGTTTTAGAAGTGGAGTCACATGGTCTCTGCATTTAGCATGACAAAGTACTCTGGCAGCTGTATTTTGTAATGTCTGTAGTCTCTTTAAATTTGTTTTTGTTAAACCTGCATATACATTAGTCATAGCGAGTGTAACCTTGGTCTCGCCGCCTCCACCACTTGCTCAGTCTCTCAGGGTCTGAGCACCCCTCAGACCTGAGCTACACACAGTACTTCCTTTTTCCACCTTCACGCTTTCCACTCACTCTATCACATAATTCACCATTCGAGCTTGGGAGTGGGTCAAGGTCCGGAATAGAGATCCGAGGCAATGAGGTGTACAGTTAAGGCTTCCTAAGAGTGCTCTGTCAGTCTGGGAAAGCAAGCGTCCTCTCTCTCATGCCAATGAACCACTCTGTACTTCAAGGATTTGATTTTCATGCCAAACTCAACTTTACTGAACCTTTTCTGCAACCAGAAACCAGTAGGCAAAGCAGGTTATAATTCCATCTGTACAGTTCTCAATCTTGACTCCAAACATCTCCTGTCTATTTGAGATTGTGTATTACAACCTAAACTGCCTTTCAACTTGATTCAAGTGGTAAAGTATTTACATATTTATTTATTTATTAGGATTTATTTACCGCCTTTTTGAAGGAATTCACTCAAGGCGGTGTACAGTAACATATGTACAGCTCCACTCCACCTGTCCTTTGACCATCCCTTTGGGATAGTAATAATCCAAAGCTACTCCTTATCTCCTTATCTCAAAAAAGATATAGTAGAATTAGAAAAGGTACAGCGAAGGGCGACGAAAATGATAGTGGGGATGGGACGACTTTCCTACGAAGAGAGGCTGAGAAGGCTAGGGCTTTTCAGCTTGGAGAAGAGACGGCTGAGGGGAGATATGATAGAAGTGTATAAAATAATGAGTGGAATGGATCGGGTGGATGTGAAGCGACTGTTCACGCTATCCAAAAATACTAGGACTAGAGGGCATGAGTTGAAGCTACAGTGTGGTAAATTTAAAACGAATCGGAGAAAATTTTTCTTCACCCAACGTGTAATTAGACTCTGGAATTCGTTGCCGGAGAACGTGGTACGGGCGGTTAGCTTGACGGAGTTTAAAAAGGGGTTAGATAGATTCCTAAAGGACAAGTCCATAGACCGCTATTAAATGGACTTGGAAAAATTCCGCATTTTTAGGTATAACTTGTCTGGAATGTTTTTACGTTTGGGGAGCGTGCCAGGTGCCCTTGACCTGGATTGGCCACTGTCGGTGACAGGATGCTGGGCTAGATGGACCTTTGGTCTTTCCCAGTATGGCACTACTTATGTACTTATGTACTTATGTACTTATATCTCTGATCACAATCCTTACCTCCTTCAGGCACAGACCCTTCAGGCTGTCCTCCTTCCAGGGATACACTTCTCAGAGCTGCACCCTGGCCTTGAACAGGCTTCCCCTGCTCTGATCCTTGCTCCCGAGCTGGGTTCCCCTTACCTACTCAGAGCACCACACTCCTTCTCAGCTGCTACCATTATGGCAACAACTGCTCCTTCATTCAGCCTTGGTTTATTCTGCCTGTCCTGGACCCCCCTCTCCTCCAAGGGTCCCAGTGGGGGTACAGGCAACCAAACACCCTGTGTTCCTCTCTGCAGCCCCTTTTATCAACTCTAACTCCTCCCCAACTATTGTCCCTTTGTCTAGTTTACTATGAAGTTCACTCAGAAAGAAAATCAGAACAGTTTTTGTAGTAAAACTGGTTCTAAAGCCTGACTGCCATGGGTGAAGTGCATTGATGGATTCTATGTGAGTATGAAATTGGACAAAGACAACTGATTCAAGAATCTTGTACAGAAAAGAAGGGATCTAGATGGCTCTTTTTCAAAATAGGTCATACTAGTGCTGCCTTGAAAGTAGAAGGTACCTGCTTAGTAAGAGACATATGATCAAATGAATGAATGGAATAAGCCCAGTATCAGACAGTTTGAGCCAAGGTGAAGGAGTGGGATCTAAAGAACAAGTAGTTGTATTAAGGTGAGAAATAATTTTAGTAAGCGATTCTAGTGCCACCGAGAAAGGATACTCATTAATTTTCCCAGTGCTCGGTGCAACTAGTAGTGAGGGTCCAGGACTTGCTTAGGTAAAAAGACTTAAGTGATAGTAGTAACCACAATATCTGCCATCCAACTAGCCTTAGACTGCCTCCAGGCTGCTAGGAAAAAGTATAGGAAAGCCATCATTTTTTTAAAACATCCTTAGCTGCTGTTTCTCTGGCTCTTGTCACTGGCCTTAACGGGGCAGGAGGGAGGGCTATTTCACCAGTTAGAGCCTCTCAATGGTCCAAGGGTCCAGGTTATAATATCCAATGTACCATCTCTCTTCCCCAATGTCCAAGCTCTTGCAACAGTTCAGTGCCCTAGATGAGTAGCTGCATCAACCATCACTTTTCCTGGAGCTAGAGCCATGAGCCAAGAGCACTGCACAATCATGTACTAACAGGGCTGGAATCACAATGCCTTCAAAGCCAGTGCTGCCCCAGATTCAACCATCAGCACTGTTGCCTCTACAAAACTTATGCAAGAGAGGAATTCCCCCAGGCCTCATAACATCACATAAAAGTAGACTTAAGAACATAAGAACACAAGTACCTGGCAGAAACTCAATTAGTAGCACCATTCCATGCTACCAATCCCAGGGCAAGCAGCGGCTTCCCCCATGTCCATCTCAATAACAGACTATGGACCTTTCCTCCAGGAACTTGTCCAAACCTTTTTTAAAACCCAGATACGCTAATTGCTGTTACCACAACCTCTAGCAAAGAGTTCCAGATCTTAACTATTATTTGAGTGAACAAATATTTCTCCTATTTGTTTTAAAAGTATTTCCATGCAATATCATTGAGTGTCCCCTGGTCTTTGTACTTTTTGAATGAGTGAAAAATTGATTCACCTCCACCTTCTCCAAACCACAGGATTTTGTAGACCTCAATCATTTCCCCCCTCTGCTGTCTCTTTAGTCTTTCCTCATATGGGAGAAGTTCCATCCCCTTTATCTAAGAAACGCTAAATATGAGGCGAGAGACTATTTCAGGCTACATGTCCCAAATTGCAAAAAGTGATCTATAAAACAGTCCACTCTGCAAACTACACTTACCTAGGAGCCAAACGGTGGAACTCCTTACCTCCCAAAATAATGGGTATACAGGGATATGCCAAATTCCACAAGATCCTTAAATCATTCCTCTTCAAGTAAATCCTCACAAAGAACAACCATATCTCAAACAATTAATTCTTATCTGAATTGGTTATTACTTTATTTACCATGGACCTTCTCAATGCTTCATGCACAATTTCTCATTCATAATAGATTTTCCAAATGTTGAATATCTATAGTTATCCCAGTATGTCTATGATATTGTATAACTTGGTTCTTACAAAAAATTACATTCTTATGTATTAGTCTCTGTTATGTATCCTATACTGTTCATTGTAAGCCACATTGAACTCAAACTTGTTTGGGATAATGTGGGATATAAATGTCACAAACAAACAAACAAACAAATCATTTTGGTTGCTCTTCTTTGAATCTTTTCTAATTCTACTATATCTTTTTTGAGATACAGTGACCAGAACTGAACGCAATACTCAAGGTGAGGTTCCACCATGGAGCAATACAGAGGCAATTTGCATCCTTCTCCTAATTATTCCTAACATCCTCTTTGCTTTTTTGGCTGCCACCGCACACTGGACAGAAGATTTCAGCGTATTGTCTATAATGACACCTAGGTCTTTTCCTTGAGTGCTGACTTTCTACCCTGTTTCCCCGAAAGTAAAACATCCCCCGAAAATAAGACCTAGCAAATTTTTGTTTGAAAGCAGGGCCGCCGAGAGCCAGACAAGGCCGCCCTCGGGCCGCCCCCCCACCCGAGGTCGCCGGGCCCCCCCTCCGTCGCTCCCGGAACTAACCTTAAACGCCTCCTTTCACCTTCGCAGCAAGCAGCAGCAGGGCAGACCTCGCCTTCCTTCCGTGCCCCGCCCTCGCGGATGTTACGTCAGGCAAGGGCGGGACACGGAAGGAAGGAGTGGCCTGCTCTGCTGCTGCTTGCTGCGAAGGTGAAAGGAGGCGTTTAAGGTTAGTTCCGGGAGCGACGGACGGTGGGTGGGCCAACCCCGATGCTTCCCCGAAAAATAAGACAGCCCCTGAAAATAAGACCTAGCGCATTTTTGGGGGCAAAAATTAATATAAGACAGTGTCTTATTTTCGGGGAAACACGGTATGTGCCTACTTTTCATGCATGTATGCAGCCACACAATTTTATAAAAGCCTTTTTCTACACATAAAATAGGCTTAACAAGTAGAAAAAATCTTTATAAAATTACTCCCAAATGTACATTGTGAATATTGTGGCATATTAAGTAAATCATCTCCCATTACTTCCTCACAGGTCCAACTAGAATGTCATAATATTTGATTCCCAGTGGCAGGATTCTGTCCTGCAGTTTGGAATGATTGCAGACAGAGACATTGTCCTGGTGTTTTTGTGTTGTTGATGCAGTTGGCTGCTTAGCTATTCTGCACTATATCTTGGCTTTGACTGCATTTTGCAATTTGCTCCTCTGACTGGCACTATATTTCAGCAAAACGGAGCATTAATGTGCTGACATGCTGTGCACTTGACACACTCTGTGGCACAGCACCCAGCAGCTATGTCAGCTTTAAATGAAAATTAATGGGAACAGAACCATTAATGGTTTTTTCTACATCTAAATCAGTTAGGAAAAATAATGGGGAGGTGGTGAGAGACAGAAAGCTGCAGCCTAAGTAAGGTTCATCTCTAGAGGGCAAATCCGAGAGAGAAATGGTCCTGCTTACAGAGGCACCACTAAAAAAAGGCTGTGAAGGAAACTCACTCAAATGGGTGACTCTTTTCCTTCAGAAAATGAATAATAGGGAATGGGGAGGATAAAAATCAAGTGTATTGCCAACATCAGCACCATGATATCAGGGGACCAATATGTAAAACCACTTTTGCAACCAGTATTAGTGTCAACTACAGAAGTGTTTTCTTTTCTTTTTTAACATGAGGCACTTATATAAGTACATAAGTATTGCCATACTGGGAAAGACCAAAGGTTCATCAAGCCCAGCATCCTGTTTCCAACAGTGGCCAATCCTGGTCACAAATACCTGGCAAGGTCCCAAAAAAGTACAAAACATTTTATACTGCTTATCCCAGAAATAGTGGACAAGTTATTAAATATAGAACTGTGGTGGGCTTAAATGCATTCTGGGATACAGCTTAAAATTAAACAGAGTTGTGATATGTAGTCATTCCCTATACAACTTATCCCTGCAAGTGCCAGATATAAAATTTGGAATGGATAAGTTATCTGTGTATAGTCCTGGGTGGCATTTACATGGTTACTGCTGATAAAAATACATTTAAAAGTCGATAGTCACCTCACTGCAGTATGAGTGGCCTAGTGGTTAGAGTACCTGTCTTGACCTCTAGAGGTGGCTGGGTCAAATCCCACTGCTGCTCCTTGTGGTCTTGGGCAAGTCACTTAACCCTCTATTTCCTCAGGTACAAACTTAGGGGGGTCTTTTACTAAAGCTTAGCTTGAGTTATCTGCAGCAGGGTCCATTTTATTCCTATGGGCCCTGCTGCAGAAAACTGGAGCTAAGCTTTAGTAAAAGACCCCCTTAGATTGTGAGCCCTCCAGTGACAGAGAATCATAATAAATAGCAGGGACCCATGTGCATGGCTTAAAAGCCCTGTGCTCTAGGCCAGTCTACAGGTAGTAAAATACCAGGGAAATGTTTAATGGCAAAATGTAGCCTCAACTTAGGCCAGCAAAATAGCAGATATAATATATGCACATATGTTCAGCTACACTGTTTAAACAGTTGGTGTCACTAAAAAGAGAGAGAGAGGGAGAGAGTTAAGTGCCAGAACTTAACCTAGGGGCCTTTTTACTAAGCTGCATAAGCGCCTACATGCGCCCAATGTACGCCAATTCCTAGTTACCACCCGGCTACCACATGGCCCTTGCGGTAATTTCATTTTTGGCTTGCATCCACTAGGCACGTCCGAAAAAAATATTTTTTATTTTCTGACATGCGTAGGTCATTACCGCCCGGTTACCGCGTGAGACTTTACTGCTTGGTCAATGACTGGCGGTAAGGTCTCAGAACCAAAATGGACGCACGGCAATTTAAATTTTGCCGCACGTCCATTTAAAAAAGGCATTTTTTACAGGTGCGCTAAAAAATGATTCTTTGCACATCGAAAACATCTGTCTACACTACCGCAGGCCATTTTTCAGTGCACCTTAGTAAAAGGACCCCCTAATGTGTTAGGCAGGCTGGCTCAATATTGGGCCCCATCTGTGTGACTGTGGACAGAGTCCAAAATGTTTAGAAAAGTTCTAGTATTCTGTTCAGGTGGCTAAGCATCAACTACTCTTTTTCATGGGTCCTCTGAATTTTTTTTTGTTTGTGGTATGATGAGTTCTCATTAGTTTTATGGTAAAGTGCACACTCAAAACCTTTTGGATCTCTATATAGGACAGGATGTCCACACTCAGCGTGCATAGCGACCGAAAACAGGACAGGTCGCCAGGCAATGTGAGACCAGCGCAGGACAAGCGCTTTAGCTGGTGGGGGTTGAGGACCCCCACCAGCCAAACCGGGGGCCCCAGAGCCAATTTGGGGGCCCATGGCCCCCCTCGTAGCTACGCCACTGCATAGTAGGCTTATCCCATGATCCTGTAATCCAACACACTTTATAGTTTTCTGAACATTCAAACCAGATGGTGTGCAAACAACCATTCTGAAACTACATCTAATCCTTTTTGTATCCTTGAGATATCCAATGTGTGAGGATACATCCGTGCTGTAATCAAAATGCTATCTGCTTAATAAAAAACACTCAATCAAAAAACACTCAATCCCAAACCTTGAATTAAAGTCAAAAGGGGACTTAAAATATAATAAATAACGTTGGGATAGTGCCGAGCCTTGTGGCACTCCACAGTCAAGGTGAAATTCTGATGAAAATAATGAATAGGGTATATAATGTTCTAACATACTTTATAGTCCAGCTCAGAACAATCCTTCCAGTTGGCAAGAATGACTTTTAATGTCAAGGACAGTAATATATGGAATAATTTACTCCTATATTTGTCAAGAGGTGTTGACAATGCAACACAACCAAACTAAAGCACGTAATGGACATAACACAACTCTTTCGTTCTCCGATTCCCTAATGTGGCCGTGCCACATAAACTTGATCTTACCACAACATCACCCTGTATTTGTTCACACCGGAGTCTGCAAAGGCCTCTCTGGTACTATGTAAGCCACATTGAGCCTACAAATAGGTGGGAAAATGTGGCATACAAATGTAACAAATAAAATAAATAAATGTATAACAATCTGCAATATCAACTCCTCCTGCACTTGCAAGACCTCACACACTTTCCCTCATTCTCTGGAACAGCAGTCCTTTAAGTCTGAACAGGAGAATAATATATGGTGTTTAAATCCCCCCCCTTATAGACCTCTTTCTGACTCCGTCACACGGGGGACTAAAGGTACTTAGTTCATATATCAGGTTCTGTATAGTTTCTCTAACCTCCATTGTCACCCAATCATAAGGGGGTGGCATTAGGAGCTGTAATTGAAAACTAATTCCCATAACTACTGCTTTCTATCTTTCTGGATCTAGGTATACTCTGGGCCATTTATGTTCCCATATAAGACCTATTAAAAACCTGTCTAAGTTTCTCCAAAGACTGAGTGTCACTTGTATGTGATCTGCCTTGTAGGCTAAATGTTAGGTAAAGAGAAGATAGAATCAATAAAAATAGAGACAGAGATAGGTTTAGATAGATAGGTACATTTTATTTCTTACCCAAACACAGGTCTTCAAGTTGATACAAATACAGACATCAGATTCTGGTTTCAGCCGCACAGGGCTTCGCCGTCTGACAGAAGCTTTGGAGAGGACTCTCAAACTGAGCCAAAATCTCTCCTCTTTTATACCCTATCTTCTCCATAGAAGTGAATGGTGAGATACCTTGCTCCTAATCTTTCTCACTTTCTGAGATCATACTTTCCCATGCGATCTGCTATCTGATGTGCCCACCTCCTTCCGTTCTCAGCTACTGCTAATTATCAACATGTTTTGGGAAGCGTTGAGATAACAGTTTCTCATCTTCCGGCTGCAATACTTTTCATACCTTTCTCATGAACTCTGTATTACCTCTGTATCATTGTATACCAAAACTAATAAGCTCCATTTTATTCATCTGATCTTTCATTACAGATGCTATATTTGATTTAAAAATTGTACCAATTTGTGTCAGAAGTCATTATTCAGACCTGCTCTTTGCAGATTCTCAAATATTAAATCATTTGCTTGTTCTTTGGCCTAGTCAGTATTTTTTCCAGTTGTTCTTGGCTGCATAGCTTTGGCCATCACTATTCCAGTGGTAGCCTTAAAGCTAGGCCATATATTAACATTCCCCTCTTCACCCTATCCCATAGGGTGACACCAGGGTTAACGTACCTTGGCACCATCCATTCCAGAAGGTATTCTATGAGGCCATAAAATTATCTGAGTCTTAAGATCAACTGGTACAATTTGTTTAGTTTTCGGTTGAGACTTACTCAAACCTGTAGCGAGAAATGTTTTTATGAATGGGACTAATCCATGAGCTCATTTACAAAATCCCATGAAATATAGGTATGCGGGTAATAGCAATTTCAGGTGGATCATACTAATAAACACTTTCAGGTCTTTCTATGGCTTCTATTGTATCCAATGTATCTGTCTCAGTGGTCCTTGAGATAGTGAACTACAGCACTTGTTAGAGAAAACCTTTAAAAGCTACCGAAAGAAATGGCAGTTTCGGAAGCCTGGATCAGGATATTAAAAAATGTGAGAAAAAGGGGTTTAGAACTTACAATTCTTCGGGCAAGGTGAAATAGATTTACAAAGGCAGATTCGAAGCCCAGGAGGGAGTATATATTTAATAGTAATGTAATAAGCTTTGTTCCGGAAAGAGAATCAACCCTCACAGCACATGGGACTGAGAAAGAAAAAGAAAAGTTTTCTAGGAAATCAAAACAAAATATGATTTCTGGTTTGCACAAGAAGCCAAAAAGGTGTATGTAAGGTGTATCAAGTTACCCCAATTGGTACCGTGCGGGTCACAGCCTTATAAATTTTACACGGACCACAGACATATGGTGTAGGAGTCGGTAGAGCATCAGAGAGGAGGGCAGGGAGGATTATTGTGGCAGAAAAAGGGGGACAAGAACAAAATGTTGTGGAGGAAGGGATTCAGATTGGACTTAAGGAAAGAAAAATGGCTATGGGGTGGGGTGAGAGCACAGGACTGAACAGCTGTGAAAAAGAGCAATCAGTTGAACTACGCAGTAAATAATAAAGATTTTGACAGGTGGAAATGAGAAATAAGAAAAGCAGAGACGGAACAGTCAGACAGAGTGCAAAGACACACACAAAGATGCAAAAGGAAAAAGAACGGAATAAGAGATACTACGCAGTTATTCATGCTGCACTATGAAAAAGAGCCGAGAAAAGTGTGGACAGGAAGGGGGGGCTGTGGGCTGAGTGGTTAGAGAGAAAGCATAGTTCAGAAGACTGAAGGAACTGATTAGATAAGAGGAAAACAGCAGTTGGACGACGGTAAGCAGCTACAAAGCTGAACACCGTAATTACTGTTTCCAATAGGAAAAAAATGAGGAGGAATAATAAAAGGGACAGTCCCGAGACGTAAAAAGAATCTCGTGGATAACTGTCGCACACACAGAGTGAAGGCAATAGCAGATGTGAAAAGGTGGGGGCTGTCAGTTTTGAGGAGTGGTTATAAGAACAGAGAATTCAAAAGGATTATAAGGGAGAGAGCAATTTGAAAGCGTGCTGTTCTCCTAGAGTAAAGGAAATTCCCTCGATACGGGAACATACAGAAGAGAAAAGAGCAGGATTAGACCCAGGGGACTAATAGGAGAGATAGGTAGAAGAAGTTAGGATGAAGGAGAACAGGAAAAGGGATTGGGGAGGAAAATAAGGTCGACAGAAGAAGAAAGAACAGAATACATGATAAGAACAGGGGAACAGGGATTTGAAAAGGAGGGATTAAGACAGAACACAGGGTGGGATGTGAAACAGAAAAATGCGCAATCTCTAAGGATTGTTAAGCGAGAATTGCTAGCATAAAGACCAATCCAAAGATTTTGAACATTGAAATAAACTTACAGCAAAACCCAAATCGCAGTCGCCTGGATTCGTTGTTATGCTTCATTCACACAACAAGCACACTCTTGCGCACATCACGCAAATCAAAGAGATGGACAGGATAGGAGAAAGAAAAAAAGGGTGAGAAAAACAGAACAGAATATTGAAAGACAGAAACGCAAATATTCAACCCCACTGCGTTAGGGTGTATAACAATCTGCAATATCAACTCCTCCTGCACTTGCAAGACCTCACACACTTTCCCTCATTCTCTGGAACAGCAGTCCTTTAAGTCTGAACAGGAGAATAATATATGGGTAAGTATGTTTTCCTCTGCTAAACAAAGCCAGCATCTATACTGTACCACTTTGAGTTGAGGAACTTTTTAAAAACAAAGGAAGCCATCAGACTCACCCCTACACATAAGCAGCAGAATGGACTGGACTATTGGGACCATGGCCCAACCAAATTTTGTCCCCTCACAGTATCACCAACAAGGCAGCTTCCGGTGCAGGGCAGAATTTGGTTAGATAGGTATCCCCAATCAAAAAGGTATTACACTGCCCCTGCTTTTCAGCAGTAGTAAATTTGGAGGACATAAAATTCGGGTAGTTGATAAATTATATTTTGGTAAATCTCATTGAATTACAGAAGGGAATTTGCCCTTCCTTTTGCAGTTGACCTTCAGATCATTAGAAAATTGTGCACTATCATTTCCAAATGAAGGTGAAGGCACATAGAATTCAGATGGTAAAGCAGCACTATTATCCTTCACGTTAACATTCAATGTTGTTTTCAAGGCTCTAGGCTTAGTAAACTTGATCTCTGTGTTTTTACGGGAACTATGGGCTTGGTACTGGATTAAATACAACAAATAAACTTGAGTATCTTTTTCAATTTAGGAGAACTTTGTTTTAGTCTACAGATAACATATGTTTTTTACTCTGCACCTCAATATGCTGGATGGTGCGGCAAGAAAAGTAAAATGATTTGAAATTTGACCGAGATGACTCAGTTTTAGTGGATGAATATAGGAACTGAGTATTCAATTCTGGTCACCACATCTCAAAAAAGATATAGCGGAATTAGAAAAGGTTCAAAGAAGAGCAACCAGAATGATAAAGGGGATGGAACTCCTCCTATATGAGGAAAGGCTAAAGAGCTTAAGGCTCTTCAGCTTGGAAAAGAGATAGCTGAAGGGAGATTGACTGAGGTCTACAAAATCCTGAGTGGTGTGGAATGGGTACTACTACTACTACTTAGCATTTCTATAGTGCTGCCAGGGATACGCAGCGCTGTGCAAGTTTAACATGGGGAAGGACTGTCCCTGCTCAAAAGAGCTTACAGTCTAGAGGTTACAAACTGGGTAAAAGTGAATCGATTTTTTTACTCTTAAAGTACAAAGATTAGGGAACACTCAATGAAGTTATATTGAAATACTTTTAAAACAAATAGGAGTAATGTTTTTTTCACTCAACGAATAGTTAAGCCTTGGAATACATTTCCTGAGGATATAGTAACATATCTGGGTTTAAAAAAGGTTTGGACAAGTTCCTGGAGGAAACGTCCATAGTTAGCTATCGAGATAGACATGGAGAAGCCATTGCTTGCCTTGGGATTGGTTCCATGGAAGTTGCTACTATTTGGGTTTCTATCAGGTACTTGTGACCTGGATTGGCACTGTTGGAAACAGGATACAGGGATAGACAGACCATTGGTCTGATCCAGTATGGCTATTCTTATGTTCTAATCAATTGAAGAATAGGAAACTAGTTCTGCATAAAAAATTAGACTCTCTGAAACTACGTACGTTTTGAATCTGTGAAATCTGACGCCCTTCAAAATTGGCTCACAACACTTATGCAAAATAAATTTAACTTCATTTAAAGGGTAAAAAGGTAAAAGGTCATAGATTTCACATACCGCCTTTATGGGGTACAACCAAAGTGGTTTACATTTATTATATGCAGGTACTTACATTTAAAGGTCTCTTCATGTTAAAACTTTTAAAACTCCCTCTTTCCCTCTCTCCTTCCCTCAGTTAAGTGTTAGTGCTTGAACTGCACAGATTCATGATTCAGAACCAGGAGACATATTCTCTGGTGTGACATTATTCATGCTGGCACAGTGCTATGTTAGGCTATTTTTTTCAGCATTGGCAATTTTAGCAGTGGCATGATACAGAAGACCAACTGCACTATAAAACAATAAAACCAAACAAAACCATCAGACATCAATTACATAATATATTTTGTATTCATGAACAGATGAGGGAAATTAGTGCAATAGAAGGTGTATCTTCTGCTTCTTTAAAAAGTGTGATTTAAAATTAGGTGCTTTTATTTCTTCCAAATGTGTCCATTTATACATGTTACCGGGCTCTTAAAATATAGAAACCTAACTTCTAGAAAACTTGCCTCTGAAATGAGCTCAGAAGATACCTGTTGCTTACCCCAACATAATCAGCATCTATCCTTTGCACAAAGAATCTATACAGAATGAAAAGGATAATAAAACCAAAGAAAATAGTAGTGAAAATTAAGTGTGTGTGTGTGTGGGGGGGGGGGGGGGGGGGGGGGGTGACAGCAGTAAAAAGAAGCATTTGTTATACAACCAAATTATCTCCACTGGTATTCCTTTTGTCATAATCTTTTGAGGGTAGGATAAAACAAAGAAACCACCGAGACTGTCACAGTCACTGGAAGGAAGAAGAGTGGAAAGAACTACTTACTTTTTCCTTTTCTCCTAGATCTGACAGGAATTAGAATCTTCATCGTTTTTAGCAGTACCCCAGCTGTTTGTGGGATGAAGGCCATTTTCCACTACCCTAAAATTTTCACAGTTGCGGCTGTGTGTTTCACCATACAGCCTTATATCTGCTTGCCTCACCCATGCCTGCATTTAAATCATTCGAACGTCCAGTTTTTACAAGTCACCTTGAGAGCACAAACGTGTTGTGCACTCTGCGTCTCGCTCTAACTTGCCAAGGAGCTGCATATGCGGCTAAATCACTAACACTCTCTATTCAGTTTCCAGAAGCACTGAGCCTTGCTAAAATTCACAACAGTATTTGAGGGCAGGGACTGAAGAAGGGATGCAAGATCTGTTATTTTATTAATTATTTTGTTCTTTCATTTTTTTAACAGCAGATGACAGGACGCAGTGATTTGTCAAATATGTCAGTCAAGGGCACTGTTCCTGATTCCTCTAAAAATGTCTGTGCTCTCAAACATAATTTATTGCCTTTTTATATTCTTTTCTTCCACAGTAAGCCAGCTGAGCACAGGAACTAGTAAGCTAGCAAGATAACCTACTCGTAAGGCAGAGAGGTAGCACAAGTTGGCTTTTCTGCTATATGCCTTTTATCTAACTAGTAATCCTAATACGCATCATTTCCTGTATCCATGCACTAAGTGCACTTGCTTTTTCATTTGCTTATTGGATAGATGCATTCATATGCTAACTAGAATACCTCACCAGTGAATACTTGCTTACATTTATTTTTGCCTTCATTTCCAGGCTGGCATGCTTATTTAGGGCCCCCTCTTCCTAGGCTGCGGTAAAAGGGGCCCTGCGCTAGTGGCAGCGTGAGTTTTTGCCGCACGGAGTCCCATCATACCACAGTGGGTAAAAAGGTGGAAAAAAGAAATGGCCATGCAGTCAGTTTGCACTTACCGTGCAGGCATTTCGGACAGAGCACTTAACTGCCACCCATCGAGGTGGCAGTAAGGTCTCCTGTGCTAGCCCAGCGGTAAACCCCTGTGGTGATAATTTTTGAAAAATTCTGGCCGTGCCGGAAATGCTGCACGCTAGGGGCGGAACTAGCACTGGGGCTGCAGTGGGCTGCCAGTAGTTCCAGATTGCCGTGCGGCAATTTTTTATTTATTTATTTATTGCTTTTGTATCCCACATTTTCCCACCTTTTTGCGGGCTCAGTGTGGCAATCCTTTAGTAAAAGGGCCCCTTAGAGAACATTAGATATTCACAACATCTGAAAACAACAATAGCAGGAATACCTTTATATAGATAAGTATTTGCTATAAAATGATGTTGAAATGTTCATAATTCATGCTGTAATTCTTAGGATGCACTTTTATAAGGGACTGCTAATAAAAGTTTTCAAAAATATGCCTATGTTGTAAAGGCAGCGCAAGTCCAATGTGCTTTTAAAACACAGGCTTCATAAACTACGCGCTGGAAGCGAAGAATTTAAAAAACAAGCGGGCGGTGAGGCGGATCCGGAGGGAGGAGGGAGGGCGGAGAGCCAGAGCTGGCTCGCTATTTTCAACAACCGGCTCGCAAGCCGGAAGAAAATTTAACAACCGGCTCTTGCGAGCCGGTGCGAGCCGGCTCCAGCACACCACTGCGCACACTACATGCGCATAGAGCCTACCGCACCTTTGTAAAAAGGCCCCTTTATGCTCCAAGTTAACTGGGCACTGGTCTGAATATTATGCGGAGCCCAGTTAATGTCCAGGTTGCCAAACTAACCTGGAAATTCAGAGCCGGAAGCCAGACATGCTCCGATATTGAATATCCAGGGTTAATTCAGCCTATGTGTGAACGTACACGTGGAGGGGCAATTTCGAAAGGGACGTAAACATTTTGATTTGGACATCCTTGCAAAATGTCCCGATCCAGGGGTAGAGAAACCCGTATTTTTGAAACAAGATGGACGTCCATCTTTCGTTTCAAAAATACCATCAGGGACATCTAAATCCTTAAATTTGGTCATCCTTAGAGATGGACGCCCCTAGACATGGACGTTTCTGATTTCAGCGATTTTCAAAACCAAAAGACATCCATGGCAGAAACGACCAAATGCAAGCCATTTGGTCGTGGGAGGAGCCAGCATTTCTAATGCATTGGTCCCCCTGACATGCCAGGACACCAACCGGGCACCCTAGGGGGCACTGCAGTGGACTTCATAAATTGCTCCCAGGTACCTAGCTCCCTTACCTTGCATGCTGAGCCCCCAAAACCCACTACCCACAACTGTACACCACTACCATAGCCCTTATGGATGAAGGGGAGCACCTAGATGTGGGTACAGTGGGTTTCTGGTGGGTTTTGGAGGGCTCGCTATTTCCTCCACAAACATAACAGGTAGGGGGGGGGATGGTGCTGGGTCCGCCTGTCTGAAGTGCACTCACCCACTAAAACTGCTCCAGGGACCTGCATACTTCTGTCACGGACCTCAGTATGACATCTGAGGCTGGCATACAGGCTGGCACAACATATTTTTAAAGATGTTTTTTGAGGGTGGGGGTGTGGGGGTTAGTGACCACTGGGGGAGTAACGGAAGGTCAGTTCGGGCACCTTTTGTGCCTTAGTCGTAAGAAAAACAGGTCCGGGTGAAAACGTCCAAGTGTTCGTCAGGGACGTCCTTCTTTTTTTCCATTATGGGTCAAGGACGTCCAAGTGTTAGGAATGCCCAAGTCCCGCCTTTGCTACACCTACGACACACCCCCTTGAACTTTGGCCATTCCTGCAACGGAGTGCAGTTGGGGACGTCCAAAATCGGCTTTCGATTATACCGATTTGGACGTTTCTGAGAGAAGGACGTCCACCTTCCGATTTATGTCGAAAGATGGGCGACCTTCTCTTTCGAAAATGAGCCCAACAGTGATATGACGCATACTTTTAGGTGACCTGCAGGTAGCCATTCCAGTGTGCATAACTTGAGCAGAGTCACTGAATACATGTGTAATTTACAGGGCTTTTTTCAGGGGGTATTCGGGGGTACTGAGTGCTGGCACCTTTTCCATTGCCTGCTAAAACTGACCCATTGTCCCCAAGAACTAATGAAAGATCCCAGGCTCTACACATCAATGTAGTCTATTCATAGATTCTGTGATGATTGCGGGGGGCCTGGCTGTTGTGGAGTGCGTAATTCAGTGATTACCCCACCCCTGAACGATGGCCTGGCATTTGAGTACCAGCACATTTTTTTACTAGAAAAAAAACACACTAGCAATTTATAAAATAAACCCAAGATATGGTTCTGAAAATGCAAGATTACTACTGCACAGTTCACAAAACGTTTGTGTATAAATGAAGAAATCCTCAGAAAATGTCAGCCCTTATGCAACAATAGTGTATCTTGCCATTATTCTGGGCTACATATATTCAATCATCGGATTCCTCAACAAATGAATATATGAACACTTAGGAAGCAGTAAACCCACACACCCCACACCCCTCCAGGTGTGATTCAAATTTGGAAGACAGTTTGCTATTCATCCAGATCTTATTACCATATGAGTAATACTCCCATTCATTCTTCCTATGCTGCAAAATATATTTTTAGATTATGGCTTAGCATTTGTCATTTTTATACCCTCTTGCTGGCCTTAGTGGAAAGTCTCAATACTTGACAGCTAGGGAAGCATTCAGTTTCTTAGGGCTTGATATATATGAGGTGCTACCATGGCAGCATGTGTTAAAGCCATCAACATGGTTGAAATGTTGGGTAACTCTATTACTGTAAAGTATGAAGTTTAAAATGTAATTTCCTTCATTAAAGCACAGTGAAGTCTCCAGATGAAGCCTTGGATGAAACGGGTCCCCGTCGGAACTTAGCTAATATGATAACGACTTTCTTTGTGATTACACGAAGAAAGAAGATGTTGATGTCATTTATAAAATGTTATTGAGTAATTTGCACATATCCATTTTGGCAGTTGGAGGTTTTTGGCCGATGATTACTTTTTTATCTGCAAATATGAGACAATATCATTGTATACCCACAGATTTCTGAGGCCTTTTCCTCCATTTCATACTTCATAGTAAGGAGTGTTAATATTGATATTGAATGTTCACAAATTGGAGTTATTATTTATTAGCAAATAGGTCACATTGTATAGAATGGAACATGTGCTAAATCCATGAACATTTCTTATTACAAATAGGTCACAATGCATAGAAAGGGACATACGATAAGTAATGTATGTTAATATGTGCTACCATGTGCTAATACTGCAGCACACACACTTTAGTAATTCTAGCGCTTAGTATTTTATGGATATGTTTTCAAAGGCCCTTGTCTGGCTGCTTAGCAGGTGCTTTTAACTGGATAAGAGTCAGTGAGGGATATTCAACAGAACTGTGAGAGGGTATACAGAACACTGCCCTTCATCATTAAGAAGGATCCCTCAGGTACTGAGAGTCACCTTAAAACCCTTAGTCCCACCCAGGGAGGAAGTGAGACGGGAGAGGTAGGAGAACTATAAAAGGCAGGGCCAGAGTGGGCTTAAGGAGGCCCAGGGAAGGAAGAGGTGAAGCACCAGCATACAACGTTACAACATATGTCTAGCTACTGTAACCTGGCTGAGGTAACTACTACTACTACTACCATTTCTAGAGCGCTACTAGGGTTATGCAGCGCAGTACAGTTTAACAAAGAAGGACGGTCCCTGCTCAAAGGAGCTTACAATCTAAAGGACGAAATGTCAAGTTGGGGCAGTCTAGATTTCCTGAATAGAGGTCTGGTGGTTAGGTGCTGAAGGCGACATTGAAGAGGTGGGCTTTGAGCAAGGATTTGAAGGTGGGCAGGGAGGGGGCCTGGCGAATGGGCTCAGGGAGTTTAGTCCAAGCATGAGGTGAGGCGAGGCAGAAAGGGCGGAGCCTGGAGTTGGCGGTAGTGGAGAAGGGTACTGAAAGGAGGGATTTGTCTTGAGAGTGGAGGTTACGGGTAGGAACGTAGGGGGAGATGAGGGTAGAGCGGTATGGAGGGGCTGCAGATCGAGTGCATTTGTAGATTAGTAGGAGAAGCTTGAACTGTATGCGGTGCCTAATCGGAAGCCAGTGAAGTGACTTGAGGAGGGGGGTGATACGAGTATATCGGTCCAGGCGGAAGATAAGACGTGCAGCAGAGTTCTGAACGGACTGAAGGGGGGATAGATGGCTAAGTGGGAGGCCAGTGAGGAGTAGGTTGCAGTAGTCAAGGCGAGAGGTAATGAGAGAGTGGATGAGAGTTCGGGTGGTGTGCTCAGAAAGGAAAGGGCGAATTTTGCTAATGTTAGAGAGGAAGAAGCGACAGGTCTTGGCTATCTGCTGGATATGCGCAGAGAAGGAGAGGGAGGAGTCGAAGATGACTCCGAGGTTGCGGGCAGATGAGACGGGGAGGATGAGGGTGTTATCAACTGAGAGTGGAGGGAGAGGTGAAGTGGGTTTGGGTGGAAGACAATAAGCTCGGTCTTGGCCTGGCTGAGGTAAGCCAACTTTTGATTTGAAGACTTGAAAAGCTTTGCTCTGAAGTCTGGCTGGGGCCAGACCTGGAAACCCAGAGATGGAGAGAGAGAGAGAAAGTGAGAGACTGCAAAAACTTACAAGGTGTGTTTGGGGTGTGGCAATCACAAGCTACAGACTGTGTATTGGGCCCCCTCAGCCACCACCCTGGGTAAGACTTTGTTCTCTGAAGTAAAGAGACTTTACCTTTTTTTCCTGGGTCTGTGAAGTAACAGGCCACAGACTGGAGTTTAATAAAGCACTTACTTTATGTTTACAACCTTGTCCAGTTGTGTTTTTGTGAAAGCCCGTCCTCAACCCTCACTCACAGTGTCACAAGCACTAACCAGATAGTGTCATTGAATATTTCCTCTGACTATCTTGTCACTATCCAGACATTGCTGGGGCAGGGGTCCATGTGCAGAGTCAGAGGTTATCTGGTTATTGGCTACATTCAGACCACTAATAGGATA
Organism: Microcaecilia unicolor; assembly: GCF_901765095.1. Taxonomy (NCBI): domain Eukaryota; kingdom Metazoa; phylum Chordata; class Amphibia; order Gymnophiona; family Siphonopidae; genus Microcaecilia; species Microcaecilia unicolor. The sequence goes on from NC_044035.1 coordinate 47,772,853, forward strand.
GTTAATCAGATGAAGCTAGGACAGCAAAAAGGCCATTCTAACTTTACCCTGATAGTGGTTTGAATTTGGCTGTCAATCAGATAGCACTTCTGAGCAGTGGCATAGCCAGAAAGTAATTTTTGGGTGGACCAACAAGTTGGGTGGGTGGGCATTAGAGAAACACCTGCCAACTGATGCATCCATGCCCTGTCCTGCCTCTGCTCCACACCTACCCCACTCCCAATAATGTCAATGAAGGTAGCAGTGCTGGTTTCAGTGGCTACAGGCCATGCTGACGGCTAGGGGAAGTACAAGAAGATGCACTCTTCATTCACCATTTAGCCACAGTCCTCCAATACACATATGCGTCTCCCAAATAGTCTGCATCCACAGTACACCCTGGCCCTCCCCCAACAGTGGCTAGAGAGCAGAACAGAGCTAGGACATTTTCCCATAAAACCCACCATACAAAAATTTTTGTTTCTAGTGTTATCTCAATAACAGGAAAATCTAGAAAACAAAAAGACACTCAGAACCTAGGGCAAATCTACCATGCCAACACTAAGTTTCAAAACAAGGATCCTACATATGATATTTTAGGGCTCTATAGGCCCCTATTACCAAGCTGTGGCAAAAGGGGGCCTGTGCTGGCATCGACGTGTGTTTTTGATGTGCGCCAAAGCCACCTTTTACCGCAACTGGTAAAAGGGTAGTCCATCTTTCTGCAGGAAATGGCTACACAGTAAGTAAAGCACTTGCCGCGTGGTCATTTTTGGGGAGAGCCCTTACCGCCACCCATTGAGGTGGCGGTAAGGGCTCCCACACTAACCCAGCAGTAACTGGGCTGCGAGCAGCACTGCCCGATTACCACTGGGTACACGATGACTTCCGGTGGAGGCATGGAGCGGTGAAGACGTGAGACAGAACTGCTCCGGGGCGCATACTTAAATCGGCGCTCGTAGAATCGAACACCCACCCAAAAACCGAAGCAAATACTAGCAAAGACATTTAACACATAAATTGGCTGTAGGTGGCGGCTGAGGCAACGCGGATGGCTGCGAAAGCGGCTCGAAAAGATCCTAAAGAAAAAGCCTGCGCCGCGGAGAACAAAATGGCGGACAGGGCCGCGCCAGCATCGCCGTCGCCAGGCACATCGTGGGCTGCAGAAATCACGGAAGAGGTGAGGGCAGCGGTGGAACAAGCGGTGGGCAATAAATTGCAATTAATATTGGACAAACTAGAAGGGCTGACTGAGAGGCACACGCAACTGTTTACTGAGCTTCAGGAAGTGCAGCGTAGAGTCGGGATAGCGGAGGAGGATATCCAAAAGGTCTCAGAGGAGCACCCGAGAATGCGGGCGCGCCTTGCAGAGGTGGAGGCAAAGCTCGACGATCTTGAAAATCGTTCGAGACGGAACAATTTGCGCCTTGTGGGGCTGCCTGAAACCCTGCCTGAGCGGAATCTCTGTGTATTTTTAGAAAAATGGCTGCCGACGGCGCTTAGCAATGAGGAGTTGGCAACAGCATTAAGGGTGGAAAGAGCGCACAGACTTGGCCAGAGGAGAGAGGATACAGGAAGGCCCCGAGTGGTGATCCTGAGGATCTTAAATTATGCCCATAAAATGCTCATTTTACAAGAACTGCGTGCAGGCAAGCAACTGGAATACAAAAGCAAAAAAATCCTCTGTTTTCAAGATTATTCCACTGCAGTGTCCACAGCAAGAAAGGGCTTTGCACCGCTATGCACCAAACTTGTTGGGCTCAAATACAGATTCAGCCTTCTATACCCAGCTAAGCTCAAACTGCTGGAAAATGGCCAAGCAGTCTACTTTGAGAAAGTAGAGGAAGCAACTAAATATGTAGACCGGATGCTGGCCAAAGAGCGTGAGGGATGAGACAAAAAGGAAGCTTTATTAAGGAAAGAAGAGACTACACTGAGCATTGGTCACAGGTCAAAGGCCTCAGTGGAGATGGACTGGTCCATACAAACGCGAAGTATAGTCATGTTTGGACTATATGAATATTGTTATGCAAGTTAAGCAAGTAGCAAGTTATAAGGGAGACTGGCTGGCTTGTATCGGGAGAGGAGCCGTTGCCTACCTTTGTTGTTTGAATTTTTGAAAGTTTGTGGTTGGCTCAGTTGCTGGAAGCATCAAGGACACTTGGCATAGCAGATAACTAATGACAGAGGCAAGAAGGAGGAGCAGCGGACATAAAGACTGCAGACAATGGTTGTTTGAATCTCCACTGGGGAGTTATTGTGCGCCAAGTACAAGCAAAGCGGAAAAATGTGATTGTTTGGGCTAACAGACATGGTCTGTTGAGGACTACAGCTGGCCAAATGAATACTGGTACAGCGCAGGGCTGGCACAGCTATGAGCCTGAGGAGAACTGAGGGTATTTACGAGGGGCATGAACAGAAGAGACATTTTCGTCTATTTGGTTTTAATATAAGAAGCTTGGTGAGAAATAAGTCTTGGTGATGGGTTGGGTGGGTGGGGATAACCACAGATACGTGAGGCGCCCTAGCCTTGGAAAACAGGAAGTTCTGCCAATAGGCAAGGGACGACAGATGGTGGGTATAGAGGGAGAAGGGGATACGGGGGGGAGGGAGGGAGGGAGGATGGGAGGGAGGGGGAAGGGAAGGGGAGAGGAAACCCTTGTATGCATGGAATTGGAAGGAGAGAAGTATGAAAGAGAACTTCGGGGTGGCCCAAAGAAGCAAGAGGGAGGGGAGGGCGGAGGCTGGGACGCTCTCTCTATGTGTAAGAAAGAAGAGTGTACGTAAAGCTTTGCAAGTAAGACACAAAACTGAGAGAGGTGTGACATGACAACATTGCAATGCATAACATGGAATGTGGGGGGCATTCACTCGCCGATTAAGAGGCAAAAAATCCTGAAAATGTTGAATGATAAAAAAGCGTCCATAGCGTTCTTACAGGAAACACATCTTACGAGGGATGAGCATAAGAAGTTGAAAACCTGGTGGGTGGGAGAGATATATGATGCACCAGCAGTTGGGAAAAAGGGAGGAGTGGTGATATTGATAAGGAAAAACTTGAATGTAGAGGTTAAGAAGGTGGTGGCTGATAGAGGGGGGAGATATGTTATAGCTTCAGTGGTAGTGGAGAGACAGCCACTCCTGCTATGCAATATATATGCTCCCAATACCTATGATAGGAAGTTTGTCACTCAAATCACGTGCACAATCCATAGTTTGGGTGATATACCCTTATTGGTAGGAGGAGACCTGAATGATGTATTAGACCCGACTTGGGATAGGTCTCAACCAACTGGGAGGGATCTGGCCAGAAAGGAGAGGTAATTCTAGAATTTGTGACATGTTAGAACTGGTGGATGCATAGAGAATATTACACCCGGTAGACAAAGATTTTACGCATCTTTCCAGAGCACACCAAACGTTATCTAGAATAGACTATATATGGATCTCTAGAGAGCTACTAACAAAAGTGGAGGAGGCACAGATAGGCCCCATAACGATTTCTGACCATGCATGGGTGAGAGTTCAGATTAAAGTAGGAGAGGGAGGATATCAACTAGGATCTTGGCGGTTTCCAACTTATCTTTATCGTGACCCCCAGTTCTTGCCCTTCCTGGTGGAGAAATGGAGAGATTATAGCAACAACAATGAACAACATAGGATAGATCCTATACTCTATTGGGAAGCGGCGAAGGCGGTACTACGGGGGGATATAATATCCTATCTAGCTTTCAAAAAACGGGCCAGAAATAGGGAGGTGATGAGGCTGGAAAGACAGGTAGTAGCGCTGCGGAAGAAATATGGGGTACATCATGAACTAAGATTTAAAAGGCAGTTATTGGAGACACAACAGGCCCTTAATGAACTTTTGCATGAACAAGCGCAGAAAACGAATATATATTATAAGTACAAGCTGTATAGGTTTGCTAATAAAAGTGGAAGACTGCTAGCTCGAATCGCTCATAGGCGATTGAGTGCCAAAAAAATACTTGCAATGGAGGGTAGTACGGGAACACGGGTAAATACGGATGAAAGCATAGTTAAAATACTGGGGGACTTTTTCGGCAGCCTATATGCAAAACAAAAAGACCTAGTGAGACCTAGCGAGACTTATCTTCATAGTGTGGATCTGCCACAGATTTCAGAAGAGGATGCAGAGGTATTAAATGCTCCTATTACAGAAGAGGAGGTAGTCATTGTAATTAAAGGGAGCAAATTGGGGAAGGCACCGGGGCCGGATGGCCTGAGGAATGAATTCTACAAGCTCCTAAATAGTGAGATCAGTCCTGTATTGACCGAAGTGTTTAATGATCACATACAACAAGGACAACTGCCTAGGCACTTAAATAGAGCGCAAATTAGTGTATTGCCAAAACCAGGTAAGCCAACTGATAAACCAGACTCGTATAGACCAATATCGTTATTGAACACTGAATTAAAACTTTTAGCAAAGATATTGGCAAACCGGCTAGCCAGATGTTTACCATCACTAATTATAGACTCACAAGTGGGGTTCACGTGTGGGAGGGTTATAGCTAAGAATATGCGTAGAATATGGGTTGCCTTGGAAAAAATAAGAAATGATAGGAGCAAAGCCCTGCTTATTAGTTTTGACGCCGAAAAGGCGTTCGATCGAGTTGATTGGACTTATTTGTTTGCAGTATTGGAGGCCTATGGGATCACAGGCTCATTTGCGAGGGCAGTAAGAACTTTGTATACAAATCCGCAGGCTCAGATATTTGCTAATGGACTACGGTCTGACTGGTTCCCAATAAAGAGAGGCACGAGACAAGGATGCCCATTGTCGCCTCTACTTTTCATATTGGCATTGGACCCTCTCCTCAGAGAAATCCAATACAATACTGATATTCAGGGAGTCAAGATACGCGACCATAGTTTTAAAACAGCAGCCTTCGCGGATGATCTACTGGTATTAATCACTGATCCAAAACGATCTCTGCCACACCTTATGGAAAGTTTAAAGGAGTACGGGGACTATTCAGGATTCAGATTGAATCTCCTGAAGTCTGAAGCACTAGCTAGTCATGCAGAACTCGAGGGAGAGTGGGGAGATAGGTTCCCTATAAGGTGGGCAAGGGGTTCCTTTAGGTATCTGGGAATACAGCTCCCTATGGACACCAGACAAATTTATGACTTGAATGTCGCTAAATTACTAAAAGATACTCAGGAGCAATTATCCCGTTGGGCTGGGCTGCCTGTGTCCCTTATGGGCAGGATACAACTATTTCGAATGATACTTTTCCCGCGTTGGCTTTATGTACTGCAAGCGTTACCGTTACGCCTGGGAAGGCGAGAGTTGGTAGCTTTGCGAAGACTAGTAGTGAAGTATTGCTGGGCTGGTAGAAAACCTAGGATGAAGTGGCAATATCTAATAGGAAATTGGAGGCAGGGAGGGTTAGGCATCCCAGACATGAGGATATATAATCAGGCATGTTTATTGAGGCATTTGAGGGATTGGGTCCTTGATACAAACACCTACACAGATGTGAATCTAGAGAGGGCATACTTCCATCCTTGGCACCTGAATTACCTAATCCATGTTAGGAGAAAAGGGCAACTACCGGAAAAAGCTAAAGATAGTATGTTGCTGGGACTGCTATGGCACGTGTGGCGAGAACTGGTACAGAGGTGGGGTCAGGATCCAACGGTTAGCAGACTATTACCTCTTGTTGGGAATAAGGACTTTACACCGGGCAGTGATAATGCAGTGTTTCGCACACTTCAAGGTCAAGGGGTGGAACTATTGGGTAGCTTTCTCAGAGACGATAATACTGTGATTTCCATAGTTGACTTTCAATGTAAGTATTCAGGGGGGCCATTGGGGATATTGGCTTATCATCAGCTCGCCCATTACATACTTAGCATCCCAAAGGAAGGATTAACTTATAGATTTGAGACTAAGCTGAGGGAGTTTTTGGAAGGGGATGCGTTGGGACAGGTCTCTGTATCTTGGTTTGTTAGAGAGCTGGAGAAAGGGCTACCACGGAAGAGGGTAATTGAGGTGGCGATGAAGTGGGGAACTGAAATTCATTGGAATATCTCTGAACACCATTTACAACAATCATTGAGGGGCATGCAGAAGGTGATACATAGTGCAGAGTTGCAAGAGTGCCACTATAGAATAATACATAGAGCATACCTCTCTCCCAGAAGGGCATTTCATGCACGGGTGGCAGAAACGGATGGGTGCCTAAAATGTGGACAGGGCGGTGCAAATTTAACACACTGTATATGGCAATGTGCGACCACAAAGGCATTTTGGGGGAGAATAGGCCAATTTGTAAGGGAGGTTACAGGATGCCCAGTTCTAATTACGTTTGAAAGAATGCTGCTGAGTGTGCCTGAGCAATGGGGAGTAGGGACACAGGGAGAAAGAATGTTCGTGAGTAAATCCTGTATAGTGGGGAAAAAATGTATTATGAATCATTGGATACTGGACACCCCCCCTTCTTACTGGTACTGGCGAAATAAAATGCATCAATTGATGTTATGGGAAGCGAGAGGGGCGAGAGTGACACCAAAACGACAAGCACGGTTTTTGACGGTGTGGGGACAGTACATAAATATGATTTCACCGAAAGCAAGAAGTCAAGTGCTTAATGGGCTGCCATGGGGAAATGGAGAAGATAGGTCGAGATAAGGAGGAACCATGCAACAAGGGGGGGGCTGGGAGGGGGGAAAGGGAGAAACATATGATTTGGTCAATAAGATTGAGACTAAAGTATGCTTGATGATAAAATCTTTGAACCATCAGAATGTATGTCAAGGGAATGGGGGGGGGGGGGGGGGGAGAGGGGAGGGGGGGGGGGGGGGGAGAAAGAGGATCGTTGATAAACCAGTTTATGTTATTCTACTGTTGATAGCATTATGATAGGAAATGATGTGCAATTGGATTAAGTGTGGTACTATTTTGGAGTATACTCAATAAAAATGCTTTAAACTAAACAGGGGAGGGGGGGGGGGGGGGAGAAAATGATGTTAGAAAATATTGATGATGCAGTTACGATGTATGTATGCAACTGTGACCTGTTCTTATGTTTACAAAGTGTTTGAATTTACTGATTATGTTCATAATGTTTATTATCATCAATAAAAACCGTTGAAACATACCACCGGGTACACCCCAGAACTACAAAAATAAATATATGGACCATGTTTCGGTGGGCACAGCCACCTGTGTCAGGGGTCACAAATCTTGGAGTGTGGAAATGGAAAGAATGGACAAACTATTGATGCACAATCCACTGGGTGTCAAACAATCAAGGCAAAAACCTTTGTCAAAATAGACGGAGCCACAAAATTGCTAAAATCGCCATCAGCAGCTGACAAACAAAATGTGTGTCTCTATCTTCCTTCATGTTCAGCATCTCCCTTTCTCTATATCCCTATATTTCCTTGTCCAGCTTCTCCCCTCTCTTTCTCCCCCACGCCAATGTATCTCTCTCCTCTCTGACCCCACCCCATCCAGCTTCTCTCCCTTTCACTCCCTCCCCCCAGTTTGCTTGCTTAATTGTCTGCCTTCCCTTCTTCCCACTGTAGGTTCAGTATTTAATCCCCTCTTCCTTCATTCCCTTGGTCTGGCATCTCTCTTTCCCTTCCTTCCCCCTCCTGCTGTTCCAGCACATATCCCTTCCCTCCAGCCCCCCACCCCTCCTCCCACAGGTCCAGCAGTTCTCCCCCTTTCCTCCAGCCCTCCCCCTCCTCCCATAGGTCCAGCACTTCTCTCCCTTCCCTCCACCACCTCTTCCTCCCATAGGCCCAGCACTTCTCTCCCTTTCCTACAACCTCTTCTCCTCTTCCTATCAGAAGTCTAGCAGCTCTCTCCCTTCCCTGCAGCTCCCTCCTCCTCTTCCCCCCACAAGTCCAGCCAGTGGCGTTCCTAGGGGGGGGGGCGGTAGGTGCGGTCTGCCCCGGGTGCATGCCGCTGGGGGGGAGGGGTGCCCACACGCACCTGTCCTCCGTTGTTCCATGCTTCTTCTCTGCCCCGGAACAGGTTACTTCCGGGGGGGGGGGGGTTCCTTCGCGGGGGGTGTCCTTTCGCCAGGGGGGGTCCGCGCTGCATCCGGGGGGGTGCTGCACCCAGGGGGCGGGGCGCATCGGCGATCCGCCCCAGTGTCAGCCCCCCTAGGAACGCCACTGAGTCCAGCACACCTCTCTCTTCCCTTTAGCCCTCCTCCACCTCCCACATCCAGCACACCTCTCCCTTTCTTCCAGCCCTCCTCCTCCCACATCCAGCACACTCCCCCTTCCATCCAGACCTCCCCCTACAAATCCAGCACCTCTTTGCCTTCTCCCAATCCAGCCACCCCCAATCCATCCCTCACTGCCTTTCCTCTCACAGGTCCAGGACCATTGCCTCTTCCTTCCCTCACCTTCCCCCCACCCCCACCCCACTGCCACCATGGTGCTTGCAACTTACATTCTAGGGCCGTCACTGGCAATTCCCACAAGCACTTCAGGGTCTTCCCTGTGTCGCGTCTGGCCCTTGTATAAATAGGAAGTTGCATTAGAGAGGGTCAGATGCAGCAGAGGGAAGTTCTTGAAGTGCCTGTGTGAATCGCTGCCAGCAATGGCCCAAAAATGTAAACTGTAAGCACCATTGCCGTGGCGAGGGGTGGGGAGTAGAAGAAGGAAGAGGCTGTGATCCCGGATCTGTGGAAGGGAAGGTAGCAAGGGATGCTGGATTATAGGTGGCTAGGGTGCACCACTTCTGGGTGGGCCTTAGGCTTCCGAGTTGGCGCTGCAACCTGATCTTTAGTGCTGGCTGGTATCTGGGCACTGGTGCTGAATATCCAGTTTCATTTTAACTGTAACCCCTAGCATTTTGCTTAAATGCTGACCACCTTGGTTAAAATACATAGAAGAATATTAAGTAGAGCTCTGTTTATAGCCAAGGCTAAGACAAAGGCAGGCAAGCACACAAACAGCATATGACAACTATACATTCCACAATGTTGCTAATCATTTAAGTGATGAGGAACATTCTCAGTAATAGAACACCAAGCCATTTCACTTGGGCATCTCACTGCTGTATATTTAATTGCATCTGCACATCTGTTCTCAGAGGTGAGCCACTGTGTGAGGAAATGTCATCAGGGCTATTTCTCGCTAATTATCTATTACAACATACTGTCACAACTCTTTTTTTAGTGACCCTGTGCTAGCTTAGATGCATATTTTCCCTCTATAGTCTGTCTGCTGGAGAGTTCAGATTCAGTTTTCCAGTGGATGCTGTAAAAGACTGGATTATCTCCACAATCAGCCATCCTTTCAGATACACTCACTGGCATTATTGTGATTATTAATAGTTTGCATTTCCAAATGTTGAAGGTAGCTTACAGCATTATTAGTAATTTAGGTGTAATTCTGATATTGTAACTCACAGAATTGAGGGGCCCTTTTACTAAGCCGTGTAAGCATCTACGCGCGCCCAACACGTGCCAAAATGGAGTTACCGCCTGGCTACCACATGGCTCGCAGTAATTTCATTTATTTTATTTACTAGTAGAATAGGCCCGTTTAAGGCACAAATGAAACGGGCGCTAGCAAGGTTCCCCCCCCTCCCAGTTCCAGACCCCCCTCCCTCCATCCATCCGAATTCCAGACCCCCCTCCGAGTTCCAGACCCCTCCCTCCCGCTCTCCAAGTTCCAGACCCCACCTCCCTGCCTCCCTCCCTCCCTCCGATTTGCAAAGCCCACTTCCCTGCCTTCCTCCTTCCAATTTCCAGACCCCCCCCTTGGAGTTCCTGACCCCTGGACCCCCCTGTTGCGACCCTCTCGAGCCCCCCTTCCCGCCGCCAAACCTCCCCAGCCGCTGTCGCGTACCTGTGCTGGCGGGGGACCCCAATTTCCACCAGCCGAAGTCTCCTCTTCTCGGCCGCGCGGCGTGGAGGAATGACGTGATCAAGTTTGAATCAGTTTGTGCTGACGCACGCACACAAACAGATTCCAACTTGATCACGTCCCCTGGGTTTTCGGCGTAATGCGTCGTGATGTCAGCTGGGGCTTCGGAGCCCAAAGTTACAGACACAGGCAGCCAGGCTCAGAACGTTGGAGGTGAGTATTATTATTTAGGATTGTGAACATTTATATCCCACATAATCCCACTAAGGCAGGCTCTATGTGGCTTACAACATTTGATGAAAAGAAGAACATATTAATTCTAGTACTAACTGAGAATAAGGTAGATGAGGGGAAGGGAGGGAAACAGCAGGAGAAAGGAATGCGGGATTGCAGGAGATCAAGCAGCAGAAGAGTATGATCGATCACATAGGTAGGTCTTTAGGGTCTTCTTGAACAGACTGCGATCGGCTGTCTCTCTTAACGTTGATGGTAGAGCATTCCAGTAACGGGGACACATAAAGCATTTGTAGCGTGCATCTGATATGCATGGGTGAAAAGTAATTTTTCTGGTTTGAAAATGGCTATGTTCACTACTGGATTTTTGGACATTTTCAGCAAAAAGCCCCAAATCAGATTTAGATGTCATATCGAAAATGTCCCTCCACATTTCCAATATGAACTTCTCAAAATTTTCCATATCAGCATTTAAAACATAAACCCCAGGAAATGGCTGCTAACAACTAGTAAAAAGTGATTTGGTGCTCATTTTCAAAAACACATAGACTTAAAAAGTTATGTGAAATGGCATGTTTGATATGACATCTAAGTTGGACTTTGGATGTTTTGCGCTAAACGTCTCAAATCCAAATAGGAAACAGCCATTTTTGAAACGGCAAAATATCTTCTTTTTTTTTTTTTTTTTTTTTAAATGGCTACATACTACATGGTTTTGTGAGTTTATCTTTTTGGTCCATAAAAAAAAAAAGCAAGTGCAAAACGTACAAAATCAAGCCATTGGGATGTAAGAGGAACCAGCAATCTTAGCAGTCTAGCCACACAGACATCCCAGGAGAGCAATGGGGCATCCTATGGGGCACTGCTGTAGATTTCATATAAAAGCCCCCAGTTACAAATCTTACCGTCCTTACCCTCTTATCTTGTCTGTTGAGTCCTCCAAAACCCACCACCCCCAACTGTACTACAATAGCCTTTATGGGTGAAGTAGAGTTTTGGTGAATTATGGAGGGCTCACACTTTCCACCACAAATGTAACAGGTAGAGTGGGATATGGGCCTGGGTTCCCCTCTCTATAGTGCACTGCACTGACCACTAGACTACTCCAGAGACCTGCTCGCTGCTCTAATAGAACTGTAGCTGTCAGTGGCTGGCAAGTAACATAATAACATGTAACATAGTAGGTGACGGCAGAAAAAGACCTGTACGGTCCATCTAGTCTGCCCAACAAGATAAACTCATATGTGCTACTTTATATGTATACCTGACCTTGATCTGCATCTGCCATTTTCAGGGCACAGACAGTAGAAGTCTGCCCAGAACTAGCCCCGCCTCCCAACCACCAGCCCCACCTCCTAACCACCGGTGCTGCCACCCAATCTCTGCTAAGCTTCTGAGGATCCATTTCTTCTGAACAGGATTCCTTTATGTTTATCCCATGCTTTTTGAATTCCATTACCGTTTTCATCTCCACCACCTCCCTCAGGAGGGCATTCCAAGTATCCACCACTCTCTCTGTGAAAAAATACTTACTGACATTTTTCTTGAGTCTGCCCCCCCTTCAACCTCATTTCATGTCCTCTAGTTCTACCACCTTCCCGTCTCTGGAAAAAGTTCATTTGCGGATTAATACCTTTCAAATATTTGAACGTCTGTATCATATCACCCCTGTTTCTCCTTTCCTCCAGGATAGAGAGAGAAAATGAAAAGCTTTTTTGGCACAGTGGGACTTGGTGGACCTATGGAGACACTTCTATCCGACAGTGAAAGATTTCACTCATTATTTACCAACATTCTCCTTCAAAACTTTGTAATTCTATTTACTATGTAAGGGTACAAATGTAATTAATAATTAATAATACTCTTGTATAGACTTTTGGTTTAGGGACTCATCCATCCTATGTCAGGTCAGATCTCTTCAGATTCTGACTCGCACCTGGTCAGATCATGCACCCTTGTGACTGGATCTGTCTTTAGCATTAGACCTCGAAGGGATCTGTTATTGGCGCTTTAATCATGACATCCTATTGGACCCTGCTAATGTTGCCCAATTAGAGAAAGAGCTCTTAGAATATATTAAGCTCAGTAATACTGAGGTGATAACCCTAGTAATTTTGTGGGAAGGACATAAGGCAGTAATGCAAGGGAAAATAACTGCCCTGCAAGTGCACTTAAAGAAAGCTCATGTAGTTGAAGAATGGCTCCTATGCCGTCAGATAGATAACTTGGATCAGCAAGTTAAGGGGGGTAGGTGTTCTCCTACAGGAGAGGGTCAATTACATATTCTAAGAATGGGGGTTTATGAGGTCCAATTGGCTGAGATTTCACTTACAGTGAGTACAACAGACTCACTTTGAATTTGGCAATCGAGCTAACTATCTGCTAGCTCAAATTGAAGAAGCTATCAGGGCATTCTTATATTTTTTCAATTAGAGATGAACAAGGGATATTACATACTGCAACCAAAGACATATGGGAATTTTTTTGTCCAATACTACACCCAGTTATATACCACAGATATCTCTCCCACAGAGGGCGATACTCATTAATACTTAGATGAGATACCATTACTGCACCTCACTGGAGCCGAGAGGGACACTTTATCTCGCCTGATTGACTTGGATGAAGTGCAGTGGGACATCCTGGACCTGCCTAATGGCAAGGCCCTAGGACTGAACAGGTTCACTAATACAGTAGATATTATAAATGTTTTGGCAGGTATTTGGGACCACTGCTACTTAGGGTAACTGTCTAGAGAAGTAGACAGAATTACCACTTTCATGGCGGTTAGCAGCTATAACAGTCCTCCCAAAGCCAGGAAAAGATCCTTAATTATTTAGCTCATACAGGCGGTGGGGGCGGTCCGCCCCGGGTGCATGCTGCGCGCCTGTTGGCCGAGTCCGCTCGTTCCCTCCCTGCTGCTCCCTCTGCGCGGAACAGGTTACTTCCTGTTCCGGGGCAGAGGGAGCAGCAGGGAGGGAACGATCGGACTCGGCCAACAGGTGCACGGCACCCCCCCCCCCAGCAGGTAAAACTGCACCCCGGGGGGGGGGTCGCACTGCACCTGGAGGGGGTGTAATTTCGCCGGGGGGGGGGGCTGCACTGCATCTGGGGGGGGGGCGCATCGGCGATCCGCCCCGGGAGTCAGCCAGCCTAGGAACGCCACTGCATACAGGCCAATCTTACTACTAGGGACTGATTATAAGATCTTAACAAAACTTTTAGCACACCGTTTACAACAATTGTTGCCCACAATGATACATGAGGACCAATCTGGCACTATAGTAGAGAGGCAAACTTTTGATAATGTTCACAGGGTGCTACATCTAATTCAATATGCCAGGACTGAGGCTGTCTCTACGCTTTTTCTTTCACTGGACGCAGGAAAGGCATTTGATTGTGTCCGTTGGCCATTTCTGTTTTCAATTTTGAGAAAAACTGTTTTAGTCAATGGATACACCACATTTATACCAACCCTATCGCTTCCCTAAAAATCAGTCACACTTTTACACCTATGTTTAATTTTTGTGAAAGAAACGTTCCTTCAAACAGTTATATATACTATAGAACCCAAACTATGTGTGTATGAACAACTTGAAAAGCTAAAGGTGGACAAAGCCATGGGACCGGACGGGATCCACCCCAGGATATTGAGGGAGCTCAGGGAGGTTCTGGCGGGTCCTCTTAAAGATTTGGCCAGACTTATACGGTCTGTGCCCTGAAGAGGACAGGTAGCACATATGAGTTTATCTTGTTGGGCAGACTGGATGGACCGTGCAGGTCTTTTTCTGCCATCATCTACTATGTTACTATGTTACATCGAGGCATAAGACAGGGTTGTGTGTTCTCACCTTTGTTTGCCATCATGATAGAGCCTCTGGTGCAAATTATAAGAACTCAGTCGGTGATCACCAGCATGCAATGGGGGTGAGATAAGTACAAATTCATGCTCTTTGCAAATAATGTTCTTCTTACTTTAACTAACCCTCAGCAATCTCTAGCACAAGTAGTTTTGGAGCTACAATAATATGGGAAATGTCAGTTTTTAAAGTAAGCATGACCAAACTAGAAATTCTAAATGCCACTGTGGACCAGGAGGAGGTTGCCCTCTTGCAGTGAGGTTTCCTTTTCGCTGAACTCCACAATATATTCGTTATCTGGGAGTAAATATAATATTTTTATTCACATCATTGGGGGAGGGGAGTGAGAGGGGGTAAGTGACCACTAGGGGAGTGGGGGGGGGGGGTCATCCATGATTCCTTCCAGTGGCCACCTGGAGGGGCATAATCGAACGCGGACACCCATCTCCATGGGTGACTATCTCCGAGGGCGGGTCCGTGAAGGGGCGGGACAGACCGTATTTTCAAAAAAGATGGGTGTCCATCTTTTGTTTTGATAATACGGTTGGTGCTGGGCAAATGCATCGGATTTGAGCTGGGCGGTATCGGTTTTCAGCGATAATGGAAACCGAAGCCGCCCAGCTCAAAAACTCCAAGGCATTTGGTCGTGGGAGGGGCCAGGAATCATAGTGCACTGGTCCCCCTCACATGCCAAGACACCAACCGGGCACCCTAGGGGGCACTTGTAAAAAGTTAAAAAAAAAAATTAAAATACCTCCCAAGTCCATAGCTCTCTTACCTTGGGTGCTGAGCCCCCCAAATCCCCCCAAAACCCACTCCCTACAACTCTACACCATTACCATAGCACTTATGGGTGAAGGGGGGCACCTAGATGTGGGTACAGTGGGTTTTGGGGGTGGTTTGGAGGGCTCCCATTTACCAGTACAAGTGTAACAGGTGGGGGGGGGGGATGGGCCTGGGCCCACCTGCCTGAAGTCCATTGCACTCACTAACAACTGCTCCAGGGACCTGCATACTGCTGTGATGGAGCTGGGTATGACATTTGAGGCTGGCATACAGGCTGGGAAAAAAAGTTTTTAAAGTTCTTTTTTTTTGGTGGGAGGGGGTTAGTGACCACTGCGGGAGTCAGGGGAGGTCATCCCCGATTCCCTCCGGTGGTCATCTGGGCAGTTGGGGCACTTTTTGGGGACTTGTTTGTGAAAAAAAAGGGTCCAGAAAAAGCAGCCCAAATTCTTGCTACTGTCGCCCTTCTTTTTTCCATTATCGGCCGAGCGCGCCCATCTCTCCTCGGCCAATAAACACGCCCCAGTCCCGCCTTCACCATGCCTCCGACACGCCCCCGTCAACTTTGTTCGTTCCCACGACAGACTGCAGTTGGAGGCACCCAAAATGGCTTTCGATTATACTGATTTGGGCACCCATGACAGAAGGCGCCCATCTCCCGATTTGGGTCGAAATATGGGCGTCTTTCTCTTTCGAAAATAAGCCTGCTGGTCATTTCAGGCACTTTTTAAGCCTTATTCATTCTAAAAACAGGTCTAGTTCAAAATGTTGGAAGTTTTAGCCCTTGACATTTTTGTTTTGTTCCATGATGGCTATAAAACATCCAAGTGCTAGGAACACCCTAAGCCTACCCTAATTCCACCCTCAAAATGCCCTGGCATGCCCCCTTGTGATTTGGATGCTCTGCAGATGAATTGCATAGATACATTTCTGCAAAATACTGTTGCACAATTTTCAGTTTTGAAAATACTGATTTGGACATTTTGAGAAGAAATTCTTGCAAGTGCTGCTTTATGACACTTTCAAAAATGAACCCCATGGTAACCTATGTAACTTTGCAAGTCTATGTGCTTTGAAAATGAGCCTTGTGCACATTTCTTAAAGTCACATCCACAAGTTTATGCTCACTTCCTTTCAAGTCTTTCTCCTCAAATTTCTCAAATCTATTTTTTCTACTTTCCTCAATCACAAAGTCAAACAGACCTCATCCACACAGCTCCTGCTTCTTCACAGCTCACACTCATTTCTCTCTCTTTCTGTTACCTGAGCCCTGCATTGAAACAGCTCCCCTCAGAGACTTGTGCTGCCAATCAGAGCCGTGCACTGAGACTTGATAGCTGCAGTATGTATACAAAAATGCAATTCATCATATGGACATTCCCCAAATCCACCAAATGTTCCCTAAAACCCCCTAATTTTGGATTCAAAGCATCTTACCTCATGTTGCACACAGTTTCTAGAGGAATTATGTAAAAATACAAATTTATAAACCCTAAATTTTCTTGAAAGTGACCAACATTTTTCAGCTATGTTGTAAAAGAAGACATAGTACATTATTAGCACAGATAAAAGGACTCCTTGAAAGATTTAGTCCTTTATTAAAAACCCGACATGGCCACGTTTTGCCCTCAGGCTGTATCAGGGATATTAAACTGCTCTCATTATGGGGCCGTGTAAGTGCCTATGCACACCCAACGCACACCAATTCTGAGCTACCGCCCGGCTACCGCGTGGCCCAAGCAGTAATTTCATTTTTGACACGCATCCGATATGCACATCAGAAAATATTCTTATTTTCTGGTGCGCGGACAGTATTTGGCATTTGGACGCACATTGACCATTACCGCCCAGTTAACGTGGGAGACCTTACCACTAAATGAATGGCTGGTGGTAAGGTGTGAGACCCAAAATGGATGCACGCCAATTTTCATTTTGACACACATCCATTTTTGGCCCCCCTCTAAAAGGCATTTAGGTGCGCTGAAAAATGATTCTGCGTGCATCCAAAACACACGCCTACACTATCGCAGGCCATTTTTCAGCGCACCTTAGTAAAAGGACCCCTATTGGGCTCATTTTCAAAAGAGAAGGACACCCATCTTTCGACATAAATCGGAAGATGGACGTCCTTCTCCCAGGGTCGTCCAAATCGGTATATAATCGAAAGCCGATTTTGGACGTCCCCAACTGCACTCAGTCGCAGGGACGGCCAAAGTTCAAGGGGGCGTGTTGGAGGTGTAGCAAGGGCGGGACTTGGGCGTGCGGCGTGCCTAAAACTTGGACGTCCTTGACCCATAATGGAAAAAAAGAAAGACGTCCCTGAGGAACACTTGGACGTTTTCACCCAGACCTGTTTTTATTACGACTAAGGCACAAAACGGTGAGAATCGGGGATGACCTCCTGTTACTCCCCCAGTGGTCACTAACCCCCTCCCACCCTCAAGAAACATCTTTCAAAATATTTTGTGCCAGCCTCAGATGTCATACTCAGGTCCATGACAGCAGTATGCAGGTCCCTGGAGCAGTTTTAGTGGGTGAGTGCACTTCAGTCAGGTGGACCCAGGCCCATACCCCCCTTACCTCTTACGTTTGTGGAGGAAACAGCGAGCCCTCCAAAACCCACCAGAAACCCACTGTACCCACATCTAGGTGCCCCCTTCAGCCGTAAGGGCTATGATAGTGGTGTACAGTTGTGGGTAGTGGGTTTTGAGGGGGCTCAGTCAGCACATAAGGTAAGGGAGCTATGTACTACTATTTATGAAGTCCACTGCAGTGCCCCCTAGGGTGCCCGGTTAGTGTCCTGGCATGTGAAGAGGACCAGTGCACTACAAATGCTGGCTCCTCCCACGACCAAATGGCTTGCATTTGGTCGTTTCTGAGATGGACGTCCTTGGATTCGAAAATCGCTGAAAATCAGAAACGACCATGTCTAGGGATGTTCATCTCTAAGGATGACCAAATTCAAGGATTTGGACGTCCCTAATGGTATTTTCGAAACGAAAGATGGACGTCCATCTTGTTTTGAAAATATGGGTTTCCCTGCCCCCAAATCGGGATGTTTTGCAAGGATGTCCAAATCGAAACATGGATGTCCCTTTCGAAAATGCCCCTCTATGTCTCTCACACAGCATTACAGCATGATACTGACTGGCTTTGTATTCACTGTGACAATGGTACTAGTTCATGCACAAAATGGGAAAAAAAATTGCGGCTGCTTCTTAGCTCATTTCAAGCTTGATATTGCTGTTTTACTCTATTACTGAAATAACCTTGTGTTTGACACTAGGCTTTGCTCTTTGCTGTATCATTGTACCCCTGGCACAGCCTGATGGCAACATGTGGCCACATCAGTTTTAATAAAGGATTACATCTTTCAAGGACCCTTTCTATCCATGGTAAAACTGTCCTTTGTCTTTTGTAGTTCTGTATTACCAAGTTCATAAGAGCATTCACTGCCTTGCAGGGCCGTGCCGATGCGGTAAGCGGGGTAAGCGCCGCAGGGGGGCGCCATCCTCTGGGGGGCGCCGCCGCTGCGTGCTTACCCTGCCCTCCCGCTCCCATGTAGGAACTGCCCGCCCTCTTCTCCCCCCCCAAGATCCCGTTCTTTTTTTTTTTCTTTTAAATTTACCTTCCTCCGGCAGCGCAGCGTCAGTGAAGAAGGCGGCGCTCCCAGTCCCGACGTCTCTAGCCTTCCCTTGTTCGCTGCTCACTGCCCCGCCATCTTCTGACGTCAGAAGAAGGCGGGGCAGTGAGCAGCGAACAAGGGAAGGCTAGAGACGTCGGGACTGGGAGCGCCGCCTCCTTCACTGACGCTGCGCTGCCGGAGGAAGGTAAATTTAAAAGAAAAAAAAAAAGGAACGGGATCTTGGGGGGGAGAAGAGGGCGGGCAGTTCCTACATGGGAGCGGGAGGGCAGGGGAGAGAGGGGAATCGCTGCCTTGGAGCCAGGCAGGTGCGGGGGGGGGGGGGCGCCAACTGGTAGTCTGCAGGGGGGCGCCAGAGACCCTTGGCACGGCCCTGCCTTTATGAAACAGATGCAATCTATCTATATATGTGCTTTCCCTACCTAGATCCCATTAGAAAATTATCCTCCCAGTGAATCACTTTACTCTTAGCAGAGACAGACACAAAGCAATGTACAATCATATGACAATAATGAATTCTAGATACATTAAATAATATAGCATACCAGTAAACAAAACATAACATAGAAGTCATATAAATAAGAACAAAATTAGACCCCATCCTGCTAATCAAAATTTCAGTTATTCTTAATTTCAGAAATGACTGAAATCACAGGTTTTAGTCAGTTTTAATCACAGTAATCATTGTGAGATCAGCATAGAATCTAACACCAATATTAGCTGATAGATTAAGTTTTGAACGTCAGGGATGTGCACAGAGTAAAAAAAATACTTTAGTTCATTTTTGGATTTTTTTGTCCTTTTGCTAATTTACATGTTTTATTTTGTTTTTGCAATTTATTTGGGAATGGTATGGGTCATGCATTTGATATACTGTCTTCCTGTGGCAGAAACATAGAAAACAGAGAAAGATAATGGTAGATAAAGGCCAAATGGCCTATTCAGTCTGACTAGCCACACCACCCACTATCTCCTCCTCTCCCTAAGAGATCCCATATGCTTATCCCAAGTTTTATTGAATTCAGAAACAGTCTGTGTTTCCACTACCTCCACTGGGAGACTGTTCCATGTATCCACTGCCCCTTTCTATAGAAAACTATTTCCTTAGATTAGTTTTGAGTCTACAACCTTTTAAGGTCATCCTATGCCCTCTTATTCCAGAGTTTTCTTTCAATTTAAATAGATTTGCCTCCTGTCCATTAATGCCATAGAGATATTTAAATGTTTCTATCATACCTCCCTCTTTCCTGCCTTTCTTCCAGAGTATACATATTGAGGACTATAAGTCTGTCCCCATACGCTTTACGATGGAAGACACTGATTAATTTTGTAGCCGCTCTCTGGACCAACTCCATCCTGTTGATATCTTTTTGAAGGTGTGGTCTCCAGAATTGCACACAGTATTTATAATATATATGTACTTTCTCTGACCCTAGTGGGCTCACAATCTACAGAGAACTGGTGAAAGAATTTGCATTTAAAGCCAAGAAAGGAAATTATCCCAAATGAGAGGCTGTTTTTCCTAGCAGCTAAATTTTTCATTCAATTCCAGAAACTCTAGAAGAGAGTGACTGTGCTGGGTCATGGTTTTTAAATAATACAGAAGGTAGAAAGCTTATCCAAGAAGAACAGATAGGATTGATTGTGTATCTGCAGATGTCAGGGATACAAAGTGGGAGGTTGGATAGGAAGAGAACAGAGGAGAAAGAAACACCAGACTCAGGACATTACAACTGAAACCTGGCTAAAGTTGAAAGGTTTGTGTGACGTTACTGATTTACACTGAAGCTGTAGCTCCATGTTCATCTGGGGACTTTTTTTGTGCCGATTTTTCAGTGCCATGTACAGAATTTAGTCCAAAATGTGCAAAGCCTAGCACTCCTTGTTGGACGAGAAGGTTCTGATGCGGTTTGAGGGTTACTTGTAGGAGAAAAGTTGTAGGGTGGTGAAGGAAAACATCTATTCTAGGGTTCAGAAATTAGAATATGAAATACCACAGGGATCCCCTCTTTCTCCAATTTTATTTTATTTATTTATTTAATAGGATTTATTTACCGCCTTTTTGAAGGAATTCACTCAAGGCGGTGTACAGCAAGAATAAGTCAAACATAAGCAACAGACAATTACAACAATAACAATATTCAAACAACAATACAAAGTAAGGCAAGGGCTCTTCAGCTTGGAGAAAAGACAGCTGAGGGGAGATATGCTAGAGGTATATAAAATAATGAGTGGAGTGGAACGGGTAGACGTGAATCGGTTTAGTCTTTCCAAAAATATTAGGATCAGGGGCACGCAATGAAGCTACAAAGTAGTAAATTTAAAATAAAACGGAGAAAATATTTCTTCATTCAATAAACGCTGGAATTCATTGCCAGAGAATGTAGTAAAAAGTAGTTAGCTTAGCGGGGTTTAAAAAAGATTTGGATAGATTCCTAAATGAAAAGTCCATAAGCTATTATTAAAATAGATTTGGGGAAAATCCACTGCTATTTTCTAGGATAAGCAGCATAAAACGTATTGTACTGTTTTTGGGTTCTTGCCAGGTACTTGTGACCTGGACTGGCCACTGTTGGAAACAGGATAGTGGACTTCATAGTACTTCGGCCTGTCCCAGTATGGCAATACTTATGTACTTATATACTACATTACAATGTCAACACAATACATAATAAAACGTTTTCATAGACAGCCTAGAGTATAAGCAAAGATGGAACATATAGATAGATAAGATAGCATAACAGGAGTAAGAAAATAAAGGGATTAATTTAAAGAAAGTTGCAAATGAAGTCAGAAAGGTGCGTGAATATTACCTTAGCCAGGGTCATTTTCTGAAATGCTTATTTACAATCTTTGGGAGTTTTATTTGATATGAGGGGAGTGATACATCATATTTATGCTGATTCTATCCAAATATTCTTGCTGATTGTCACGGACATAGACCACAACTACAGAGTTCTGGGAGAAAATCTATCTTTGATCGGAAGCTGGATGCAAAGTCATCATTTGATATTGAATCCTGCAAAGCCAAAACCTTCAGAAACCCCTGAAAGGTCCAGTAGTGGAGTTCTGTGTTAGTCCAGAAATCACTTCTGAAATTATGGTTAACTTGTCAGATTTGTATGTATCTAGAATTGAAGAAGTTGAAACATATACCAAGCTGTTGTGATTTCAATGTTGGTCTACTACAACTTATTGTATATTAGTTTGAATAAGAAACAGGAGGTGTGATTGCAATTGATCTAAGGCATTGTGGCAAAGATTATTTTCCAGAGAAATAAATGGAATAGGCCATCTCCACTATCGAGAAAGCGTCACTGGCTGCTAACCAATCACAGGATCCAATTTAAGCTATTGCGTACAGTGCACAAAGTTATTTAGGGGAGTGCCCTGTATTTCCCTCTGATGGCTTTATGCTCAAACTCTGACCTTCTTTTGGACATTAAGAAATGCAAATTAATGAAGACTAGAAATAAGAAATTCCTAGGATTGTCTCCTGTGAAATGGAACATGTCCCAAGAGAATTGAGACAGGAATGAGATCATAATTTGTTTAGAAAAAAACTTAAAACCTGGCTTTTTCCTAATGATTGATGAATGATAGATGGGTTGGGTTGGGTTGGAATGATTAATCTAGGGTTTGATTGTTTTATATTCCTTTTGGAACCTTTTGGAACCTATGGAGAAGCTGATACAGGTATAGTTAGGCATATTTGTCATACGTATTGTATTATATTGTAATTTTGTTTTGTGCATTGGTATTTTATTCTTGGTATTGCTTTTATTTCTTTAGTAGACTGCCTTGAATTTCCAGAGAAAGAAAAATGGGATATAAATTCCATTTTAAATTCCATTAAATTATCATTTCTAAATCTTGATTAAAAAATCTACATCATAAGTAAAGTAACCGATAACATTCTCTTTTTGTGGGGGGGGGGGGGGGGAGATGAAAAAAAATGAGGGATTAAGGGGCAACCTCCTTTAACCCCTCCAGAGGAGTGCTACTACTACTTAACATTTCTAAAGCGCTACTAGGGTTACGCAGCGCTGTACAATCAGAGCCGTTTACCAAAACCTAAACATGCTTGGTAGCTGGTGTAAATCCTGATGTTGATCTGTGAGGACATCAATGTTTATTTCCCTTCTGAAATGGAGAATAAATGTGTATCTTCTAGGCAAATCCTAGTCCCACCCAAAACACACTCCCTTGCCTTTGAAATAACTTACTGCAGTAGGTTCATGTCTTCTCATTAGAATCTGAATTCTTGTTTGCCCTGAAATCATGCATGCATAGATAGAGTTACACATGCTTAACACGAAAACAATTATGATACATACCTAAATATTTAATTACCTGACAGGAAGGGAAGCCACTAAAGGTTCTCATGAGGACAGAAACACAATATGGTCTCAATGACAGAATGCCCTTCCTCTGCCCTTCCAATGAAGTAGACAATGTGAGAAACTCATAAAATATAACTCAAATAAATATTTTCTGAGGTAAATTTTCAAAGGTGTATGTCTTTTACATGGGTAAAAATAAAGGAAACATGCCCAAGTCAGCTGTATCCAGGCCATTGTTCCCTCTAAGCTCAGCAGGAGTCCTCCAACTACATTACTGTCAGTAGGGGGTGGTGCTTCAATATTGTGTTTTCAGTCGCTAGGGACAGGCAGGCTCCCTGAAGTCCTGCAGAGCTTGCATATCCTTCACTATTGACCATGTGATAGTGAAACAGTACCCCCATTGGTAGGACTGTAAGTGGAGGACCCTTGCTCAGCTTCAAGGGAACAGTGATCCAGGCAAGCTGACTAGTAGTCAATGGAGAATACAATGAGCATTTTAAAAGACATGTTAGTATGCAGAAAATACTGTCCATATGTAGACGTCTTTCTCTACTATAAGTTGTCCTTGGGTTCCTGGGCCTAGTCCATTCAGCAACTCTTTCCTCTCCCCTCTTTCTAATCTAGTTCTATTGCAACTAAGCCACAAAAAAGTGCCCTAAATGTCCAGATGACCACTGGAGGAATAAAGGAATGATTTCCCTTATACCCCCAGTGGTCACTAACCCCCTCCCATCCTCCCAAGATGTGAAAGAACCAGTACATACCAGCCTCTATGACAGCTTCAGATGTTATGGCCAGTCCTATTAGAGCAGGAAGCAGGTCCCTGGAGTAGTCTAGTGGTTGGTGTAGTGCACTGTGGAGAAGAGGACCCAGGCACATAATCCACTCTAACTGTTACACTTGTGGTGGAAAGTGTCAGCTCCCCAAAAACTTACTGTATCCACATATAGGTGACACCTGCAGATATAAGGGCTATTGTAGTGGTATATAGTTGGGTACAGTAGGTTTTTGGTGGGGTTTGGAGGGCTCGCCATATGATACAAGGGGGTAACAGTGAGATGTATACCTGGGACCTTTTATATAAAGTCCACTGCAGTGCCCCCTAGGGTGCCTCACTGCTCTGCTGGGATGGCTGTGTGGCTAGTCTATTAAGAATGCTGGCTCCTCCTACATCCCAATGGCTTGATTTTGTGTGTTTTTCATTTGTATGATTTTTTTTTAATGGACCAAAAAGATAAATGAACAGGGTACAGAAACATCTAGCAAAAACAAAACAAAAAAAGATAGTGTATTTGCCACTTGGATTCTGGACATTTTGAGCAAAATATCCAAAGTCGGACTTAGACATCATATTGAATATGCACCTCACTGTATAATAAACAAATGTAAGGCAATTTACAGAAGTAGTAGTTATTAAACCCCCCCCCCCCCCCAAAACGCACAGAATAAAAGGTGATGCTTTTTTATTGCACCTTAATAAATTTCTTCAATAGCTTTTGGGAGCTAACACTCTTTCTGTTCTGATCTGAGGAAGGGGGTTTCTGCTGCTAAAAGCTAGTCAAGAAAAATTTTGTTGGTCCAATAAAAAGGCATCATCTTATATTTTTGTTTTTATTTATTCAAGTGGACAAACAGAGCAACTACGGTACTTTATCCAAGGAAAAGAATGTGAGCAATCCTTCTAATGCAGAAAGTTCTATCACCACATTATGAACTGTGTTATCTCAGAGTGCAGTCTTTAAAACTTAAGAGGACATGGGGTTGTCTGTTAGGTTTTTTCCAATTCCTCAGAACTTAGGGGGGCAATTATCAAGGTGCATCACAGCAGTAAGGAGCATGTTATTTGCCACTTAAGGTATGTTAAAAGGCACTAACACACATTATATCATTGTAACACATGCTAGGTTAAGTTACCGCAAATTACATAGTAATGAGATGCAAAACATGCTTATTACTATGCAAATTTAATAACAAGTCACATTATTCCTGGAAAAATACTGGAAGCACAAAGTGTCCCCCAAAACAATCCTCCCAGAAGAGTTTCCCCCCCATAAAAGACCAACCCACCACCCTGTAGACTCTCCTGAGCCTACCTTAAGGGTTCCCTAGTGTCTAGTGGGTTTCGAGTAGGCTTGTTCCTCTGTAATTTTTACCCCTTGCCAGGACCAGGTTCAAAATAGGGGATGCTGGTGCCATTTTGAAGCTGGATCCAACAAAGAGTGCCCCAAACCTACTCACATCAGGGAACCCTTAAGGTAGGCCCAGGGGATCCTATGGGGGGGGGGGGGGGGGAAATGGAGGATCATAGGAAGGGGGATCTATTTGGGAGGGGGAAGGTCTTTAGGGGAAGGTCTGCTCCAAGGAGAAGCTGTTTGGAGGAAGGGTGTGTTCTTAGGCCAGAGCTGTCAATGGGAGGTCATGTTAGGAGAAGCTCTTTGGAGGATATTGGTTAGAGAAGAGGTAAAACAGAAGGGATTGGTCCGGGGGGAGCTTCAGGAGGAGGGGTAACCAGGGGTTCCCAAGGCTTGATGATCCTAGGAAGATTTAAGCAACTTGTGTGGTTTCTCACAAGTTCCGTTCCTCATGTACTGCAGGAGTCAGTAACTTGTGCACCGAGTTACTGCTGTTTGGTGACTCCCTTGGTAAATCAAGGTGCAGTAAAAGCCCAGCTTTTACCTACCTTAATATCTATCCCCCTTAGTCACAAGGGGAAGGACATGTATTCCTGCCCTGCTAAGGACAGAGTTTGCAGCCTTGATACCCATGATCCTTTGGAATCTTTCAGAAGAGCCAGAGCTGTTCTGTGCAAATGTTCTACAAATCAAATGTTGAAGACAAAATATTAAAAGTAATTGGGCCCAGTATTCAAAGGACTTATGCTTCTAACATTGAGATTTATGCTCCTAAACTGGCCTCTTTGAAAATTTACTAGAGCTGGGTGCCTAAATTTATACTTAAAATTTCATTAAACTCCTAAATGTAGAAGCATAAAGAATGGGTGGCAACAGGGGTATCCTTTATGATGAAGACCCCTCATCGCTTTAGTAGCTGCCTTCTGGAATGAACTCTGTTCTGTTTACATCTTTTTGAAGGTGTGGTCTCCAGAATTGTATGCTATATATGAATTGAATTTGCACTAGAAGTTTATACAGAGGCACCATGACCTCCTCTTTCCTACTGACCATTCCTTTCCCTATGCACCCAAGCATCATTTTGGCTTTTGCTGTCACTTTTCTACCTGTTTGACCACCTTAAGATCATTAGATACGATCACTCTCAAGTCTTACTCTTCTTTCATACACAGAAGTACTGCACCCAATATACTGTAGCAATCCCAGATCCAGATGTGCCCTCAAGTCAGAGTTGACTCCTGGTGACCACACCATGAAGGACACCCCCTTATGGTACCACTATCTTGGGTTTTTGCAGTCCAATTCATGATCCTATATTTTTTAGCAGGACTCAAATACAAATCACTACACGCATCTACCTTCACATACCTCTGCACAAAATCATGGAATAAACTACCGAATGCTATAAAAACAACGCATGACTTGACAACCTTCCGGAAGTTATTGAAGACGCATCTGTTCGAAGAGACTTACAATAAAAATCCTCCTTAATGACTTGATTCTATTCTACATCTAAACCAACTAATACTGATCCCTTCTAATTTGATTATGTTAATCACATTATCACTATTGGTCATTATATCTTACCTGTTTTATTTTGTGTTATGTAAATAATTCTACTGACCTATCTACCCAATTTCTTACACAGTAATATGATAAATTAGACCACACCTCTTACTCTATGATTATACCTTTTGCAACATAGTGTAAGCCACATTGAGCCTGCAAATAGGTGGGAAAATGTGGGGTACAAATGCAGCAAATAAATAAACTCTTATCTCACAGATTCTAGACCATTCTTCAAGCTCCACTAATCCCTTATCATGTTATCCACGCCATCCTGGGTTATTTGGGCTCAGCGTCGACCGCAGGACTTAGCCGGCCTGCCTCATGTCGGCTGAATATCGGCCCCACAGACTCTACTACCTGGTTGGAGTTTGTCTTTGAATTGTTCACAGATCCTTAGCTATAGGTGACTTGTACATGTCACATTAAACTAATAGTGAAAGTTTTAAGAAGGTAATTTTAAAAATCTATTTACCTGGGTAATAGAGCTATTTTAAAACCACCCACCTCTCTGTAGGTAAAAGTATGCATATTGTTCCACAGCACATATGCTTTTATGCACATTTAGAAGAGGCTTTCTTGGGGGGTTGGACAGGGATTAGGGCACGGATTGCTATAATGTGCACAATTTTATGTTTACCGATGTGCATAGTTTGACTTCGAAAACTAATGCAAAGACAATGGGTAAAAAATGCTTATGGGTTTTGTAACAACGTGAGCAGTTTGGAAATTGCCTTCTATGTGCCGGGGCCTGACCATGTAATATCAAAAATACTAATGCACGAATTTTGAACATCACCCTAGTCTCTATAGGAAGCCAATGTAAATGTACTAATAAGGGTAAATATCCTATCAAATTTAGGTACTCGGCACATCAATTTGACTACTGTGTTCTGCAATATTTGCAATCTTCTCAACAGATATTTGTTATACTCAGAATAAATAACATTACAATAATCCAGGTGTGAACAAATGACATATGCATACAATCAATGTTAACTTTTACTTTATGGAATTGCCCTGTTAGAGCTTCTCTAGCATCTTTTGACTCTAAATTCTCAAGTGGACATGAATAAACTAGTGTGCAGCTTCTCTTTCTTTCTGCTCCTGAGTTGTCAGATCTCTTTATCTTGTTATTGTTATGGTGAAATACTGGGTTGCTAATGATGTTAAGGTTATATGTAAATGTTAACGAATGGTTATGTCTATATTGCAGAAAACTACACATTTTAGGAGTGTTTTAAAATATGCGTGTGTCAAGTTCTTACTGTAATAATACAGGTCTACATTTTAATTTTTCTTTTTGGTAAAGTAATGGTAACACTCAGTTTTATTTCTAAAAGAATAAAGACATCTTGTAATGCACCTGGGTGAAACAGGAAGATCTGTCAATCCAGTGCTTATCTCAGTCTTCACAAGTTCGCAGCACACAAATTCTTGGTGTAGGAATCAACCTCCTAATTCTATATATAGTTCTCACAATTGTGCATGCAATTTAATTGCTTAAGGAGCCAATTAGGGCCTATAACTGGGCACTAACAACCAATGATCAGTAAATAAAAAGGGGCATGGGCATATCAGGGGCACTTCTGGGATTTACATGCAGTTTTATAGAATTCAGGGGATCTGTACCTAATTTAAGCTTGGGGATTTACACTAGGGTTCAGTTGGTGTAAATCCTTGTGCCCACATCCCGGTGCTAAGCGCTATTCTATAAACAGCACCCAACTTTGATCACCATTTATAGATTACAGAATAGCGCTTAGCCGCATGCTTTTTGGCGGTCAAATTTGGGCATCATTTACAGAATTGAACCCCAAATGTATAAAGAAAATCTAGCCAAGGTATCACAAAGGGCCACAATGGATTTGAAGGTCCTTTATATCTGTCTTCATTGCTAGGGATATAAAAATATCTTCTAGTCTGAAAAGTAAAATTGTAAACCGAAACATACGTTAACTGCAATTGAAGAACAGCATTAGATTAAAATGAAATACATCATCTTACAGTCAAACAAACGGAGTTTACAGGACCTCACTACTGCCATGAAATCAGAGCAAGTGGCCAAAGAAATACAACTATTAAACCTTTCAGAACCCTTGGTTTCATTATGAAGCAAACAGAAATGAACTCATCAGTGACTCGAGAAACCAAAACACTACAAGGTAGATATTCAAAGGGGTTTAAGCAGGTAGGGGAGCTTCTGCCTGCTTAAACCCCAATCAGCAGGCAGAGAGGGGTATTCAGTGGCACTTCTTCAAACAGGAAATGCTGCTTAACATCCTCCTGACTGCTGTGACACTATCCAGTTAGCAATGGGTTGATCCAGGGGAGGCGTCAGGACAGAGCTAGCAATTATGTGGACAGTCCTATCTTTGCCTGATTAGGAATTCAGGTACTGGCACTGAATATATGCCAACACCAGTATAACTTCTGGGTCTCTGGATGACCCAGACATAGCCCAGTACTGACTACCTGGGTCTAATACAGCCTGAGGCTATCAGTGGCTTTAAACCACTGTCCACTCTGGGCTGAATATTGCCCAGTATAATTTGAATGAGAAAACTTTGCTTTGCATGGGTCTCCCAATCACTGCTCCCTGTAAATTGAGTGGGGGTCCTCTAACTGCACTGCTGCCAGTGGGGGGGGGGGGGGGGGTGATGCTTCAATACTGTGTTTTCAATCACTAGGGACAGGCAGGTTGCCCGGAGTCTTGCACTATTGAAACTATGATAGTGAAACAGTACCCCCCCCCACCCCCTGGCAGGACTATAGGTGGAGGACTCCAGCTCAGCTTAGAGGGAACAGTGCTCCCAATTCTGTTTCCAGTCTCCCAACCCTATCTGCTGGTCTTCCAGATCCTACCTGCCTCAGAGAAGTTGATGAGTCCCAGGAAATGCAACAGCTTGACGGCGCTGACGATAAGGAAGATAATGCCCGCTATTTGCAGCCCTTCATAGTACCAATTCTCCTTTAGATGCATCTCAATATGGCCACAGCATTCTGGGGATAGGGGAGAAGTGGTTGGAGATGAAGGAAGCAGTACGCACTCCAAGACTTCTCCAGTGGCTCCACTAGAAGAGCTGTCTTATCCTCTAGTCTCCAGGACCTGCCTCTCTCCTATCTGAGTTCCAGCTGCTCTCTAAGATGGGCTCTCTCCGGAGGAGTTGCTATCCTGTAAGCTTTTGATGCTCCTTGGGGCTCTAGGCTTTTTAATCTTCAATACAGGATCTGGTCTCTGGGAATTTCTTCAGCCTCTGGTACCAGTTCAGTTCTCTGGTAATTCCCTTCTGCCTCTGGTGAAAGAGTTGTTCCCTAG
Organism: Microcaecilia unicolor; assembly: GCF_901765095.1. Classification (NCBI taxonomy): domain Eukaryota; kingdom Metazoa; phylum Chordata; class Amphibia; order Gymnophiona; family Siphonopidae; genus Microcaecilia; species Microcaecilia unicolor. The sequence goes on from NC_044035.1 coordinate 47,802,576, forward strand.
GTAAGCTTCTTAGTGCAGTACCATTTCCTCAGGAAGCAGAACTTTTACCTTCAACTTTCTTCTCCAACCCTCAGTAAAACTCCCTACTCCAGCCTGCCCAGAGCTGCTCAATCTTTATAATAATTGGTACCCTCTCACTGTTGTGAATGAAACTTCTGTATCCCTATCCTTAAATACTTCTAGCTCCTGAACTGCTGTGAGGGCTGGAGGTCAGCAGTTAATATGAACATGTCAGCCTTGGTCATCTTCGCTATACAGTTCTTTTCCCTTTCAGAACTCAAATATAAGTGATGCATTAGTGACTGCTTTTTCTAAGGGTAAGTGCTCTTTGCTTTCTCTTTATCTTATTCCCTAAAAGTGGCTAACCTAATTTTACTTTTTCTTTAATTTCTTGCTTATGCTCATCTCTTTCCTCTCTCTGAGGTGACCGACAGAAAGACAGAGGCAGAAGGCAGTCCCTTCAGTAGTATGCAGATGATTTAGCCATTCCCGGGGCTGCGAGGCACTCACTTGCCATCCCTTTTCTAGGAAGATCTTCACACAGTATCTCTGACACTGATATGCAAAGCTGAAACTTGTCTCCAGGTAATGAGAACTGTTCCCCATTATCTCACCTGACCCACTACTGAACGCTCCCTAGGAAGATGGATGCACATATGATTTCACTGATTAAACTATCTTAGAGTTAACTTGTGAACATTGACGTATAGAATAACATAAAACAAGTTGAAATGTGCACACTAATGCATACAGACAGGCATACAGAAAGACAGACGGAGTCTCTCCAATAGGTGCTATTCCTTGGGTGAAACCTGGCTAAAAATTCTAACTGTACTATTAGGGAATGCAGTTTCTGGCTTTTTAACCACTGACTTCTGGTATACATATATAAAATATACATTAAGGTATAATCTGTATAAATTTCAATTGTAGGTAAAACTGTAGAACTACTACAGTGCACAGGGCTGACCAAAAGTCTCCTTCTAGACACAGTGGGGATAATTTTATATAGGCAGTTTTAATGCATTTCTGACAGTACATACATGTAGAATGCCTCTTATAAAATTACCTTACATGCAAAAGAACACATCTATTTTTATGAAACTCAGGTGCAGGCGTGTTTAGGGGAGCGGAGTCATGATTTACATGTGTATTCTGTAAAACACACACTTTTGTTTTAATTTATAAATGTTTACAGCTTCTTTTTTTATCTGTGATTTCTGCAGTTTTTCTAGGCTACGCTACGCTATTTGCTTTCTCAACCTAGGCAACCTGTTAAAAAGGTGGTAAAAGCAGTCGTTATAGCTGGGTATAAAAAAGGTTTGGACAAATTCCTGGAGAAAAGTCCATAAACTGTGCCCCGTCCTTGGCCACCTTTAAATCTAGACTGAAAGCCCACCTCTTTAACATTGCTTTTGACTCATAACCACTTGTAACCACTCGCCTCCACCTACCCTCCTCTCCTCCTTCCTGTACACATTAATTGATTTGATTTGCTTACTTTATTTTTTGTCTATTAGATTGTAAGCTTTTTGAGCAGGGACTGTCTTTCTTCTAAGTTTGTGCAGCGCTGCGTACGCCTTGTAGCGCTATAGAAATGCTAAATAGTAGTAGTACCCTGTTTCCCCGAAAATAAGACATCCCCTGAAAATAAGACCTAGTAGAGGTTTTGCTGAATTGCTAAATATAAGGCTTCCCCTGAAAGTAAGACCTAGCAAAGTTTTTGTTTGGAAGCATGCCCGCCGAACAGAACACCAGAGCATGCAGCTGTGATTCTTTTTAGCCCGTCGCCGTTGTCCTCCACCTTCACCGTCCGTTGCAGAGCAGCTGCATGCAGGACATGAAGACCGTCACCTTCCACCAACCCCGATGTTCCCTTCCGCGGCCGTCACTTGTAAATGTGCAGGCAAGGCATCAAGAGGCCCGTCGCCTGCCGCCATCCCCGTTGTCCCCTACCGCCAGATGACATGACTGTCATTGAATAAATCTTGCTTTGTGTTCATAAATATCGGGATCGGTAAATGTACCATAGATTGTTGTACATGTAAATAATGGTAGTAACAAGAAATTCTTGATAGGATTCACAGTTTGTCTGGTTATGCTGGTTTGTGATGACAACTACTGTACAGTATATAATAAATGTACATTTTTTTTTGTTCAACAATAAATGTGAATTCTTCTTCATGGAAAAATAAGACATCCCCTGAAAATAAGACCTAGCGCATCTTTGGGAGCAAAAATTAATATAAGACACTGTCTTATTTTCGGGGAAACAGGGTAGTAGTAGTAGTAGACCTGGGGAAAGCCATTTCTTACCCCTGAAGTGAAGTAGCTGGAATCTTGCTACTTTTTGGGACTCTGCCAGGTACTTGTGACATGGATTGGCCAGATGGATTCTTGGTCTGAACCGGTAGCACAACTTTTATGTTTTTATGCTAAAATAACCCTCTGAGTTATTCTCAATCAGGATCTTCTAAAGACAGAATATCCTTGAAGCTCTCTAGCCTTTGTGGATTATGTTATGTTGAACATATACATATTTATTTAGTTATTAGGATTTATTTACCATCTTTTGAAGAATTTACCCAAGGCGGAGTGCAGTTAGAATAACCTGGACTTGGGCAACAAGCAATTACAGTTGTAAAAATACTCATATAACAGTATACATTATAGCATAATATGCTTCCTGCAGTATCAACACAACAGACATTAAAACATTTTAATAGACAACACAGAGGTTAGTGGAGGTGGAACTTATAGGCAGAGAAGATAGAGCAGAGAGATTCAAATTATCAGCTGCTGAAAACATAAAAGAATGAGATACTGCAATGAGAGTGTGTAGGAGTAGACCAGAGGTTAGAGCAGCAGGCTGAGAACTGTGGAAGCCAGATCCTGCTGACACTCCTTATGACTTGGGTAAGTCACTTCGCCTCCCATTGTCTCTCAGGCACATACTTAGATTTACTAATGTGCATTAATTAGAGTTAGATTTATTAATGTGCATGAATAAGTTGTAAGTGGATAATAAATGACAAAATAAATAAATACATGTAGTTTAACACAAGCTCCATTATTGTCAGCGAGACCTATTTACTGAAGGCCAGATTCTATATATGACAGTAAGAGTTACATGTGTTAAATTTGAAACAATGACCACATTCTTAAGGATTAAGACGAACGCCACTAGTATGGTTACCGTGTTTTCCTATACTTGCTTACTTCAGCATTTGCTGCTGAAATTGCAAGTATTTATTCAAATGTGATCACTGTTTCAAATTTTTGGTTTTTCTCTTATGGTCCACCAGTAGGACTCCGAAAAACGGCCTACGCTGAGTTGAGTCCAGATCTGTCTGGAACTGTGGACTTTTTATCCAGTTCTGTTTAGGACAATAAAGACCTTTTTGGATTGCTGTTGGAATCATCCTACTGCTTTATCACCTCCACTCCTGTTTGTTTACGGAAATGTCTGAACAGAGAAAATATCTATTATCCCTGAATGTAACTCACCCTTAGCTACTAATGAAAACCCATGAGCTAAATCTAAGAGCTAAACAAATAAACTGGATTTGAAGATGTAGGGCAATCCCTTAGAACGCTTGCTTGCAATCTTAGTACACTTGCTACAATTACTGTTACAAGTGTTCAGGTTTAGAAGCAGATGTGAAACAACCTTAGAGGTAATACGATATCGGAAATGTAGTAGAATGAGGTAATAGTATAGGCACAGTAAATCCATTAACTACAGTGCTCATTTTCCTGTTTCCTTTATTGACCTAATCATTTCAGATGAGATATTGGAAGAAAAGAAATTGGACAGAATCAGAGGTCATAATCCTCTGCCATATACTGAGGTGAATCCATTCATTCTATGTGAGGAATGCATTGACCAACCAAAGACGTTATATGGAGAGAAAAGGTAATGCTTTTAAAAGCATTTGCAAGGGTGAATCTGTGAAAAGGCTTTTATAAAACTGCCTACCCAGTATGCAAGTAAACATACACATGTATAGATAGTAGGCGCCTATATGCACGTTAACCCTGACTGAGCAGAGGTATTCCCAGGGACAGAGTTGGGGAAGGGTTTAGAATCTGTATGTAAATGAAACTTGAACATTTGTGTGTGCTACAAAGAAGAAGCAATGCCCATAGTTGCTGCTTTTGTGTGCCATTGCAAAATTACCCTTGTGGAAAATAATGTTTTAAAAAGGATGCCTGGGTGGACAAAGATCATAGACGCATATGTTGCGCCTATTTTATGAAGGCAACATAAGCACCTGTATGCCTTTTAAAATTGACTGTTCCAAAAGTTCTGGCACAAAGTTACATCTGCTCTGAGGCAGCCGTAACCTTGTGTATGTGCCATTGTGTATGTGAATTGGCACATAGGCAAATATTTTATAACACATAACTGCTCACCTCGCCTGTTCTTTGCTCCCAGTAATACTTATGGCTATATCACACAAAAGAAGGCACTATCCCCCTAATTCTATGTGGAGGAGCATAATCGAACGCGAACCCCTATGTGTAAGAATGTCCATCTCTGAGAACGGGTCCGTGAAGGGGCGGGCCGAACCGTATTTTCGAAAAAAATGGACGTCTGTCTTTTTTTGCGAAAATACGTTTTGTGCCAGGCAAATGCATTGGATTTGGTCGTTTTTTGAGCTGGGCGTTTTCGTTGTTTAGCGATAATCGAAACCGAAGCGGCCCAGCTCAAAAATGACCAAATCCAAGGCATTTGTTCGTGGGAGGGGCCAGGATTCATAGTGCACTGGTCCCCCTCACATGCCAGGACACCAACCGGGCACCCTAGGGGGCACTTTTACAAAAAAAAAAAAAAAAAGTAAAAGAGCTCCCAGGTGCATAGCATCCTTCCCTTGTGTGTTGAGCCCCCCAAAACCCACTGCCCACAAGTCTACACTATTACCATAGACCTAAGGGGTGAAGGGGGTCACCTACATGTGGGTACAGTGGGGTTTTTTGGGGGGGGTTGGAGGACTCAGCATTAAGCAGCACAAGTGTAACAGGTAGGGGTGATGGGCCTGGGTCCACCTGCCTGAAGTCCACTGCACCCCCTAACAACTGCTCCAGGGACCTGCATACTGCTGTCAGGGAGGAACTGAGTTTGATTCCCACTTCAGGTACAGGCAGCTCCTTGTGACTCTGGGCAAGTCACTTAACCCTCCATTGCCCCATGTAAGCCGCATTGAGCCTGCCATGAGTGGGAAAGCGCGGGGTACAAATGCAACAAAAAAAAAATAATAATAAAATAAATACAGAAAGGTGGTATATCAAGTCCCATTCCCTTTCCCCTTTCCCTAAAAGCTACTGCACAACTGCACTGCTCACTAGTGAGATACAACCCCAAATGCTATACAGGTCGCCCACGGTTGGGCACAGATCCCAGATCCACATGTAAACTAATTAGCCAATTCAGCACTAACAATCAACAATTGGTGTTAACAGGCATTTAATTGGCAGTAATTAGAACTGACTCGCGCATCTGCCCTTCGCCCTATTCTATAACATGTGTGCCTAAATTTCATAGCGCATAACTCAAAAGCGGGCATGGCTATGAGAGGGTCAGGGGCGTTCACAGCGTTTGTGCATCTAACTGCCATCAGTTAGCAGACGTAAGTGCTCACACCCAAAGCTAGGCACAAAATGTACGTTAAACTAGTAATAACTAGTGAATATCTTCCCTTTAGGAAACTATTGAAAACCCATCTATTCAAACAGGTTTACCCGAATGACCTGACATACCATAAGCAACCATAAGCAATCCATCTATTTACCGGTTCAACTAATCATTAACAACAATGACTCAGAGAATATCTCCTACCAACCTTCTTACCCTCCATGCTCTTCCCGACTTCTCCTTTATCGTCCCACCTCCTTACCTATCCCTATCCTTTCTCTCGCACCTCTTCTATCCCATTTACTCCTTGTTCATTTGTCCTATCACATACCTCCTTTGTTAATTCTGATACTACAGATTGTATTCTCTTATTACTATGTAAGCCGCATTGAGCCTGTGATGAGCGGGAAAGCACGGGGTACAAATGTAATAAATATTCTATAAAGGTCTTTCTGCACAGAGCATCCTTTATAGAATACTAGCTTCACATGGATCATAACAGCGCCTAACTTTGGGTGCCATTTACTAAATCTGGCCCTCAGAGTGCCTGTGCACCAGGGTTCACCATAAGTCAGTCTGCACTGTAACAGCCAAGCTAGTTGGAACAGAGAAAAAAAATGTAATAAAATGGTGGAAAAATTCAGAGTACATGCAAATGGAGGCTCATAGAGGGTAATTCTATAACTGGGTGCCCCCATTTAGGCACCTTGAGGCTGCGCAGTAGAAGCCTATTCTATACCGGAACCTATGCACCAAGGTTCCATAATAGAATACTAGCATAACCCTAGTACGGGGGTTCTTAACCACGTCCTTGGGACACACCTAACCAGTCAGGTTTGCAAGATACCTACAATCAATATGCATGAGATAGATTTGCACACAATGGAGATAATGTAAGCAAATTTATCTCATGCAAATTCATTGTGGATATCCTAAAAACCTGACTGCCCAGGAGTGTCCCAAAGACTGGGTTGAGAACCCCTGCTCTAGTGCAGGCATGCCTAAAATCTAAGGGACCGATATTCAGACCACGGAAGGCAGTCCGGCTAACTCCAGCAGTCAGTGGTGAGCACGGATATTCAATGCCAAGCCATTTCTGGTGACTTGCAATGAATATCCGGCTAAGTCAATATTCAGCACTGGCCGGTTAAGTTTATAGTGGCCAAAGGTAGGCTTGCTATTTCAACGAACCAATTTGGCCACTTAACTTGGTTGGCATAGCACTGAATATTCACGGATAGCTGGTTAAATCACATGATATAACTGGTTAGCTGCTATGAGCTGCCCACGAATATTTAACAGAAGATAACTGGCTATCTCCCGCTGAATGTTTGTGGATAACCAGTTAAGTGCTACTTAACTGGCCAGAAGCCATTCCTGGTTTGTTAAATTACACTGAATAGTGGCCTGTACGTGCCCACACTTGCACCAACCATAGAGCTGGTGCATCAGTGTGGCAGAAAGGTTCCGTAACTTATGTACCTATGTGGAATTCCTATTTATATCTTACTGAAGACCAAAAATATTATAACATCTCTATATCGCTCCATGGTGCGACCTCACCTTGAGAATTGCGTTCAATTCTGGTCGCCGTATCTCAAAAATGATATAGCAGAGTTAGAAAAGGTTAAAAAAATGATAAAGGGGATGGAACTCCTCCCATATGAAAAAAGACTAAAGAGGTTAGGACTCTTCAGCTTGGAAAAGAGATGGCTCAGGAGGGATATGAGTGGCATAGAACAAGTAGAAGTGAATGGATTTTTCACTCTTTCAAAAAGTACAAAGACTAGGGGACACTCAATGAAATTACATGGAAATACTACAAATAGGAGGAAATATTTTTTCACATGCCCAAATGCTCAAAACTCCAGCGCTGTTCCGAACCACCCGATCAGTGCTGCAACACAGCTCCCTAATGCTCAGCAGTAATGACATGGTGTGATGTCAGCACTAAACATTAGGGAGCTGTTTCCAGTTCTGTGGGAGAATTGCACCTGGGCATGTGCACATGAGCTGTGCATTAAGCACATGCCCAGGTACAATTCAGAAAAGCCCTGATATGTCAAATAGACCAGATGGTCCATTGGACCCCAGACCCCCCCTTCCCAAAACAAAGACTTCCATCCCTCCCAGACCTTCCACCCCTCACCGTAAATACTTCCTTATATGTTGGTTAAGCCCCGCCTAGTGCATCCCAGGATGCACTGTGCAGGGCAGGGTGATGCCATTTTGAGGAGGCACCCAGCAAGAGGAGGGAGGGAGTTCTACTCTCTCTTCCTTCACCAAGGTAGGAGGGGTTTGGGCCACTAGACTACCATGGTCACCCTTTGGGGTGGGGTGGGGCATGGCCAGGGGTCCACTGGACCACCAGGCTTTATTTATTTATGGGGTGGGGGAGGGTCTGGGATCTTCTGGACCACCAGGGATGGAAGTCTGGTGGGGTCTGGGAGGGATAGATGTCTTTGAAGTGGGGGTGGGGAATGGGGGGGGGGGTCTGGGTTTCACTGGACCACCAGGGATGTAAAATTGTATAGTTGTTATCGAGGAGTTTCCATTAAGCCTAATTACAGCCATTTGAAAGTAGTTTTGCTGAACTTAGAAGAGTGACCCTTTTAATGCCCCTGGAAATATGCCAGTGAAATCACACCAGTAAAATATATTTGTGCATTTAACAGAGGAAAAATGTGTTCCTTCTACTCTGCAATTATATAGTCTAGTTGTTCTGAAGCTAATCCTGGAATATCCTGAACCAGTCTGGTTTCCGGAATACCCACAATGAATATGCATGGGATAGATTTAATTTCATTTATTTCACTTTAGGTACTGTGCTTTTTTTCCTTTAAAGATGAACACGATGAAACTCTTTACAAAACAATTAAAATACAGTCAGCAATTAACACAGATGTTCAGAAACACAGACTCACATATTAGCCACAGTGGAAGACCCACAGATTAAAAAGATCAATGTACATAGTTTGACAGGTATACTGGGGAGCAATCTAGACTGCTCCTTAGCAGCTGTCCCTATCCTAAAAAACAAAATCCCAAGTCAGCATATTCCCTTCCCAAAGGACAGGGGGGGGGGGGGGATTAACCTTGTTTACCCTTGGGGGTGGGGAGGAGAGGCTCTGCCCAATTTCAGGCTAAGCAGGAAATGTGGTCTGGACTTCTTGGATCCGGGGGTGGGGAAAGCTGTAGGGAGTTTCCTTGACAACATAATCAATATATGCTCAGCCTCCGGGTCTCTGATTGCTTCCGGGAAGCTCCAGGAAGTAGCCTGGTCCCTGCTCAGAGGAGAGATGGAGTAGGTTCCCTCTGTACAGCTGCATGGGATGGATTCTGGGGCCAAAATGGGCATGTCCTGAACAAGGTACCTTTTTGTTTTCTCTTCACTTTTGGATTGTATAAAGAACTTTTAGACACCTTGCACCCCGCTAGGGCGGCTATTTGGGTGGTGACCATAGCATATTAAAACCGTAGAAGGGGGCAGGATCCTGTTGCTCCTGTGGTGCCTTTTGCTTGGCACTGTGAGGAAGAATTTGTGTTCTGGAGCTGTTTGTTTAGTAGATATAACTGCTGGGACTGTGAAGCAGCCTGAATATGGGAAACCCAACTTAAAACTATGAATGATTTAACCTTGAAAGGAGAACTGAATCTGTTTTTGTGTTTTTCTGCAAACGTTGGGACTGTTCAACTCCTAGGCCCGATGTAAAGTTGTCAAAGTCTGGAACCTTTATGGTTTGCTTGGTAGGGCTTTTGTCTTGCATGTGAGGGCAAACGGGCCCTAGAAATGGGGGGGGGGGGGGGGGGGGGGGGGGGAACAAGAACATTTTTATATGGACTGATTTGAGCACTCCTAAGTGCAGCCTGCTTGATGTTGCACCTGTATCTTTTCTTTTCCTCTGTTTTTTTTGCTTGGCTTTGAGTTTCCTGGAAGAAATACTGATATCTTGGACTCGTGCAGTAGTATTTGTTTTATGGGAGCCATTGAATCTGAATTGTCCTACTGTAGTTTTGTCTAGGATCCTGCAGTGTGGAAACACCTACTGAGGTCCTGACTGTGTTTTCTGTGAAAAGTTTTCTGCACTGGTGGTGACTGGTCTTCCAGCATCTTCCTTCCTTACCTGCACCGTGCTAGGCTTGACAATAGTCACTGGATATCCTGAAAACTAGACTGATTATAGAGTACTCCAGGATTAGATTCAGAAACATTGATTGATCAGACAGATACAGTCCTCTGTGAGAGAATGAGTGGTTCAAAGGTAGGTTTCCTTAAGAACATCCCTCACTGATGCTTAAACAGATCCATCTTAAGGCAGGCAGAGCTAACCTGCTGAGTCAGGGGGTGGGCCTCAGGTAGGCTGGAGGTTAAAGGCTCTGGAGCAGATCAGCCCCCGAGTAAGGAATACTCCAAGGGAGTGGCAACTGGGACTATAGTACCTGAGAGGAATACCAAGGAAGGAAGACTGGCCCTGAGTTACGAACTCCCAGTGTACGCTGACTAAGCTACAGTACCTGAGAGGAGTGCCAGGGAAAAGGAGTTGCAGTAGCTCAGGTGTTTCCCTGGGGTGGAAAGCAATGCGCAAGTCCCTGCCTCCAGGTGTTCATATACAAGGAAGATTGCCAAGTTAGGAGATACCCTTGACCTATTTTCTGAGAGAAACTGATTTTGTGTATGTCCAGATGGGACCAAAAACATGGCTAATGCATGACCGTTTTGAACTGGAGCCACTGTATTTGGGGCTTGGCTAAAAGCCAGCCCTATTAATAGTTTCCTGTGATTTGTATGAAAGCGAGAGAGAGACTTCATTGGCATGGTGGTTGGGTCTGCGAAGTAACAGGCTCATATATATAGGACTACATTACAGCAATAAAGTATTTTTTTTTACCTGCAACCCTTTGTATATGGTTGTATTTGTGAAGGCTCCAGGTCCCACCCTTGCTCATACTGCTACATCCTTTTTATACTTGTTCTGACCATACCCCATAGCATTTCAACATTCATTATAGCATAAAGGATTTGCAGTTATTGTATGGCAATTGCAAATAATGACCATGCAGTAACTACAAAGCCTCTGCTCATATTGTTCTCAGAATGCATACTTCCATACGTTACTCAACAGTGAGCCAAACCAAACATCTAAAGAGAAGACTCACGTTCTTAATTTCCAGCTGCTTATTACAAAAAAGTAAACAGGTAACTTACTATAAATAGTTGAAGCAAGATTGGTTCAGTACAAGCAGGATGAGTTTTTTGTGGCTGGATGTTGATCGGTTGGCTGATCAATTACCTGAATGACAGACTCTCAGACTGAAGAATTGGATGTTGAATGACTGAAGAGATGTATTACTGAATTAACTGGAAAAAGTGGTGGAGAGGGAGGGAAAGAAAGGCAATAGAATGCGTGCATTTTAAACCCAAGATGACGATTGTTATGCTAGAGGGAGGGGTGCAAAGCAATGCCTATAAGGACTAGAGTCTCTGAAAATGAACAGTAGCATCAAAGATTGTACCTTGGACTGAGGCATGATGACACCAGGGAGATCTCAAGGAGACTGGAGGGAAAGGATCACAAGTAACATTTAAACCTATAAGAACAGAGCATCATATATAAAATACATCTCCTAGTATATAAGATCATAGCTTCCTGTAGATCCCTGTTCCTTGCTCAACATTTAATTCTGTACTGTCCAGTTAGACCACTCCGGTCATCACAACAAAACTACTACTACTTAACATTTCTAGAGCGCTACTAGGGTTACGCAGCACTGTACAATTTAACAAAGAGAGACAGTCCCTGCTCAAAGAGCTTACAATCTAATAGACAAGTGAATGGTCAGTCCGATAGGGGCAGTCAAATTGGGGCAGTCTGGATTCACTGAACAGTAAGGGTTAGGTGCCGAACGCAGCATTGAAGAGGTGGGCTTTAAGCAAAGACTTGAAGACGGGCAGGGAGGGGGCTTGGCGTAAGGGCTCAGGAAGGTTGTTCCAAGCATAGGGTGAGGCGAGGCAGAATGAGTGGAGCCTGGAGTTGGCGGTGGTGGAGAAGGGTACTGAGAGGAGAGATTTATCCTGTGAACGGAAGTTACGGGCGGGAACGTAAGGGGAGATGAGGGTAGAAAGATAGTGAGGGGCAGCAGACTGAGTGCATTTGTAGGTAAGGAGAAGCTTGAATTGAATGCGGTATCTGATCGGAAGCCAGTGAAGTGACCTGAGGAGAGGGGTGATATGAGTATATCGGTTCTGGCGGAATATGAGACATGAAGCAGAGTTCTGAACAGATTGAAGGGGGGATAGATGGCTAAGTGGGAGGCCGGTGAGGAGTAAGTTGCAGTAGTCCAGGCAAGAGGTAATGAGAGCGTGGACGAGAGTTCGGGTGGTGTGTTCAGAGAGGAAAGGGCGAATTTTGCTGATGTTAAAGAGGAAGAAGCGACAGATCTTGGCTATCTGCTGCATATGCGCAGAGAAGGAGAGAGAGGAGTCAAAGATGACTCCGAGGTTGCGGGCAGATGAGAAGGGGAGGATGAGGGTGTTATCAACTGAGATAGAAAGTGGAGGAAGAGGAGAAGTGGGTTTTGGTGGAAAGACGATAAGCTCGGTCTTGGATATGTTCAGTTTCAGGTGGCGGTTGGACATCCAGGCAGCAATGTCGGATAAGCAGGCTGATACCTTTGCCTGGGTCTCCGCGGTGATGTCTGGTGTGGAGATATACAGTTGGGTGTCATCAGCATAGAGATGATACTGGAAACCATGAGATGAGATCAGGGAGCCCAGGGAAGAGGTGTAGATTGAGAAGAGAAGGGATCCAAGGACAGATCCCTGGGGAACACCAACAGATAAGGGGATGGGGGTGGAGGAAGATCCATGAGAGTGAACTTTGAAGGTGCGGTGGGAGAGATAGGAGGAGAACCAGGAGAGGACAGAGCCCTGGAACCCAAATGAGGACAGTGTAGCAAGAAGTAAGTCATGATTGACAGTGTCAAAAGCGGCAGATAGATCGAGGAGGATGAGGATGGAGTAGTGGCCTCTGGATTTGGCAAGGAACAGGTCATTACAGACTTTAGAGAGTGCTGTTTCTGTTGAGTGAAGAGGGCGAAAACCGGATTGAAGCGGATCGAGGATGGCATGAGAGGAGAGAAAATCAAGGCAGCAGCTGTGGACTGCACGCTCAAGTATCTTGGAGAGGACGGGTAGGAGGGAGATGGGGCGGTAGTTGAAGGGACAGGTAGGGTCTAGTGATGGTTTTTTGAGGAGTGGCGTGACTACGGCATGCTTGAAGGTGTCGGGGACAGTTGCAGTGGAGAGAGAGAGGTTGAGGATATGACAGATGGAGAGGGTGATAGTAGGAGAGATGGTGTTAAGTAAGTTGGTGGGGATGGGATCAGAGGAACAAGTTGTGCATTTTGAGGAGGAAAGAAGGCGGGCGGTTTCCTCCTCGGAGATATCAGGAAAGGAGGAGAAGGAGGTCTGGGTTGGTTGGTTGAGGGAGAGGGTTGAAGGGTGAAGAGGAGGAGGTGGCTCATTGTCCCTTCTTTTAGAGAAATTGACAATGATGTCACATGGCATTCAAGTTTTTTTTAGTTCAGAGACCGGAGCTCTGGAATCAGTTGCCCCAACAACTCAGGCTTCAGAACTCTCTGGAAAAATTTAAGATAGATCTTAAAACACTCCTTTTTCTAGAGGCATATCAGTGCTATTGGGGACATGACCAGTGTGAGCCTGGACTACATAGTCATTCTTCTGTGTCCCTTCGCCCCTCTTTTCTATTGATATTGCATTTCCCTCTATCCCTAGCTTTGAAGTATTTCTCTGTTTCTACTCTATTCCCCTAAGTTAGACTGTACACTGCTTAGACATTTTCTTGATGTGCAGGATAGATAGCCCTAAAATAAACTAGATTATGTGCCCTAGCAGGAAGTTGCTGTTTAGTCCAGTTTACAGGATGTCAGTACAATACAAAACAAATATATATATACAGGGTGAGGCAAAAAAAAAAGTAACTCCCTAGTGTTTTTTTTGTTGTTTTCTCAGCAATTGCTTGGAATTTCAATGTGAAATTTTACAGCTTTATTTGCTGTTACTATCTACGTTTATGTGCCAGGTGCAATGAGATTATCTTTAAATATGGCAAAGTTACAGATTTTTTAGTATGACCACCTAGTGATTTTTGTGCATTCCAAAATGTTTGCACCATGAAACTACCATTATTTGAAAATAAGGGGTACCAGCTTACTGTTTTTTTATTTGCATTTCAATTTTACAACAAAGATATGATCTTTGACAAGAAACTCTGATTAATAAACATAAGAAATGTATCATAAACATTAAAAAGAAGAAAATAAAACAAAGTCCACATGAAACATGAGGGATCTAAAAGCATTAAATCCATGGAAAGATGGATTTTTCTTTAAGAAAAATAGAAATAGAGGCAATAAGTAAGAAAACCCCTCCCCTCATTTTCATTAAACCTGAATGCACACAGTAATCCTGGATAATCACCCAACTGTGGGGTCAGACAAATGTTACACCCTTTCCTTCAAGAAAAACTCTCAGTTGAGAAGGTTCGTAGAAAATGTACCGAATATTCTGATAAACAATATTTACAGGGAAATCTGAGTTGGAGAGAAGCTCCTAATCTAATAACATAGGAACAGAACTCCAAAAACGTCTTTCGTATACATTGCGTCCATTTAGAGACATCAGGAAACACCTATACTTTCTCACCCAAGAACAAAATATCAGGAGTCTTGAAATATAATCTCAAAACCGAGTCCCTGTCTTGATGGAAAACAAAGGATACTAATAAAGTAGCCCTAGTAGTCACAATCTCTGAATCCAATGACTCCAATATATCAGAGATATTCAAATCCACAGGGACTGTGGATGATCTTTTATCAGTAGAAGTTGCATAGAAAATTCTTTGCACAGGTGGACTAGCTGCTTCTGGAAAATTCAATACATTTGTAGAAAACTTTAAAACAGTTCTCTCACTGAATTCAACCTAGTTTGAGGAAAGTTTAAAAATCGCAAATTAAGTCCCCTTTGCATATTTTCCAAATTTTCAACTTTCCTTAGTAGCATAGAGTTATCTTGTATCAGCAAAGCTTATGAAGATTTTAAATCAGTAATAATTTTATCCATCTGATCCATTCTTACAAAACAGGAATTTAGCTTAGACTCAAAATCGTGCAATTTAGTAGAAGCAGCCTCAGAAACTGACAAGGAGCAAACGTGATGTAATGGCCTCCCGGAATGTGTCCAAGGTCACTGTTAGAGGTTTTACCAGCTGTTTCAGAGAAGACATAACCACCGGAGGTATAAACAGATCCTCTGCTGCAGCTCTTCTTTCCTCTGTTGCCACTGGAGCCCCAACCTCACTCTCCCCAGAAAATGGCAACGATAGTACCAAAGCCATTATAGATGACACATTTCCAGCAGAAATCAGTGTCTCAGCCCTCTCTGCAATATCCTTCATTATCCGCAGGGAGCTAACGACCTGGTCGGTACTTCCAGGATTCAGGGGTGTATCAGGTCCTTCCGGGCTCAGCGAGATCTCGCTGTCCAAGCTTGGACTCTTCCCCGCCCCAGCAGCGGAAGTGCCCATTGTGGGAGAGGAGACCACGAAAGATGTAACTGCAGTCTGCCATATACCGCCAGGAACCGGAGGAGATGAAGGAACTCCTCTTAGCTTCCCCCCTGTGCTTAGGCATCTATCAAGAACAGAAAGCATCAAGAGATCAGAAAATGTATAGTGCCAAGATGGGAGCGCCTGAAGGTATGCCTTACTCCGATGCCATCTTGGATCCCCCTTAAGCTTACTGCTAATGATTTCACAGTGATGTAGACTTTGTAAACACTAATTTGAATAATTTGTATTTGATGATAATGTACAGATAATTTCTTTAAAAGCATTTCAGATCAGAATGGCAATCATGGGCAAGGTGTCAGTAGCAGACAAAATGAGAATCCAGACACTGCATGAAAAAGGTTTCGGAGCAAAGGCAATAGTGGCTACGTATCATCTCAAGAACTGAAAGCTCAGGACTGTGAAGAAAATTTGTCAGCATTGAGCCATATCCCACTGCAAAATTCTGACACACTATTTTGTATCGTTTGAATGACATTAGTTTACTGTGTTTTAGCTCAAATATTTTTAGCGTGCAAGAATCACTAGGTAGTAACACTAAATGGGAAACCAAAGGTAACGTAAATATTTTGGCACTCAAACAATACCGATGTTCTATGAGTCTAATCCTCAATGGGCGTGAAGTCTGGCCAATATAGTTTAAATCACATGGGCACTTCAAAGAAACACAACATTTGCTGATTGACAAGATGTGTTGCATCTCAATAAAAATTTCTTGCCCGTGCATTGATCTTCAAATTCCATACAATCCATCATAATGGCACAGATTGAACAATGCCCACACCTGCTGTGGCTCATGTTTATATCTGTAACTGACTCTCAATGTCTCCAGATTTCAAAATGGCTCAATCTGGACCCCAAGTTCTAATTACATTGAAAAGAATAAAAGATTTTAATCTGCTAAATCCAGAAGAAACTTCAATAAATTTAAATGGGACTTAATTGATTTTTTTCTGTTTATTTGATATGGTTGTGCACTTCATTATGAAGGTCAGAATGTCATTCTCTTGAACTTTATTTCAGTAAGTTAACAATTGATCACAATGGTTATAAAAACTGTTTTAGCTGCTTGCTTCATGATATACTTTGGGTAACCCAATCACAATTTTTTATTTAACTGATTCGTCATTCACCTATATTCAATGTCAGTATCACATATATGGCGATAATGTAAAAATTCTGAATATGGAATACTAATACATAGATGGTAAGGATGCATACTAGAAACATGAAGCAGAGTGTTTGGTGAAAACAGTTGTGTAAAAACACTACTGATCATACTTAACCTCCACATCCAAAAAAGTTATCAATGAAGTATGATAAGTAGCCTCAAATTTGATGGTAGAATGACAAGAGTTTAAATATCGTATAAATTCTTCTGACTCTTCTCTATTGCCTTGCCACATGAAAAATATATCATCTATAAAATGTAGCCAGCTTGAAATTTTGGCAAAAATGATGAAGGGTAAATCCATTTTTCTTCAAAGGCAACCATACACAAATTAGCCACTGGGGGAACAAAAGCCACCCCATTGCCACACCCATATTTGTCAATTAAAACTTATCAAGCAAAAAATATTCCATGTCATAGCAATTTCACTAAGTTTTACCAAAAATTCCATAGGAAATGTATGAGAGTGGTGACAATGTTCTAAGCTGTCATCAATCACCTCCAGTGCTTGCTCTTGTGAAATACATCTATATTTTAGTAACATTGAATTTGAAGGATTAGATCTTTAAATCTGTCTCCATACTTTCTGTGATGAAAACCAGTGACTATTTTAGTAGCTGCCCTCTGAACAGACTTCATCCAATTTATATCTTTTTTTGAAGGTGTAGCATCCAGAACTGTACACAGTACTTTAATGAGGTCTCACCAGAGAATTAGAGGCACTATCACTTCCTTTTTCCTGCTGGCCACTCCTCTTCTTATGTACCCAAACATCTTTCTGGCTTTTGCAATCGCCTTTGTACCTGTTTGGCCTCCTTAAGACCATCAGATACTATCACTCCCAAGACCCACTCTTTCATCCACAGAAGTACTTCACTCTCATACCGTACTAGGTTTTGAATTTTTTTTAGCATTACATCTTAGTTGCCAAATTCTAGAATTTTCAAGCTTCATTTCAAGGTGGGAAGCTTGTTTCACATATGATTTATTTGGTTGCATTTGTATCCCACATTTTTATTTATTTATAGCATTTATATCCCACATTTTCCCACCCACGGGCAGGCTCAATGTGGCTTACATCATAAGTACATAAGTAATGCCACAATCGGAAAAGACCAAAGGTCCACCGAGCCCAGCATCCTGTCCACGACAGCAGCCAATCCAGGCCAAGGGCACCTGGCAAGCTTCCCAAACGTACAAATATTCTATACATGTTATTCCCAGAATTGTGGATTTTTCCCAAGTCCATTTAGTAGCAGTTTATGGACTTGTCCTTTAGGAAACCGTCTAACCCTTTTTTAAATTCTGTCAAGCTAACCGCCTTCACCACGTTCTCCAGCAACGAATTCCAGAGTTTAATTACGCGTTGGGTGAAGAAAACTTTCTCCAATTTGTTTTAAATTTACTACACTGTAGTTTCATCGCATGCCCCCTAGTCCTAGTATTTTTGAAAAGCGTGAACAGATGCTTCACATCCACCTGTTCCACTCCACTCATTATTTTATATACCTCTATCATGTCTCCCCTCAGCCGTCTCTTCTCCAAGCTGAAAAGCCCTAGCCTCCTTAGTCTTTCTTCATAGGGACGTCGTCCCATCCCCGCTATTATTTTAGTCGCCCTTCGCTGCACCTTTTCCAATACCACTATATATTTCTTGAGATGCGGCGACCAGAATTGAACACAATACTCAAGGTGCGGTCGCACCATGGAGCAATATAACGGCATTATAACATCCTCACACCTGTTTTCCATACCTTTCCTAATAATACCCAACATTCTATTCGCTTTCTGAGCCGCAGCAGCACACTGAGCAGAAGGTTTCAGTGTATTATCAGACCGTGATCAGCGTTAACCAATTCCAGTGTAACAATTACAATTTGTGAGTAATATCAAGGTGATATTAGCGCTATAGAAATTATAAGTAGTAGTAGTAAAGAAAATTGGGGAGAACATAGTAAGGGAAGAAAGAATAAGGATATGTCTGTTGACGATCTTTGGTTACGTTGTGTCGCAAATGTCCAGATTTTTTATGTTGGGTTGGTGGGGTATGCCCTTCTGAACAGTTCTGTTTTAGTGCTTTCCAAAGGTTCAGGTGGTCGAGTATGGTTTTTACTGCTTTTGGTAGGGCGTTCCACAGTTGTGCTCTCAGGTAGGAAAAGCTGGATGCATAGGTGGATTTGTATTTGAGTCCTTTGCTGTTTGGGTAGTGGAGATTTAGGTATGATCGTGCTGATTTTATGGTGTTTCTGAGTGGTAGGTTGATGAGGTCTGTCATGTATCCTGGTGCCTCGCCATAGATGATTTTATGAACTGTCGTGCAGATTTTGAATGTGATACATTCCTTAATTGTAGGGTGATTTAAGTCTACTGGCAGGTGGTGCTTTCCTTTAAAAGATCTATAGTTGAAATTGATTGTCCTAAGGGCCCTCTCATTTGTTGAGAAGGAGTATTGAAAGGCAATCAGGGGTTTGAGGGGAAGTGAAGACAAGTGGAGGTGCTTCTACTCAGTGCTGTACTGAGCACTGTGTGAATGGTATGGCTGCAGAGAGTGTCAAAATTGATCCCCATCCATTGCTTCTTTTTGGAGCTGGAGGGTGCAGGCACCATGGGGCATATCACACACTGTGTGATTCCGGCTCAGTGCGATCCTGCTCCTATTGGCAGCTAGAATGACTGTGGAAAGGTGTTAGAAGAAAAAGGGAGGGCCTACGGTGGGGGAATGGTTTATGAAAGTAGGGGAACTGATGTGTTTTGGTAAATTAACGTATACACTGAAAAGGAAACTTTTAGCAGTTTCAGCTTCTTTCTGTCACTTTGTAAGTTTGGTCTGAGGGGGAAAGGGGTGGAAGTTAGTTATTGGGGTATGCACACATCCAAAGTTATGCTGAATGTTGTTTTGGCTGGTAAGCGTTTTGTTGATCAAGGCAGCAGGTTTTGTTATGATGCGCTTTGAAGTCTGATAGAGAGGCTGCACTTTTGAGGATGCTGGGGGTCGGGAAGGTGAAGAATGGAGATTTTGCTACCTTTGTTGTGAACAGAGTTTATTGCTAGGACTGAATGCAATTATTTTCTTTTTTTCTTGTTCATGGTGTCGATGTTGACTCTTTTTCTCATATCTTAAAAATAAAGTGAAAAGATGAGAATCCAAGATGGCGTTGTTGTGAATTGCTACACCAGACGACCTCAGATTCGCTCCGGAATTCGAGCTGGGGAGGATGCCAGAACCCCATTGAGAAATGGGGAAGAGGAGAGGAAAAGTAAGGGGGCTTCCCTCAACCCCTGCTGGGACTCACCCTTCACAGCAGTCGACCCTGGAATGATTCGGAGTGACGACCGGACCTGTTTTGACCTCTTCCCCTGCTATCAGTCGAGTGAGCCGGCAATGTAGACGGGGTTTCTCTGAGCCCCATCGAACGAGCAGCTCCCCCACAGCCAGGAGGAGGAGGCATGGTATCGAAGCCTGCCGTTCGGCTCTCAGAAGAGGAGCCGACTGAGCGGGGGGGGGGGGGGGGGGGGGGCCTGACTATGCCTGGTACAGAGGTGGAGAGAGGTCTGGTAGGACAACAATTTTCTAATTTTTCTACTATGATAGTTAATAATTTGAACCAGGTCCTCAAAACCCCCCTTCCTGACTTTACATTGGGTTTAACAAGTAAACCAGCCATAATGACAATGGAGTCACTCTGGGATCTAACATTCAAGATTGGTTGTATAACCTTACAAGAGGGTGACTGATATAGGTCAAAGTGCGAAGGACAGCTGAAAAATGATAAAAAGGGACCAAAACAAACTGTCATTTGGTCCCTTTTAATTTAATTTATATATATATATATGCATTTGGCCCCTCAGCTATATGGCAGCTGTATTATAGAAAAGCATTAGTATCATAGCAATGTTATTTGAATGTTCTAATTGTGTGCTTATTAGATATTCCATCAATATCATGCTTGCATTGTATTATGTCTCTGTTATTTGAATTTCAGTGCTCTTAAATATGTGTATTTTTGATCCTGTTTCATTGTAGTCTTATTATTAGGTTTCAATTTGCTGTTTTCAAGTTTTCCTCTTTCATTGTATTTATGTTTATACTTGTACATTTTACTATTGTTATGCTGTCAATAAAACTGTAAGTTTGATGTTAAACTGTACCTACTGTACACCGCTTTGGGTGAATCTCTTCACAAAGGTGGTTAATAAATCCCAATAAATAAATAAACTTGCATTCTTCTTTGCAAACTTTGATTTCAAAAAATACATTGGAAATGAAAGTTTTGTCTGAGGCAATCTTGACCCAGGAACGAATAAACACCCAACAGTGGAAAAGCTTTGTAAACTGGAAAATTTAAGTCAAGTCTCAATTAAGGAAAAGAAGTTTACCTTATGTAGGATAGAATATCTAGAAAACCAATCAAGGAAACTTAATTTTCCAAGATCTCCGTTGATATCATCTGTGGATATGGTTAAAAGATATATGGTTGAGGTCCTGGGGATGTCGAGTGAATCACTGCTTCCTATAGTTTGTGTATATTATCTTCAGAATGTAAAATCTGGAAATGTAATAGATTTACCTCAAATGGGAGATGGTATGAACTTCACATCCTTTTTGGAATCATCAATAGAAGTTATTACTCAAAGAAGTACTGCTGTAGTGACTTTTGCCCTGGAGATGGATAGAGATGCCGTTATGAGACTATTCTTCAGACATTTGGACTCGCTGTTCTTTGGTGCTAAGAATTTACCCAGATCTATCTAGGGAGACGCAGAAGAGGCGCAAGGCCTTTTTGGCATTGCATCAACGG
This sequence comes from Microcaecilia unicolor, assembly GCF_901765095.1. NCBI lineage: Eukaryota > Metazoa > Chordata > Amphibia > Gymnophiona > Siphonopidae > Microcaecilia > Microcaecilia unicolor. The sequence goes on from NC_044035.1 coordinate 47,823,828, forward strand.
ACTTTAGCTTTAGGGGCTAATTTTGTCCTTAAATTTCCATGTATATTCTTTTACTATGTAAGCCGCACTTGACCTGCTGTATGTGGGAAAGAGCGGGGTACAAATGTAATAAATAAAATAAATAAATGTCGACTATTATATCAATCAAAAAATTTTCAGTTCTTTGACCCGAGGCAGCTTGAGGAATTTTTGGTTTCTAAAGAAGAAGTAAATGTAAACGTGAATGTGTGATTAACAGAAAGGGCAATGAATAAGGTAGCTTGGAGGAATGAAAGAGGGTGGTGGCAATTCCCATGTAGATTAGTTTAACTATATATATTATATAATTGTATAATTATATGATTTTATTTTATTTTCCTTTCTTGGATCTGGTAGGGTTGTTTTCCTATGATGTTGTGGTTGATGAGATTTAGATTATTTCACCGTATGTAAAGGGAACTATCTGAATGTAATATTACAAATTTCCAGTTATTCATCTCTGTTTGAGTTGTATAAGTAATAATAAAAAAATGTAATAAATACATAAAAAATAAAGTGAAAAGAAAATAAAGACCTGACCCCGGAGTTAAAGAACATGAATATTAAGCTAAATGTCTCCTATTATATTGGTCTGCAAGTTACAAGCAGACTATTATTAATCAGTTTTCCATAATTCACAGATGTTTCTTCCTTACTGAGGTTTTTTTGAAACTACATGTCTGCTGCCTGTCAGAAGCTGCAGACCGTTCATCATTTTTAAGTTTGTCATCTTCCCAGTAGTTGCATATTGTTCGCCTGTAAGTATACTGTAATAAGTTTATTTAAATGTGCAAGGGAAAATGTTTTAAATCTACAAGAACAGTATTGTCACATTTATTGCCCAGCTTAAAGGACAGTATCGCTAGAATTGTAGCATTCAGCACAAGAAATAACTGCTTTTGTACTACTGCCCTCTGGAGGGCACAAATGTAAAATGTATGTGTTTAAAGTTTTAAAATAAAGTTAAAGGGCTCATCTTCAAAACAAAAAAAAAATGTCCAAAAAACATCATAAGGTTTTTCTCTAAAAAACGTCAAAGTTGCAATTTTTGGCACTATGTTTTTAGAAGTTTTTCTCCACAGTTCGTCCAAATTTCAACTTGAAGGCAGCATGTTGGGGGTATGTTATGGGTGGGACATGGGCAGCTTCAAAAGATAGATGGTTTTTCTGCAATAATGTAACAAAACAAAAACATCTAGAATCAAAATTAAGATGTTTTTGGCTAGACCTGCTTCAGTCACAAATAAGTGACCAAAAGGTGCCCTAAATGACCAAATAACCACTGGAGGGATTAGAGCTCTGTAATGTTTTCACCAATGGTATCTTCAAACATTCTAATTTTATCACTACCACTCCCACCATTAGGAGAACATGCAAACTTGTGACTGTTTCTGGGAAAACATGACTACAGTCTTGGATCAAAAATGTTGAAGATGGCTGATTTTCATGTCATGGATGCAAAAGCGCTCACATGTACTACTACTACTAATCACTTCTATAGCGCTACTAGATGTACCTGGGGCAATGGAGGGTTAAGTGACTTGCCCAAGGTCACAAGGAGCTGCAGTGGGAATCGAACCCACATGTGTGAACTTCTGGAACTTTTTATTTTATGTTTTTAGCATAACAGGATGGGGTTTGGACTATTGCATTACAGATTGTTTGCTCTAGTAGAATACATTAAAACCTCATTTTTTGTTTCTGGTGACTTTAGTCATGTTTTTCCAGAGACAGTCACATTCTATTAAGACATGTGAAACCTACTTTTGTATAGGTCATCTAGGTTGGAAAAGGGGCATCCAAGCCAGAATGTTTACATTTGCAGTATACTTTACAAAAGTAAGGGGGGGGGGGGGGTCTACAAGGTAAGGGCAAGGAGATCCAAAGGGCAAAACAGTGAATGAGGCAGGAATGGGCGGGGGGGGGGGGGGTGGACACTGAATGAAGGGACTAAAAAGTGATTGGGTAGGCACTGAGGAAGAGAGAATGTGTCATAGTGGCGGGGGCTTTAAAAATAATATGAGCAAAAGGGAAGGAGAGCAAGCAGAACAGAGAAATGGGAAAGTGTGTGTGTGTGGGAGGGAGGGGAAGTGAGCAAGATTGATGGGGGAGTAAGTTCTGGATACAAGAGAGAAAGAAAACTCAAACGAGAACCTGATATTCAGGTAATACTTTCAACTTGTGATCCAGGCTGGAAGATCATGAACAACTGGCAAGTCCATCTATTACATTAAACATAAGTGAAATTCAACCTGATCTTTTCCACCATATATATTTTATAATTTAAAATGGTTTACAGTAACACTAATGTCTAATTTTAGTTATCACTTGACATGAAGGAGAAAACATTCTTTTCATGTGTAAAACTCAGTTTTATGGATGTATAAGGGTTTTAATAAAATTATACTGGGCAGTGGATGCATAAAAAGATGCATGGTGACAAGACATGTACTTTCATGTGACCTGCACATAGGCTTGTTCTTGGACGGAGTCTGGGTGGAGCACCGGCAGAGTCACAGTTTATGTGCTGTAACTATGCATCTCTTTTCAGTCTTCAAGACTCCAGTCCTTTCACTGAGTTAAGCTCTTGCTTTGAGTCCAGTTCTGCCTTTGAGTTCTGTCCTTGCTTTGAGTCCAGTGTCAGGTGGCTGTTTCAGATCCATGTTAGGTCCAGTGTCAACCATTCTAATTCCAGTGTCACCCAATCCAGCAGCTCTTGTCGTAAGTCAAGCTTTAATGTCAGAGATTTTAGGTGCTTCCAGCTAGTTCGGCTTTGCTAGAGATTCTAGTTGGACTAGTGCCCTGAGGGGAGGTTGCTTGGTATTTGAGTTTACAGCCAGTTGCTGGCGGCATTTGTTCTTGTGCCTTGTGTTTTTGGGTCTTGATTGGATCTGCAGGGCCAGCCCAGATGGCTTCAAGTATTTCTGCTCCTGAGTTTTGTTCCTTGTTGGATTATTGCTCCATGCTTCTTGTCTTGTGCTTTTTTTGTCTTTTTTCTTGTGTTACAGTGCCATTAAATTTCCCTTTGAGATGCTTGGTGGACTTTTCACTCTTTTGCCATTGGATGTGTATTTCCAGTGGTTATCTTCAAAAGGACTCTAAACCCAGAAGGCCACCTACATCTCAGCTGTGTCCTCTGACAGTTTGGACCTGGGTTTGAAAGAGTGATTGAGGGGGCAATTGTGCTGATCTCTTTCGAGTTTAAAACCACCTCAAAATAAAAAAAATTAGGGAGCCTTTTACTAAAGCTTAGATCGTTATCTGCAGTGGGACCCATTTTATTCCTATGGACCCTGCTGCAGATAATTCAAACTAAGCTTTAGTAAAAGACCCCATGAGTTTTGCATCTTATTGTGTATTTACATAGAAAATATAAATACGCAATAAGACAAGCCAAAAGGTCATACTACAAAACCAAAATAGGACCAGATCACAAAGACACACAAAAACTATACCAACTCGTACATAAACTACTGGACACCACCCCGGTCACCACAACCAACTCAGACATCCCATCGGCAGACGAACTAGCCAAATACTTCAATGAAAAAATTATAAAATTACGAAACAGTCTTCCTCAAAACACTGCTGATATCGAAAATTTCATCAATGGCTTAGACCCAATCTTAGGAGAATTCCCAGCGGATCGTATCTGTTCAAAATTCGTTACCCTCACTACCGAAACAATGGCTCAGGCGATTAACAGAGCCGCCAACACTCACTGCAAACTGGACACCTGCCCCAGTCACCTTTTAAAATCCGCCCCACTCGCTTCATAACAGATATCACATCCCACATAAACTTCATGCTCCAACAAGGCTTCTTCCCAAAGGAGAACGGCAACATTCTACTCACCCCCTTACCAAAAGATACCAAAAAGAAAACAAACAACATCATCAATTACCGCCCTGTAGCATCTATCCCACTAGCAGTCAAGTTGATGAAAAGTATGGTAACCAAACAACTGACCGACTACATACACAAATTCTCAATACTACATGAATCACATTCAGGATTCCGCCCCCGCCACAGCTCCGAAACAGTGCTAACCACCCTCCTGGCCAAATTCAAACAGGAAATAGCAACAAGCAAATGTATACTTCTCCTCCAATTCGACATGTCCAGTGCATTCGACATGGTGAACCATAGTATACTGCTCAGATTCCTAGACTACTTCGGGATTGGCAGAACCATACTTAGTTGGATTAAGGGTTTCCTAACCACCAGAACTTACCAAGTGAAAGTGAACTCTACTATATCATCACCCTGGAAGGCAGATTGCGGAGTACCTCAAGGATCAACACTATCACTGATCCTTTTCAACCTAATGATGACCCCCATTAGCCAAGTCCTTATCCACTCAGGGCCTTAACCCATTCATCTATGCAGACAACGTCACAATATACATCCCTTTCAAACATGATCTGACAAAAATCACCAATGAAATTAACCTCGGCTTCCACATCATGAACTCATAGGCAAACGCATTCCAACTAAAACTCAATACAGAAAAAACACACTGCCTTATCCTCTCATCCCAATACAACACGAATATACCCACAAACGTAGTCACCCCGGACTACGCCCTTCCCGTTTCAGATAGCCTGAAAATTCTTGGTGCCACAATCGACCGAAACCTTACACTGGAGACCCAAGTTAACTCTACAATCAAGAAAATGTTCCACTCAATGTGAAAACTTAAACGCGTGAAACCATTCTTCTCGAGGGCAACTTTCTGCAACCTGATACAATCAATGGTATTAAGCCATGCTGACTATTGCAATGGACTTTATGCAGGATGTAAAGAACTACTCATAAAGAAACTACAGACTGCTCAAAATACAGCAGCCAGGCTTATATTTGGAAAATCGCGATTCGACAGCGCCAAAACCCTACGAGAAAAACTGCACTGGCTCTCAATCAAAGAACGTATTACTTTCAAAATCTGCACCCTGGTCCACAAGATTATCTATGGTGAAGCCCCGAGTTATATGGCTGATCTCATAGTCCTACCAACCAGAAACACAATTAGAACATCACGAACATACCTAAATCTTCACCACCCTAGCTGCAAGGGGCTCAAGTACAAATCAATTTATGGATCCAGCTTCTCCTATATAAGCACGCTACTATGGAACGCATTACCGAAAGCCATAAAGATAATGCAGGATCACCTTAACTTCCGGAAATCACTAAAGACCGATCTGTTCAAAAAGGCATACCCTACTGATCCAACTTGAGTGCCTGAACTCAGCAACACAACGAAACCAAAACCTGCAATGAGCAATATATTACTCTTCTTCTCTTGATTCTCTAATGTGACTGTAACAACATCGCTCTGTATTTGTTTCATCACCAGAGGTGGCTAACACCTCACGGTACTATGTAAGCCACATTGAGCCTGCAAATAGGTGGGAAAATGTGGGGTACAAATGCAACAAATAAAATAATTAATTGATTCCTCTTGGATGTGTAGTTAAACAAAACCCAGTACTTACATGTAAGTGCTGGTACTGAGACCTATAGGTAGCAATATCTACTGTGTATACATGTAAGTGCCGGGAATTACATGTTGACAGTGGCGTTCCTGGGGGGGGTGGTAGGTGCGGTCCACCCCGGGTGCACGCCACTGGGGGGGTGCCGCGCGCGCCTGTCCTCCGTTGTTCCATGCTTCTTCTCTGCCCCGGAACAGGTTACTTCCTGTTCCGGGGCAGAGAAGAAACATGGAACAACGGAGGACAGGCGCGCGCGACACCCCCCCCAGCGGCGTGCACCCGGGGGGGGGATTCCTTCGCGGGGGTTGTCCTTTTGTCGGGGGGGGGGGGGTCCGCACTGCATCCGGGGGGCGCATCGGCGATCCGCCCCAGGTGTCAGCCCACCTAGGAACGCCACTGCATGTTGAAAGCCCTGAATGGTGCCACTCTTCTTTTTATTTTGTTATAAAATGGTTGCTCTTGCTATATATGCTGCCATAATCTATGTATGGTTACTTCACAAAAGGCCGTGTGTTCAGGAAATCTTTTGTACAATTGGTTGCAAATTATGAATACATGACCTACATAAAGCTAGGCTTTTAATTAGCTCTTGTCAGAAGTGCTTCAGAAGTATTTATTATTTTATTTATTTTACCAAAATGTCTATCCTGCCCATTAGACAAATCTAGGTGGGTAATAATTAAAACACCTGAAATAAGATCAGGACAACAAAAAACACACATTAAATAACAGAGATGTTAGCCAGTAATACCAAAGGCTTTGCTAAACAAAAGTCTTTAGACCCTTTCTGCAGCTTGAAAGATTCAAATTCAGTGCATAACAGACGTGATAGAGAATTCCATGCTCAGACAGCTGCTTAGAGAAGTTGTCATAAAGAGAGGTAAAGTAAAAGTAAATGATCAGTGGTCAACAAGATGGCAGAAGAATGACAATTAGACACTAGTGATACACTTAAAATTATTCAGTGAACATAAAATGCCTTTATATGTTTTTCACCAGTATGGCTTGTATCTAAACAAATACAAATGAGAAATCAGAGACAAAGATAAATGTCAGGAATGCTCAAGGATTGGCATTTTAACAAGCAATTATTGGCAGTAATTAGATTTAATTGGAACTTACCCATGTATATGAAGGTGTGGGACCTCACCAAAATTTTACGTGTGAGTAAAAAAGGGAGCACATAAATGGGAAGGTCACGGGCAGAACGGGGGCATTCCTAGCATTTATGCATGTTCTTACAGAAAACAGGGAATAATTTAGGCATATACATTTGCACCACATTTCAGTTAGTGCAAATAGCCATGCCTAAAGTTAGGCATGATTCCCAGGTGTAAGCGCTATTCTATAAACCGCACCTAACTTTAAGCTGGCTTCTAGAATAGCGCTTTTTTAGGTGCTGATTTTGTAGGCACTATATATAGAATCTAGTCCATTTTGTACATGCTTGCAAACAAAAAACAATATATTGAAAGCCCCTATTTGCTCAACTGTATCTATAGAATTATGTACTGTATTCAAATAATAGGGCCCAATATTCAGTCAGCAGCAATTAGAGCTTTGCTAACCACCTCTGGCGTTATCCACAAGAATTCAATGCCACCGAGTCTTTGACTTATTTATGTATTTACACAGGCTTGATATACCACTATGGCCTGGGATATAGACAAAAGGCGGTTTACAATAAAATTAAAAAAAGATAAATGAAATATAAGATTAAAATACAGTGTTCAAATCTAATATAATAGAGAAAAAGCAACAGAAAAGTACTGGGTAGAGGCAGGAAAAGAAATAGAAAAAAGATGGGTTTTGAGGGCTTGTTTGAATTTGGGAAGAGAGGGCTGGTTTCTGATGGCAAGTGGTAATTCATTCCATAGTTTAAGACCCAGGTAACAGAAAGCAGATTCACGAGTGGAGAATAGTCAAATACAGGATGAAGTAGGGAGAATGAGGAGATTCATAAATACATAAAAAACAATGCATAAGAAACAATGCGACAAGGTGACGGCCGTGGCCAGAAGGATGATAGGCTGCATAGAGAGGGGTATAACCAGCAGAAGAAAGGAGGTGTTGATGAGGCCCCACGAATATTGTATTCAGTTTTGGAGGATATATCTTGCAAAGAAAAGCTACAAAAATGGTATGGGATTTACGTTGCAGACCGTACAAGAGACTTGCCGACCTGAACATGTATACCTTGGAGGAAAGGAGAAACAGGGGTGACATGATACAGACGTTCAAATATTTGAAAGGTGTTAATCGACAAACGAACCTTTTTCAGAGACGGGAAGGCGGCAGAACTAGAGGACACGAATTGAGGTTGAAGGAGGACAGACTCAGGAGTAATGTCAGGAAGTATTTTTTCACAGAGAGGGTGATGGATATGTGGAATGCCCTCCCGCAGGAGGTGGTGGAGATGAAAACGGTAATGAAATTCAAACATGTTTGGGATAAACACGAAGGAATCCTGTTTAGAAGGAATGGATCCACGGAATCTTAGCAGAGATTAGCTAGTGACCCTGATTGTGACTGAATAGATATGGATGGGCTGGAGTGTAAATTTTAAGGGATTTCGGCATTAGCTTCAGAACTTAGTACAAGAACAGTGCTGGGCAGATTTCTAAGGTCTGTGCCCTGAGAATGGCAAGGACAAATCAAACTCGGGTATAAAGTATCACATACCATGTAAAATGAGTTTATCTTGTTGGGCAGACTGGATGAACCGTACAGGTCTTTATCTGCCATCATTTACTATGTTACATAAGCGTTGCCATACTGGGACAGACCATAGATCCATCAAACCCAGCATCCTGTTTCTAACAGTGGCCCATCCAGGCCACAAGCACTTGGCAAGATCCCAAAACAGTACAATAGATTTTATGCTGCTTATCCCAGAAATAAGCAGTGGATTTTCCACAAGTTCATCTTAATAATGGCTGATGGACTTTCCTTTTAAGAAGCTATCCAAACCTTTTTAAACCTTGCTAAGCTAACTGCTTTTACTACATTAGAATTCCAGAGTTTAATTACACGTTGAGTGAATAAATATTTTCTCCAACTTGTTTAAAATTTACTACTTTGTAGCTTCATTGCATGCCCCCTAGTCCTAGTATTTTTAGAAAGAGTAAACAAGTGACTCACATCTACCCGAGATGTGATGACCAGAATTGAACACAGTATTCGAGGTGCGGTCGCACCTTGAATCTCTGATCAGCAGAACATAGAAAACAAAGGGAAGTGTAGGGAATCAGGAGGTTGTTGAAGTAGGCAGGAGCCGCGGATAATCTGGATTTGTATACTAATACAAGAATTTTGAATGTAATGCGTGATGAGACTGGGAGCCAGTGTTCTATACGGAGTAGTGGAGTTACATGATCAAATCGATGAGCATTGTGAAGTAGTTTTACCGCTGTTGATTGAACAAGCTGAAGACGTTTTAAAGAGTGAAGGGGGAGACCAGCATAGAAGGAATTACAGTAGTCAAGACATGAGACAACCAGTGCCAGAATAAGAGGGTGAAGAAGGGACGGGGGAGTATAGAGCAGACAAAGTGAACACGTTGAAGAGCAAAGAAAGCTGAGCAGAGAACAGAGTTAATTTGTGGTTTAAAAGAGAGAGGAAAATCAAAGATGACCCCAAGAATCCTGATGGAATTCTTGGGGTCATCTGGTCAGTGGGATTGGTTGACTGTCCAAAGAGAGGGGGAGGGCACAAGTTAGAGAATGAAGAAGGAAAAAAAATGGCTTCACACTTAGACGTATTAAGGAAAAGCAGATTAGATCTAAGTCAGAGAGAGACTTGGGAGAGGCATGTGTTGAGACATAGAAGGGCTGAAGAATCAGGTACTTTGCAAGCAATCTCGATGTCATCCACATATGGGCAGTACCATTGCAGACATCCATGGTATACACCTCCTCTCTACACTGACTAGGTATGGTTTTGAGTGCAGGAGCATATAGTGAGAGTCCTGCATGCATCCTTACATATACATTGCAATTTTCAGAGCTGGCATAAGTGAGGAACATTGGATAACTATCTAATGTCTGGTGAAGTGCACTAATTAGCCGTACTGCAAAAATTTAACTTCTAAACAATTCCTGCAATAAACCCCAGGTTATGAGTGAGTGGCTTAAGAACTCCTTGGTGGCCAAGACTGTCAGACTTTATGGTGCTTCTCTGTTTTAGTCTCTGATAATTGTAGCAAGAGGTTTCTGCTGACTTCATGCTTGTAGTTTACAAATGCTTCAGAAGCCCTCAAGAACAATTATAAACCTCTGCTAGACCAGAAAACATGTTGTACTCTATAATTAATAAGCAGAGGTTATTTATGGGTATGCCATGCTAAATGGTTGTAGAGGTTTATAATGAGGAAATAAAATAAAATAAACTCAAGTCTGATACAATCAATATCTCTGTATATAGGCTGAAATGATCAACGTCATTTTACCATAGTGAGTGGAATACTGGTGTGGAGACCTCCTACTGTCCTACCAGTGTAGAGACCTCTAGTTTTATAAATTATTGTATGTTTGACCTTTTTTATGGAGCAGAGGAGTAGCCTAATGGTTACAGCTGCAGGCTGACCAGAAGGCTGATGTTCAAATCATATAGCAGCTCCTTGTGGCCTTGGGCATGTCACTTAACCCTCCTTAGAGATTGTTGACCTAAATGTTGAGATCGTCGACCTTAGAGATGGTTGTTCCCAGTTTTCGTCGATAATGGAAACCAAGGACACCCATCTTAAAAACGACCAAATCCAAGCATTTGGTCGTGGCAGGAGCCAGCATTCATAGTGCACTGGCCCCCCCTCACATGCCAGGACACCAACCGGGCACCCTAGGGGGCACTGCAGTGGACTTCAGAAATTGCTCCCAGGTACATAGCTCCCAAAACCCACTACCCACAACTGTACACCACTACCATAGCCCTTAGGGATGAAGGGGGGCACCTACATGTGGGTACAGTGGGTTTCGGAGGACTCACATTTACCATCACAAGTGTAAGGTAGGGGGGATGGGTCTGGGTCCGCCTGCCTGAAGTGCACTGCACCCACTAAAAACTGCTCCAGGGACCTGCATACTGTTGTGATGGAGCAGGGAATGACATTTGAGGCTGGCATAGAGGCTGGAAAAAATGTTTTTTCATAATTTGTTTGGGGTGAGAGGGGGTTGGTGACCACTGGGGGAGTAAGGGGAGGTCATCCCCGATTCCCTCTGGTGGTCATCTGGTCAATTTGGGCACCTTTTTGAGGCTTGGTCGTGAAAAAAACGGGACCAAGTAAAGTCGACCAAATGCTCATGAGGGACGCCCTTCTTTTTTCCATTATTGGCCAAGCACGCCCCTCTCTTAACCATACCCCCGTTCCGCCTTTGGTACACTGCCGACATGCCCCCATGAACTTTGGTCGTCCCCGCGACGGAAAGCAGTTGAGGATGCACAAAATTGGCTTTCAATTATGCCGAATTGGGCGACCCCGAGAGACGGACGCCCATTTCCCGATTTGTGTCGAAAGATGGGCGTCCTTCCCTTTCGAAAATAAGCCTGCTAGTATCCTCTGCTCTTCTAATATTTTAATAATAAAATACTGTCACATAGCAGCAAGAAATATTTTTTCTTGATTTCTCCCAAGAAAGGGGATAAGAAATCTGTCATATCACCAAGAACTTAAATAGGTATACAACTATGCCGTTGGTAACATATAGTTGAAACTTAGCTATTGAAATACAAAATAAGTGAAAGCTGAGTGAAACTCTCAGGGGCTATATCACTGATCTTATATCTTTTTAAACTTGGATTGAGGCCAGTTCTGTTACCTTCAACAGTACTTTCTGCTGTCATTAAATCAAGCTACATGTTCTCCTGAACACTGAAATATAGATGCTTTAGACACTGGTGCTTTACCACCAGATTAAGTCTTTGAATGGCTATTAGAGCTTCCTGGTGCCACGCTCAGAGCACCTTTACAGCTAGGAACGGATAAACTTAAGACTGAGCATAAGTCCCTGATCAATTTATATCAGAAAAATTTGATTTGAGCAGGTTTATTTAACTTTCGTATTTATTTACTACCAACAAATTTAGGGCTCTGTTTACAGAGGCACGCTAGCTGGTGCTGGCCGGTTAACTTTAAACCAGTCAAATATATTCCTGCTATTTTGACGGCCTAATCTGGCCACTACACTTAGCTGGCGATGCACTGAATATTAGTGGATAGCCGGTTATATCGCGCGATATAACCAGATATCTGCTAAGCGCTAACCGGCAATATTCAAGGGGAGATAACCAGCTATCGCTCACTGAATATTGCCGGATAGTCGGTTAAGTGCCATTTAACTGGCCAGGAGCTGTTCCAGGTCAGTTAAGTGGTTTTAAATATCGGGGGAAATGAGTCTATGTCCAATGTAAATAGAATAATATTTGAAAGGTCACCATCAAAATGATCAAGAAGATTAATAATGAGTTGGGTCTCTCACATAGGATTCAATGCATGGTATGAATGATCTGAGAAAAAAATCAATAAAACTTGAAAGAGGTTCCAAAATAGAACCATTACCAGAAATAATAGGTCTTCCTGGTGGTTAGTCATAGATTTTTGGATCTTAGCACATAAATAGTTGAAATAATTGGGCAATCAACAATTAGAAAATCTCTCTCTTTTGATGTTATGTAATCAACCTTAAACAGACAGTCTACCATGTCGAATATCTTCTTTTTTTACGTTATCAGTGGGATCTTCATTCAAGGATATGTAATATTCTTTGTCCTGAATTTGACCTTTAATGTCTTGTATATAGTTTGATCTGCCCATAATAACGATGCCTCCTCTTTTATCCACTGGCTTGATAATGATGGTAGGATTATGTGATAGTGATTGATCAGCTTTGATTTATTCTCTGCTGAGATGAATAAAGCTTTGTCTTTTCTGTTGTTCTAGTTTGCAAGCATCTTGAAGAACACACTGATTAAATGTGTAAATCAGTGGAACAATTGGACCTGGAGGAACCCATTTGGAGTTGTTTTATACTATGGACAGATGTGTTCCAGTGTGCTTGGCAAAGGTGTGAGCGATTTGGACTTTGAGACTAAATTAAAATAGGTCTATGTGAGTTTGAAATGCTTTATAACCTGTGGATGGAGAACATGAGAGACCCTTTTTTAAAACACTAACTTTGGAATCAGAAAGAACTATGTTGGATAAATCAATAATTGGATTATCTATCACCACTTGCTCCCTGGCTGACAACCTCTGCCTCTTCCACAATTATAACTCTGTGCAAGAGTTTTTGGAAGGCTATTTTATGACGGCACTTAGGCCTCTTTTATCAAACTGTGCTAGTGGGGTTCCTGTGCGGCAATGGTGATGGAGCCCATTCAAACTGAATGCGCTTTGTCAGCATTGCCGCACCGGAAGCCGCTAGCACAGCTTGATAAAAGAGGCCCTTAGGCACCAATGTTACCAATGTAAAACATCTGCACACAAATAATCACAGATCTGAATTGTAGAATTCAATCATATGTTATTCAGTGATAAACTCCTTAATCTTAAGGCCCTCAGCTGCATCACGCTGTAGTTTAAATGTTTTTCTACTGCAATTTATGTGCTAACTTCATCATTGTTCCATGCCTCCAACCTCTTTCATATTTTAACTTATGACATAATTTTAGCACTTTTAATTTCATAAAATTTTTTTATATTAACTCCAGAAATAAGAGTTTATACTCATCTGGAATGAAATGTCGGTACAGGGGAACTTGTCATCCGATATGGCATATGTTTCACTAAAAGCTTTTTCATGGATATCCCCTAGAATAAACTTACAAAATTAATGAAAATTCTATCACTACCTATATGCTATTTAATAAATTCTGTCCCAATTTACCTTTAAACAAACCCTGCTCATCTTGCTGACTCAAGAAGAACTTATGCAGTCGATATAAATGTGAAAAATATCACATCTGCCAGTCACTATCATCTACTATTGCACATCATAAGTCCTTCGTCTTGCTGTGATGTAAGTAATACAATGTTCAAATAATCACTGTTAATCCAATAATTGAAAACTTCCCAACAGTCTCTAACAAGTTGTCAGATAAAAGGACTTATCTGTGAAATACCTGTTACACAATGTCAAGCTTCACGTTAATCATATCTTCCTTCTTCAAAAGGAGTATTCCATAATGATACATGTAGGACTGCAAATCCCATGAAATTCATGCACTATTTCTCAAGTTGGATAGATAATAGTGACCGGCAGATGTGATTTTTTTCACATTTATATAAATCACATATTGCTTCTGGCACATCACATTCATATATTATTTTTGATCTTTTCATAATTCATTGATAGGTTATTATGTTACCCTGGTAATTATAGTTAAATATAAATATATTTCCCAGGTTTTCCTTATGGATTTAAAGTAATGTTATCCACTTTCTGCATTGAGACCAGCAGGGGTCACAGTATTAAGCTAAAATATCCATCCTTGCTCTTTAAAATTCAATATATTTTCATAGTTACCACCCTCCCACCCCTCCAAGACCTGATCAATAATTCACCAACAAAGGTCACTGGTCAAATGCCCTTTTTCCAATCAGTGGTGCAATAAGGGAGCCTGCTCAATTTTTGTTACTATTCTGGACTTGTGTTCTGTTAGTCTTAATTTCACTGTTCATTTGCCACATCCTATATATATATATATTAATTTACATGGCCATTCTATCATATAAATTACATTAGAACTGGCACAAGTTGCCTCTGTTTTTGTTATCAACCTGTGTTTAGTTTGTGTATCAGGTTTGATTTTTAAAGAGCAAGAATGGATATTTCATCTTAATACATTGACTCCTGCTGGTCTCAATGCAGAGATTGAGTGGATGACATTCATTTAAATCATCAGCTCTAGCCTGGGGTCTTGTGGTTGGTGGGGGAGAGGTGATCTGATCTATAAATTAGCATTGGTAAAACGCAGCCACCATCTTGACTGCATAAGCTCTTCAGTTAGAAAGATGAGCAGCTTTTTTTAATGAAATGAAAGTGCTAAAATTTTAAGTCATAAGTTAAATATGAAAGAGGTTGGAGGCATGGACCAATGATGAAGTTAGCACATAAATTGCAATAGAAAAACATTTAAACTACCATCATGGTGTGGCTGAAGTCTTTAAGATTAAGGAGCTTATCACTGAATAGCATACGATTGAATTCTACAATTCAGATCTGTGATTATTTGAAGAGATCTAATGAAGACAGTATTTACCAAACTTGAGAGTTTTTTTTAACCTTTATAAAACAGGCACAATATCCCCCAGATTCTATATAGGTTGTCCAAAGTTAGGTGCTGGAATTTGCATATGCAACTCAATTGATTAATGGGTGATAACAAGCACCAATTATTTATTTGATTGATTGATTCTTATGTCCAAAACTATCCAAAAACAATTGCAGTTCAACGTGGCATACATACATTACAAAAGTTGAATTACAGTGAGTGAGATTTGAAGATTACAAAGCGAGAGAACAAATTTATAACTACTGCAGTGTTATGATGGTCAAAGAAAATACTGAAATTAATTCGTATCCCGAGATAAAAACTTTATGAACAGAAAGGTTTTTAGGAATTTGTGAAAGGACAGGAAGTTATCGTTATGTCTTATTTTGCTTGGAAGATAGTTCCACCATTTTGTGCCAATATGAAAAGCCGCAGGTAACTATAGATTTGTATCTGATATTCTTCCAGTTAGGGAAATGCAGAATGAGATAGTCTCTGGCGCCTAAGGTAACATTTCAAGCTGGGAGGTCTATCAAGTTTTTCATGTAATTGGGCGTCATTCCATAAGGTATTTTATATATAAAGGTACAGATTTTGAAATTTGACCTCGGCTTTTATGGGAGCCAGTCTGATTAATAGTGGAGATGCCCTTTCAAATCTAGAGGCTTTGAATATCAAATGGGCAGCTGTATTTTGTGTAGTTTGCAATTTCTTTGTTACCCATTCTTTACTTCCATCATAAATAGCATTGCAGTAGTCAATCTGGGAGAGTACCAGTTCTTGAATAAGGGATCGAAAAGTTTCTGTTGGGAAATAAGGTCTTATTCTCTTTAGTTTCCATAGAGTTCTACAGACCTTTGTTGTTACTGCAGTTACTTGATCTTCAAACATTAGATGTTAGGCACTTAATTGATGTTAACAAGCATTAATTGGAGTTGTGTGTGAATCTTCTCTGTGTGCTATTCTATAACATGGCGCCTAACTTTTCCCACACAAAACTCAAAAGGGGATGTGGCAATGGGAGGGGTCTACGCGGATCATAAGTATTCCCAAAAGTTAGGCACCATTTTATAGAATAGTGCATATCCACACCTAACTTTGGGCGCTGGACTCATACCTGATAGAACCAGGTGTAAGTCCAGCACACAAAGTTAGGCATGACCTGCATACTATGCTCATATTCTATAAAGGATGGCCGTTATATAATATGAACTTCACGCAGATTTTCCTGGTATCTTTCAGCGCCATATACAGAATCCAACCCTTTTTGGGCCTTTCCTGTATGCCCTGTTATAAAAAAAATAAAGTTACCTTCTGCAAGTACACCTATGAATCTGCTAGTATATTAACAGCACTAGCAGCAGTCACCTCACATTTACAGTCTGTCCAGCTGATATTCAGCCAGCACCGGGCAGCACGCTGTCCACCCGATGCCAGCAGTAAACCCGAATATTCAATGCTAGGCTGTTTCTGGTGACCAGCATTGAATATCCGGGGGGGGGGGGGGAAGGTTGTCAGCGTTGGCCAGTTAAGTTTATAGCGGCCAAAGATAGGCCTATTATTTGGGCAGCCTGATTTGGCCACCAAACTTAGCCAACAATGTTCTGAATATTCACGGCTAGCCGGTTATATCACATGATATAACCAGTTAGCCACTATCCCCTGGATTCTATATAGTATGCTTAGATTTAGGTGCTGAAATCAGTGCAGATTCTATAACACTGTGCATAACTTAATTGGCTTAATAAGCTAATGAGTGCTGATAACAGCACTTAACAAGCAATAATGAGCACTAATTGGCAATGATTAGAATTTAGGTACACAACTCGCTAAGCATATTCTGCAATGATGTGCGCTGAACTTCTAACATGCAGAGGCAAAAAGAGGCGTGGTTATGGGCGGTGAAATGAGTGTTTCATGGGCATTACATAACTTAGGCACCTAGTTATAGAATATACCCCAGTGCACCTAAATCTATGCACTGAGATTTATACCAGGTTTTCCTTGGTGTAAATGGATTCGCGCAGCTATCAATGCTGAAATATCAACTAAGCATATTCTATAATCTGTGTCTAAATCTAGGTGCTGATTATAGAATATTCTTAGTCGGCACTGATTTCGGCACTGAGTTTTTTGAAGCCATATATAGAAGCTCCTCCTATGCGCTGACCGCAAATATTCAGCAGGAGATAACCAGCCATCTCCCACTGAATATTCGCAGATAGCCGGTTAAGTGCTGTTTAACCGGCCAAGAGTCATTCCTGTCCGGTTAAATAATGCTTACTATCGGCCGGTGTATTTCCGAAACAAAAATTCATTTATTTACAAAATATGCACAGCTGTAAATCAGATAAACAATGCCAATCTCTCAACACCGCCTCCTCCTCCACCCAAATTAGTCTAGCTGCCAAAATTGTTTAACAGTGTCCCTTTAACCTTCTTCCTAATCTTTATTGCTACAGCAATCAGCACTTCATCTTCATTCTTTCCATAATGAATGGCAGTAATGATGTTTTAAATCAGTAGAATATGCTGCCTGCCTGCTTACAAGAATACAGAAATAAAAATTCCTTTACTTTTTTCAGTGACACACACTATTAATAGTATGAAAGGTAAAACAAGCAGAATATATGCCTAATCATTGTCATGATGGAAAACAAAGATTTACATCAAAGTTAATACTGCTGAAAAGGAAATGTATATAATCTGTACAATGGATCATGATCAGGATTTGCTATGCCACAGTTATAGAAACTATAAGTTATTCCCCTGATTTTATAAGGGTCGCCACAAATTGTGCATGGAAATTTAGACAAGTTCCTGATTTGTGTGCACAATTTAATAGAATAATGAGTCAATTAGTACCAATAATTGGCTATTTAACAAGCAATTATTGGCACTAATTAGTTTTAATTGGGACCAACGTGTGTAAATGTTACGCATTTCCACCACATTTTCTTTGGTGCAAATGGCCGTGCCTAAATTTACACATGACTCTCATCTTAAGCATATATTCTACAAACCACGCTGAACTTTAGTCATGGCTTATAGAATATCATATAAGCAGGTTTTGTTCGGCACCGAGTTTTGGTGCTATATATAGAGTCTAGCCTTATATGCCAACTAGTGGCCATATATCTTCCTTCTATGTAGATTTTCAACCCTTTTATGGATTTTACTGGACCTTTTATGGATTTTACTGGACCCCAAAGATCAACCAACGTAAATATACACAACTCCTCCACATATATTCAGAACTGTCCGACAATATCTGCTGTTATACCACTATCATGTTTTTCTTTATCATGTTTTTCTTTATCATGTTGCCAAAGATCCTTCTGTAACACTAAATATCTATTTTCTAATGTATTTTCACTATTCATGATGTATTGTAAGCCACATTGAGCCTGCAAAGAGGTGGGAAAATGTGGGATACAAATGCAATAAATAAAATTTGAACTGCCTGATACTATACTTATAGCAGGGGCAGAGGGTAAGTTGGATTGTAAAATTATCCAGATAGCAGCTGTATATTCCTGCTGTCTAGATAAGTAATACATTTAGGTTCAGATTATCAGTGCTGAATGCTGTTCTACAAACTGTGCTTAAAGTTAGGTGTGGTTTATAAAATAGCACTTATGCCTGGAAATGGTGCAAATCCTTGTGCCTAAATTAGGCACGGATCCCCCTTATTGATCTGCCCATGACCCTCCTAATTAGTTTGTTATTCAATTAAATTGTGTGCGCAATTTTTAGTGCTTTTTTTATTTCAAAGAAGTATTTATTGAAATTACAGAAATAACAGAATTACAATCTTCCAAAGATATACAATAGCCAACTCATACAATACAAAACAACAGAATAAATGTCAGATAAATAACCAAGTTCATCCTAAAACAACTTCTTACTTTTTAATTTTTGTTTTAATAAAAATCCCCCAACTCATTCCCCCCCTAAATAAAAAAAAAAAAAAACAACTCAAAACGAACAGTGAGTCATAAAAAGCGCCCAAGTATCCTCCCACTTTGCTAATGTGTGATGCCGAATAGCCCACAATCTCTCCATTTCATAAATATACCACAGCTTATTTAACCATAAAATCAAAGATGGAATATGAATAGACTTCCAATGGGCTGCTAGCGTTACCCTAGCAGCTGACATAGCATATTGAACCAAAACACCCTGGGATGTGGTTAGACCTGGAGGAGTACTCGGGAATAAGAAAAATTCTGGGGACCACTTAATACGTTTTGAAAGCCAATTCTGGAGTCGATATTGAATCGCTTTCCAAAATGCTCACACCTTAGTACAAGTCCACCAGACATGACCCATGGTACCCCTCTGACCACACCCCCTCCAGCATAGAGGTGAAATTGCCTGAAACATGTGATTCAAACGAACAGGTGTCAAATACCACCTATATAAAACTTTCACCGCATTTTCTTTAAATGGAACCGAAACAGACACCTTGGACAACGCATGTTCCAGTCGAGCCCAAACATCATCACCCAATGTCAAACCCAGCTCCCGATGCCAATGCGCTCGATGCTCGACAGAATGGCGCCCTAAACCACGCAGGTAAGCGTATAAACAAGAGATAAGACCCCTTGTAGTTCCAGCATCTTCATACTAGTCTTCCAAAAAGGAAGCCTCCCTAATCACCAGCGGCTTGATCAGGCAAGAAGTGAGAAAGTGCTTAACTTGAACATAAGCATAAGTATCCAAGGGCGAGATAGAATAAGAATCCACTAAGGTTTGAAAAGATACAAACTGAGCATCCTCAAAAAATTGACCCCAAGTCTCCAAACCCTTTGATGACCATCTCAAAAAAGGACCTTTACCAAAACCTGGCTGAAATAACGGGTTATATAACAAGGACGTATGTCGAGAAAGAACCGAATTAGGCTTGTCAAAGAAGCCATCCCAATAATAAAAAGTCGTTCCTATCGAAGGACAGATACCACAATGCAGAGGGCAAGAACGCCGCGGCAGCCAGATCAAAAAACGCAAAGGACACAAACCCACCGAGGCCTGTTCCAGATGTATCCATCGTTTCTGAGAAGAAGAAGAAACCATTCAATTTAGTGCTTTTTTAATAGAATTTGGGGGTTATCTTAGGTTTGCTTAATAGCAAGGCTAAACTAAATGCAAAGGAGAAAATTCTATGACTGGGCACCTTCATTTAGGTGCCCTGAGGCCACGTAGTAGGAGCCCATTCACTATTAGCACCTGGGTATCAGATTCTGTTATAGAAAAGTAGCATAACCCAGTATCAGTGTGCCTAATATTTATGCATCCACAATTACCAAGCCATAGAGCTGGCATAACTATGGTTGCCTAAATGTGGCAGGGATGCATCTAACTTACAGTATTCTGTAAATTACACATGTAACTTGGGAGCCCTGCCCATGTGTTCATCCCCCTTGTAATTACACTATGTAAATTAGGTACACCATTACAGAATAATGCTTAGTCACCCTGTTGGCACTCTCATGGGTTATGTGGACACTTGCATGCATACATGCTAGTATTCTATACATTATATCCACAAGGGGTGTGTAAATTGCAAGCCTCTAGATCATAGAATTGCCCTTATAGTGCCAGAATTATGGCCACAAAATACATATATTCACCACCATTGATTATACACATAGTAGTGCTGAGTATATTTATTAATTTAAATGCTAGCACTGATGTCTAAATTATTATGGTCACTGCCACCAATGAAAATTAAACCCCAGTAATTTTTAGAGATAGAACCGAAGTGAATAAATTTTAATTGACTTTTGTTGACTAAATGGAAGGGCTTTCAATACAGTACCTCTCTACAGAAAGATGCAATTAACATGACTTGGAAGCTGCTTTCCAGGAGTAACATACATGCATCCTGCAGTCAGATGACTGGTGATGTGCTATGGTACCTTAATAAAGCTAATTCACCATTAAAACTACAAAATGCTAGTATGATTTTCTCACGCTACCAATCCTAAAAGCCTTGGTAACTTATTTATGTGTTGGCATTTATCTGATATACTAGCATCTCTATATTGGTATCTAGCATTTATTGGGTATAATCTGTCATAAATATCTATAATTTTGTCTCAGCTATTTTACCATGAACCACGGGTGGGAAAAGTATCCTTAAGAGACAATAACAGAGCATTTAGGGGTCCTTTTACTAAACTGTGTTAGGCACTAATGCATGTCTAATGTAACTAAAAATAGAGTACCATGGGATGCACGCAGGCGTCCTGTAGTAACTTTCAAATGTGTATGTGCTATCAGAATGCTAAAAAATATTTCAATTTTTTAAAAGGAGTATGTCGGGGTGGACTAGGCATTCCTGCACTAACCAGTTAGTGCATCTATATTACCATTTACTAATGGGTTAGCACATGGATACCATAGTAGTCCTTACCATCTGCAAAATGGGTAGTAGTAAATGCTCACGCGGTAATTTCCAAATATGGCCAAGTGCCAATGGCAACATTAACGTGTAGAACAAAAACAAAAAGGACAGAGAGACCTTCAGGAATAGGACAATGGGTGAAGACCCAATTCTTTACCAGAAGGACCCGACACGGGCCTTGTGTTGGTGAATGTTCGCCTGCATCAGTGGTCATAGAGACTTACAGAGCTATCAGAAAACAGTAACAGAACATGCCACGTAAACTGGAAAAGTAGTAACAGTGATACACTGCTAGCACAATCCCAGTAAAAAAACTCAATTCAAAAGACGTTAACAAAGCTGACAGAAAAACGCCAGAGCAAATTCATTAACATTAATATGTGGTCATTAATTTTATAAAATAGAAAAAAGGCTATTTTCCTGCCATGGCAAAAATGGCCTTAGCATGTTGGATAGACCCATGTAAGGGCGTGCTAAGGCCATTTTGTACCACACCTTTGTAAAAGGATCCCTTAGTTAGTTTGTTTTTTCTCACAGTGCCATATCAGTGATTATCAACCTTTTATATTTTTGGATTTATGCTACCTTACATTCATTAGTGTTGGTTGATGTTGCTTGTTTTCCCTTTCACAGAGTTTGGTTCTATTATAACATCTTATGGGTCAGTCCATTTGTCTTCCTCCCTTCCATCTCTTTCACTTAGACACAAAGGGCAGCAAAATATATCCTGCAGCTTGTCATAATGAAATGTTGCCTTGGATATCGATTCTATTTTTCTCAACACCTGCCTTTTCCACAGAACTGGGAATACAGGAAATGATCTTTATTATTTACCCATGTTTCATTTTATTACTAGTCTGCTAGGAGTGGAACAGAGGACTGGTAGTATTTTCTACATTCTTTCCTCATTTAAACATAACAAATTGCTCTATAGTTGCTTTTTTGAGCTGGATATCAAGGTCAAAAAAAGGACATCCAAGTTGGCACATTCCTCAGATTGCTTAAATGTTCACGGATCCTCTGTGAAGATCGGTGAACATTTAAGCAATCTGAGGAATAGCAAACATGAGGCACCACTAGTGGATCATTGGTTGCAAGCTCATCACGACATCAAGGATCTGAAATTTCTTGTACTTCTACAGATATATTTACCTTTAGGAGGTGATGTTTCTCGCACTCTCCTCAGAAAAGAACAGTTTATTTACCGGTGGTGCACAGTGACCCCTAGTGGCCTAAATAGAGAAATTGCATGGCAAGCACTCATTTAATTGAAATTTTCCCACGGTTGAATAATTCCT
This sequence comes from Microcaecilia unicolor, assembly GCF_901765095.1. NCBI lineage: Eukaryota > Metazoa > Chordata > Amphibia > Gymnophiona > Siphonopidae > Microcaecilia > Microcaecilia unicolor. The sequence continues at coordinate 47,846,315 of NC_044035.1, forward strand.
TCAACTTATCTTCCACTCAGTTGTTCCAAAATATTCCACAGATCACAGCAAACATCCAAAATCGATGTAAGATGATGGTGTGCTAATTCAAACTGTCTTCAATAGATGGACAAAATTATAGTCACTCCAACTGGGGTCCCAGTTTCACCATGTCCGCTTCATTAGGGATTCTTCACAAGGATTTCTTCAAATTAATTTGGTTGGTATGGCAACAAAGGGCTGAATCAGAGTTATATTGGATACAGACTCTACATTATGGAATTATGTGATGATGGAAATTGAGGGGCAACCCGGAAATACTGCCGGCCCAATGCTACCACTGTCTGTAGTTCCGCCTCGAGCGCGTGTTATTTACAGCACTACAGAGAACATTGTTCCATAATTTCTAGTAAGGCACTAACCCGGTGGTAATCGGGCAGTGCCGCATGCTGCCTGGTTACCACCGGGTTACCTCAGAAGCCCTTACCACCAGCTCAATGGATGGTGGTAAATGCTCCCATCTTATCACATAGCCATGTCTTTTTTATCTGCTCCGGTAAAATGGGCCCTGGCATGTGGCAAAAATGGTCCCTGCCACTACTGCAGTGCCCTTTTTACTGCAGCTTGGTAAAAGGACCCCTGAGTGCTATTCATCTTCATAGATATCTGTTCTGCAGAAATTGATTTCTAAGCACATATAAATTTGAGAAATATTTACAAACATAAAAAAATGTAAAATTATGTCTAAAAGGAGTACTTTGTTAAGTGATCTTGGGAATACATTAAAGTAAACTCTTATTATCCTAGTTCTCTAGTATATAAAATGGTAAATGTAGCAATGAAATGGGAATATACACTGTAGATTATCATTTGGGAAACTCATTAGGGGGGGTCCCTTTACTAAGCCATGGTAAAAAGTGGCCTATGGTAGTACGAGCATGTCTTTTGGGTGCACACTGGGCCATTCCATGAATAACATGTATAGAATGTTGGTACGTTTGAGAAGCTTGCCAGGTGCCCTTGGCCTGGATTGGCTGTTGTCGGGGACAGGATGCTGGGCTCGATGGACCCTTGGTCTTTTCCCAGTGTGGCATTACTTATGTACTTATTTTTTACTATGTTTAGGAAAAAGGACCTTTTTTAAAGGGCCACTAAATGGACATGCGCTAAAAATGAAACCAGCGCATGACCATTTTTGGCCTGAGACCATAACACCACCCATTGACCTAGCAGTAAGGTCTCACACGCTTCTGTACACACGTAGGCCCTCCTGCACCTTGTAAAAGGGCCCCTAGACAATTTTTTCCAATACTACTATTAACTTACGCTAAGAAATTATGGAAAGTTGTCCACTATGAATGATCACTAATTATTCTGCTAATTGAATTTTTGATTCATTTAATATTAGTCTGATCCATCAATATGCTTACATCTTCAGTCTCAGTCCATTCACCTCTTTCTCACTCACATTCTTCCTCTCCTTCCAACAAATTTGGTTTTATTTTACTGTTGTCTGAAACATTTCAGCTCTTGCCATCAAGTACTGATTGCACCTTTCTGAATTATTGATAATGCACTTCAAGAATAGGATGATCAATAATGTTCTCTTCCTTCTCTCTCTCTCTCTCTCTCTCTCACCTTCATCATCACATATACAATTGTTCTTGACATGGACAGAGGAAGGAGAGTTCATTTTAAACTCTCCAATGCCAAGATTTCTAGTTTTGTATAGTTGTGAAGAGGGAAATACAGACAAGATGGCTAACATCAACGATATTGAGACAGTAATATTCAGAAGCCATTTATGCAGGTAAAAATACCTGTTAACCCGCATAAATTTGCTCTCTGAAAATTGCTCACCTCTAACCTGCCTAAGAGGCTGTTAACATAGCAATCAATGTGCACTAACAGTTAATGTGTGGTGCCTTAGACTTTAATGAACATTACCTGTCGCATTAACAGTTAACATGGAATGGGGAAGAATGGGCAAGGACTGTGCCTTACAGTTAACATGAAAGCAGTCACCATGCATTAACTGTTAATGCAGACTATCTGCAGTGGGGTTAATGCGCATTAAAAAAATGTTTCTTTGCATTAAGCTGAATCAGAAACTGTATGTAATACTCCCAGCGCTTGGAAGGCAATTCTATATAATACGTATACATAGTTATATTTCATTAGAATAATGGTATATGCATATTTTATAGGTAGGCATTGTATAATTATACTACAGCAAGATGCCCACCGGAAGGGTGGAAGGCCAGATTTTAGGACTCAGGCTGTAAAAATACCAGCTAGGTTTAAAAATCTATGACTGGCTGAGCAAGGACTTGCTCTTCCTGCAAGTTAATAGAATCTGAAAAAAAAAAAAAGCAGATGATACAATGATACAGAGGTAATACAGAGTTCATGAGATGGTATGAAAGGTATTGAGATGGTATGAAAAGTATTGCAGCCGGAAGATGTGAAACTGTTATCTCAACGCTTCCCAAAACATGTTGATAATTAGCAGTAGCTGAGAACGGAAGGAGGTGGGCACATCCGACAGCAGACAGCATGGGAAAGTATGCTCTCAGAAATGCGAAATATTAGCTAGGTATCTCACCATTCACTTCTATGGAGAGGATAGAGTATAAAAGAAGGAAGATTTTGGCTTGGTTAGAGAGTCTTCTCCAAAGCTTCAGTCAGACGGCGAAGCCCTGTGCGGATGAAATCAGAATCTGATGTCTGTATTTGTATCAACTTGAAGACTTGTGTTTGGGTAAGAAATAAAATGTACCTATCTATCTAAACCTATCTCTGTCTCTATTTTTATTGATTCTATCTTCTCTTTACCTAACATTTAGCCTAAGGTAGATCACATACAAGTGACACTCAGTTTTGGACAGAAAGCAGTAGTTATGGGAATTAGTTTTCAATTACGGCTCCTAATGCCACCCCAGAACAGACCCCCTTATGATTGGGTGACAATGGAGGTTAGAGAAACTATACAGAACCTGATATATGAAATAGGTACTATTAGTCCCCCGTGTGACGGAGTCAGAAAGAGGTCTATAAGAAGAGGTAAATAAAAACAGCATATACATAGGCAGAGTCTGGATGTGGGCAGGACACACACTTGCATGCATAACTTACAGAATATTATAAGTTACATGTGTATCTCCAGCACTCAGGATAGAGCCTGTGCCTTACATCGTATGTGCTTCTAAGAGATGCCACTCCAGGCAGCACACTTATTTCTTATTTTATTCATTTTTATGTTATTGTTTTTTTTTAATTATTATTTTTTTTTCTTTTTTTAAATAATATAACAGCAAACATACAATGCAGCTCCAAGAGGAACCCAACAGGAGAACAACAGAATACACTGAGGGAGGGATCTGGGCCGGTCCAGAGGAACTAAAGGAAAGCAAATCAGCAGGTAAGGCCTAATTTCTCCTTCCTTAGCGTCCTTCAAACCAGTATGAACATGGGAGGGAGCTAAGAAACCCTGCAGAGAGAACCGTTGTACTGAAAATCGTATCCTTACAACACTGCACGTTCAACCGATAATGCATCAGTGGCGTACCGAGGGAGGGGTGGTGGGGGTGGTCCGGTCGCCGCTGGAGGGGTGCAGAAAGCAGCCGCGTGGCTGTTGGCTCCGCTGGTTCCCTGCTCCCTCTGCCCCGGCAGGTAAAAATGCACCCGGCGGGGGGTGTTGATGCACCAGAGGGGTGTCATGCTGCACCCGGGGGGGGGGGGGGGGTCGCCGCTGCACCCGGTGGCGGGGGTGCATAGCAGCGATCTGCCCCGGGTGGCAGCCAACCAAGGATCGTCACTGTAATGCATTAAAAAAGAATACAAAGATGACCAAGTGACCGCCTTAGAAAACTCTAAAAGGAGGTACCAGAAAAAAACGCTCCGCCCAAGAGGCCGCCTGTCCTCTCATAAGTTATCAACACTCCAAGCCAACAAGAAACCGTAGGCTTAGAAGCCATGAGCCTCCTATGCAACACCCCCAATCAGAAGAAACAGATGATCTGTCCCACGAAACCCCTCTGCAGACTTTAAATACTGCTTGAGAGCTTTCCCAACCGTGATCACCATGAGCAAAGCTGCCCCTTCCCCTCTCTCCTCTATACCAAAAACAAATACATGTACACCCACAGGGAGTTTGTAAAGAATTTTCATATTTCTAAAACTGTTTGAAAATCACTTTTCTTCCTCTTTGTTTTCATCATGTTCACCCTTGAAATTGTCACTATCATTTATTATTGTTATTTTGAAAACTAAATTCATTTCTGCAGCTGGTCATTTATCTTGGAGAAAAAAAACATTATTACAATAAATCTGTCCTTATAAGATTACTGCCCCTTCTCAAATCTCAGCACCAGCATTCAGTTTACAGCTTGATAGCTCAAGCATTAAATGTCCTTGGTATTCTTATGCTGTGAACAAATACCACATTCATTCACTGCTAAGTGATTATTGTCTCTCAGGAAATGGAAGGCAGTTATTGTTTAACTATTCCCTGAATGTGAATGATAAAAATATTTTGTCCTGTAGTTAATAATTGCACACGGAGGGGCATGATATGGGATTTCAAGGTCACTCTGTCATATCACCTGTCTCTGGTATGTAGACTATTTATTATTGAAATATTTTAATGTATACAAATCAAGTAACATATAGATAATGAAACACACTCATCCAATGAAATAGGAAAAGGACTCTGGGCTCAGCCCAAACAAGGATTTAGAATGCTCAGTATCAATGTTTAGTATCTCACAATAAAAGGAAGTGAGTGGAGGAGTGGCCTAGTGGTTAGTGTAGCGGCCTGAGAACCCGGGGAACCGCATTCAATTCCCACTACAGCTCCTAGGGGTCCTTTTACTAAGTTGTGCTGAAAAATGGCCTGTGGTACTGTAGGCGTGGGTTTTGGGTGTGCGCAGATCCATTTTTCAGTGCTCCTGTAAAAAATGCCTTTTTAAAAGTTTTGCTGAAAATGGACGTGAGGCAAAATAAAAATTGGCGCACATCCATTTTTGGTCTGAGACCTTACCGCCAGCCATTGACTTAGCGGTAAGGTTTCACGCGTTAATCGGGCGGTAATGACCTACATGCGTAGAATGCCACTTGACACACGTAGCTGATGCGCGTCAGAAAATAAAAATGATTTTTCAGACACGCGTAGTTGATGTGCTTCAAAAATGAAATTACCACAAGGACCACGTGGTAGCCGGGCGGTAAGTCCAAATTGATGCATATTGGGCATGTGTAGGAGCCTACGCAGCTTAGTAAAAGGGCCCCCCTAGTGACTCTGGGCGTGTCATTTAATCTTCTATTGCTCCAGGTACAACGTAAGTACCTGTAAATAATATATAAACCACTTTGATTGTAACCACAGAAAGGCAGTATATGAAGTCCCATCCCCTTTCCCTTCCCAAAGAGAAGAAAAAAAATACTTAGTAAAGTAATTTGATATGTAACACCATAGAATGCATAAAATAATAATGAATTTGAATTAATGATTACCCCTAAACCTCTTGAGTGCATGCATTAATCAGCAGAACTAGACCCAGGCAGAGCCAGCTCTAGCCTGTAAGGAAATGTGTAATTGTTCAGGATAGGCAAAAAAACCGAAGATACATACCTGGAGCTGGTATTCTCCGAGGACAGCAGGCTGATTGTTCTCACATGTGAGTTGGCGTCCACGGCGGCCCAGGAAATGGCAAATTTTTTCAGAGCAAAATAAAAAAGTTTTGCCAGAGCCTTCTGGTGCGCGAACCGCACGCACCGCGCATGTGCGGATGACTTCCTGCCTGTCGTGTGAGCCTTCCCACTTTTAATCAAAAAGCAAATAATAAACAAACAACAACTCCATAGGGGAGGTGGGCGGGTTTGTGAGAACAATCAGCCTGCTGTCCTTGGAGAATATCTGCTACAGGTATGTATCTTTGCTTTCTCCAAGGACAAGCAGGCTGCTTGTTCTCACATGTGGGGTATCCCTAGCAACCAGGCTCACTCAAAACAATGAACATTGGTCAATTGGGCCTCGCAACGGTGAGGACAGAACAAAGATTGACCTGAAACCATAAACAACTAACTGAGAGTGCAGCCTGGAACAGAAGAAAAATGGGTTGGGGGGGGGGGTGGAGTAGGATTCTAAACCCTGAACAGATTCTGCAGCACCGACTGCCCAAACCGACTGTCATGTCGGGTATCCTGCTGAAGGCCTTAGTGAGATGTGAATGTGTGGACTGAAGACCACGTTGCAGCCTTGCAAATCTCTCAATGGAGGCTGACTTTAAATGAGCCACTGACGCAGCCATGGCTCTAACATTGTGAGCCGTGACATGGCCCTCCAGAGTCAGCCCAGCTTGGGCATAAATGAAGGAAATGCAATCTGCTAGGCAATAGGAGATTGTGCGTTTTCCGATGGCGACTCCCCTCCTGTTAGGATCAAAAGAAACAAACAACTGGACGGACTGTCTAAAGGGCTTCGTCCACTCCACGTAAAAGGCCAATGCTCTCTTGCAGTCCAAAGTGTGCAAACTACTTTTGCCAGGGCGGGTATGAGGACGAGGAAAGATTGTTGGCAAGACAATTGACTGGTTAAGATGGAACTCCGACACCACCTTCAGCAGGAACTTAGGGTGCGGTGCGTGTGGAGGACTACTCTGTTGTGATGAAACTTGATATAAGGTGCATGCATTACCAAGGCCTGAAGCTCACTGACTCTACGAGCTGAAGTAACGGCCACCAAGAAAACGACCTTCCAGGTCAAGTACTTCATATGGCAGGAATTCAGTGGTTCAAAAGGAGCTTTCATCAGCTGGGTGAGAACGACGTTCAGAGCCCATGACACTGGTGGAGGTTTGACAGGGGGCTTTGACAAAAGCAAACCTCTCATGAAGCGAACAACTAAAGGCTGTCCAGAGATAGACTTACCCTCTACACGGCGGTGATAAGCACTAATTGCACTAAGGTGAACTCTTACGGAGTTAGTCTTGAGACCAGACTCTGACAAGTGTAGAAGGTATTTAAGCAGGGTCAGTGTAGGACAAGAAAGAGGATCTAGGGCCTTGCTGTCACACCAGACGGCAAACCTCCTCCATTTGAAAGAGTAACTTCTCTTTGTGGAGTCTTTCCTGGAAGCAAGCAAGACTCGGGAGACACCCTCTGAAAGACCCAAGGAGGCAAATTCTAAGCTCTCAACATCCAGACCGTGAGAGCCAGAGACTGGAGGTTGGGATGTAGAAGCAACCCCTCGTTCTGAGTGATGAGGATTGGAAAACAGTCCAATCTCCACGGTTCTTCGGAGGACAACTCCAGAAGAAGAGGGAACCAAATCTGATGCGGCCAGAAGGGTGCAATCAGGATCATGGTTCCGCAGTCTTGCTTGAGTTTCAGCAAAGTCTTCCCTACTAGAAGTATGGGAGGATACGCATACAGAAGGCCTGTCCCTCAATGTAGGAGAAAGGCATCTGATGCTAGCCTGTCGTGGGCCTGAAGTCTGGAACAGAACTGAGGGACCTTGTGATTGATCTGAGTGGCAAAAAGATCCACCTAGGGGGTGCCCTACGCTTGGAAGATCTTGCGCACCACACGCGAGTTGAGCGACCACTCGTGAGGTTGCATTATCCTGCTCAACCTGTCGGCCAGACTGTTGTTTACGCCTGCCAGATAATTGGCTTGGAGAAACATGCCGTGACGATGAGCCCAAAGCCACATCTGGATGGCTTTCTGACACAGAGGGCGAGATCCGGTGCCCCCCTGCTTGTTGGTGTAATACATGGCAACCTGATTGTCTGTCTCAATTAAGATTACTTGGTTGGACAGCCGATCTCTGAAAGCCTTTAAAGCGTTCCAGATTGCTCTTAATTCCAGGAGGTTGATCTGCAGACCTTTTTCCTGAAAAGACCAGGCTCCCTGAGTGTGGAACCCATCTACATGGGATCCCCACCCCAGGAGAGATGCATCCGTCGTCAGCACTTTTCACGGCTGAGGAACTTGGAATGGTCGTCCCAAAGTCAAATTGGATTGAATCATCCACCACTGAAGAGAATTCCGAAAGTCGGTGGACAGTTGGATTACATCCTCTAGATCCCTCGCAGCTTGAAACCACTGGGAAGCTAGGGACCATTGAGATGATCTCATATGTAGACATGCCATGGGCATGATATGAACTGTGGAGGCCATGTTCCCCAGAAGTCTCAACATCTGCCGAGCCGTGACCTGCTGAGACGCTCGAACCATGGACACCAGGGACGAAAGGTTGTCCGCCCTTGCCTCGGGGAGATAAGCTCGAGCTGTCTGAGTGTTTAGCAGAGCTCCAATGAATTCCAATTTTTGGACTGGGGTGAGATGGGACTTGGGATAATTTATGATGAACCCCAGTAACTCTAGCACCCGAATAGTCATTTGCATGGACTCCAGAGCACCTGCCTTCGAGGTGCTCTTCACCAGCTAGTCTGCGTAGAAATGCTGCGACTACAGCTAGGCATTTGGTAAATACTCTGGGCGCAGATGCCAGGCCAAAAGGTAGTACACAGTACTGAAAGTGCTGTATTCCCAGCCGAAATCGAAGATACTTCCTGTGTGCTGGAATTATCGAGATGTGTGTGTAAGCATCCTTTAAGTCCAGAGAGCATAGCCAATCATTTTCCTGAATCATGGGAAGAAGGGCGCCTAGGGAAACCATCCTGAACTTTTCTCTGACAAGAAATTTCTTCAGGGCCCTTAGGTCTAGGATGGGACCTGTCCCCCCTATTTTCTTTTGCAAAAGGAAGTACCTGGAATAGAATCCCAGCCCTTCTTCCTCTGGTGGTACGGGTTCGACCGTTTGGGCCTATAGAAGGGCGGAGAATTCCTCTGCAAGTACCTGCTTGTGCTGGGAGCTGTAGGACTGAGCTCCCTATGGGCAATTTGGAGGCTTGGATTCCAGATTGAGGGTGTACCCAAACCGGACAATTTGAAGAACCCACCGGTCGGAGGTTATAAGAGGCCACCGTTGGTGAAAAAAGATTAACATCCCCCCAACCGGCAAGTCGTCCGGTAAGGACACATTTACCGAGGCTATGCTGAACTGGAGCCAGTCAAAAGCCCGTCCCTTGCTTTTGCTGGGGAGCCGCAGTGGACTTAGGCGCACATTGTTGATGAGAACGAACACGCTGGGACTGAGCCTGGGCAGGCTGCCAAGAAGCAGGAGTGTACCTATGCCTACCATAGGAATAGGGAGCACTCCTCTTCCCTTCAAAAAACCTCCTAGTTGAGGAGGTAGTAGCAGAAGACGCCCAGCGGGAGAGAAAATCCACAGCATCAATGTGCTTCTTGAGCTGGTCAACCATGTCCTCTACTTTCTCACCAAAAAGATTATCCCCCCAGTAAGGAACATCCGCCATCCGCTGATGGACCGAATGATCCAGGTCAGAGACACGCAGCCATGAAACTCTGTGCATCACTATACCCTGGGCAGCGATCCTGGATACTACATCAAAAGTGTCGAATGTACCCCTGGCCAGGAATTTTTGACACACTTTCTGCTGCCTGACCTCCTGGCAAAAAGGCTCAGCCTGCTCCAGAGGGAGTACATCAACCAAGCTAGACAGTTGCCCCACCGAGTTCTGCAAGTGGATGCTCATGAAGAGCTGGTATATCTGGATTTTGGCAGCAAGCATAACGGCCAGATACGCCTTCCTCCCAAAAGAGTCCAAGGTTCTAGATTCTCTGCCTGGGGGCGCCGAGGCATAGTCCCTAGTACTCTTGGCTCTCTTGAGAGCGGAGTCCACCACCATGGAATTGTGAGGTAGCTGAGACCTCATCAATCCAGGCTCCCCATGGATCCAATATTGGGACTCAGTGTTTTTCGGGATCACGGGATTAGACAGAGGGAACGACCAGTTTCGCATAAGAACTTCCTTGAGTACATTATGCAAAGGGGCTGTTGCATCTCAGCCCTGGGCTCATCCTCAACCTCCATAGGGAAGGGAATAGCCGCAGCCATTTCCCAGACAAAGGAGGTGAAGGATAGACTCTCTGGAGAAGAAAGTCTCCTTTCTAGTGGAGGAGAAGGTTCAGAAGGAATCCCATAGGACTCGTCAGAAGAAAAGTTCCTGGGATCCTCCTCTTCCTCCCACGAACACTCATCTTCAGTATCAGACAAGACATCCCTCAGAGCAGTCCGAAACTGAGCCTGCCTCGACACCGAGGAACGACGTCCTCGATGGCGGTGCCGAGAAGTCGACGCCCGCCTGCACTCCGGTGAAACTTATTCCACTGACGTCGAAGGGGAGTCGACCTGGGTGGCAGCTGACACTGATGCCGCAGGCGGCACTGAGGTCGGGGACCTCACCACAGGTGAAGGGCCAGATGCCACTGCAGCAGACAGTGCGGAAGGCGCAACCACCCCAATACTGAAGCAGAATGGCGCAGCAACCCTGGAAGCAGGGTCCTGATGCGCTCGCAGAGAGCCGCCGTCAGACAAGGCTGCAGGGTTGGTAAAGGAGCCGGTGGCAGAATCTGTCGAGGCTCGGGAGCAGGTACCGGGCTGCTAGACCGACGCATCGGCACCTCTTGAATAGAGGCAGAGCGATCCTCTCAGTGCCGACGCTTCTCGGGTGCCGAATCCCTTGACACCCCGGAGCTCCCGGCACCGCGTGTTGAAGGAGAACGATGATGGTGCTACTTCACCTTCGCTCGATGCCCGTCATTTAGATTCCTCAGTACCGATGAGGAAGACGTAGAATCCTCACGTCTCCTCGGGGCCGGGTCCGACGAAGGTCGGTCCTGGGGGGCCCTGCATAACAGGAAGCCTCGAGACAGGTGGAGAGCCACTCAATGCCTCACTGCTCCCAGCACGAGTTGGTCGTTCCGTGGCCATTACCTTCACTCCCGACGTCGATGCGTCCCTCGATGACGCCGACGCCGACCTCGGTACCGATGTCGATGTCAACATCGAAGGACCGGACTGAGCCCCAAAAAGCTCCTCTCGTTGGGCTTCTTGAGACACTTGGGTCCGTTTCTTCATGCGAAGACACAGACTGCAAGTGGCTGGGCTATGGTCGTGCCCAAGGCACTGGATACACCAAGTGTGGGTATCGGTACCCGAGATGGTCCGGTTGCACCGAGTACAACGTTTGAAGCCGCTGGGTGTCTTCGATGACATGGAAGAAAAAACGGCTTCGGCGAAATCAAAAGATGCAATTGTGCCTTTGAAAAGAAGAAAGGCACAAAAGAAAAAGGGGTAAGACCCGACCGAGCGGCCTAAAACACGGCCGCTTCGAACAAGAAAGAAAACTTACACGAGGTCTAAAAAACTAAGAAAAAATGCAGGAAGGTAAAAGTTCTTGTTTTTTTTTCCTTTTAAAAGAAATGACGCAAATCTTCGAAAGACTCTTCCTGGGCCAAAAAACGAAGAGACAAACCGAAGTACGCTATCTCTCTGCCATGGACAAGAAAAAACTGAGCGGGAATGCTCACGTGACGGGCGGTAAGTTGTCCGCGCATGCGTGGTGCACGCACCAGAAGGCTCTGGCAAAACTTTTTAATTTTTGCTCTGAAAAAATCTGCTGTTTCCTGGGCCGCCGTGGACACTGACCAATATGTGAGAACAAGCAGCCTGCTTGTCCTCGGAGAATGTATGTTTTCTCCTTAAATTTTGGAAATCACTTACATGGATAATGCAAATAAATCTGCACAATGAATAGCTCCTCAAATTTATACGGTATTAATTCTTGTCATTTACAATTTTATAGTACTGAGTCACATACAGTAAATTTGTTATCCTTAAACAGTTTTTACCATAAATGGTATAAATCCATGGGCTCGATATTCAAAGCATCTAATGCTCCTATATTGGCCTGTTTTGAAAATTTACTAGGGCTGCTTTCCAAAATTTATACTCAGAATTTCACTGAATTCCTAAATTCTGCATCAGGAGCAGATTAAAGGTAGGGGAAAAAGTTAGGAGCTTAGCTCTGATTTTCACCAGTACAAGGGTAAATTCCAGTATAGTAGTCATTTACATCCATATGTGAACATATATGTGCATAAATAACAATGATCTGCCTACACACTATTCTGTCTATATGCACATAACTTTGACGGAGTGTACTTCGAAGGTGGGTATTCACAAGAATAAAGTCAGGGCAGAGCAAAGGCAGAGGGAACGCTTACATAGAATACTATGAGGGGCATTTTTGTATGATGTCTAAATCCTATTTTGGATGTTTTGTGGAAAATGTCCAAAAATCCAGTAGTAAACATGGCTAGTCCTATTAGAGCTGCAAGCAAGTCCCTGGAACAGCCTAGTTGTTGGTGCAGTGGACTGTAGAGAAGGGGACGCAGGACCAAATCCCACTATAACTGTTATACTTGTGGTAGACAGTATGAGCCCTCCAAAACCCACCAAAAACCTAATGTACCCACATATAGGTGACACCTGCAGACATAAGGGTTATTGTAGAGGTGTACAGTTCAGTGCAAAACGTTTTGGTGGGTTTTGGAGGGCTCACTATACTATGTAAGGAGGTAATGGTGAGATGTGTTCTTGGGATCTTTTATGTGAACTCCTCTGTAGTGTCCTCTAGGATGCCCCACTGCTCTGCTGGCCAGAATGTCTATGTGGCTAGCCAACTAAGAATGCTGCCCCCCTCATACATCCCAATGGTTTGTTTTTGTGTGTTTTCCCTTGAACATTTTGGTCCTAAAAGATAAACACACTGAGTACAATCTAGCAAAGTTGGACCTTTTTTGGTTTGAAAATGGCCATGTTTGATCCCTCACTCTCCCAATGTAATGCCTTATGTTGGAGGGGTTGGGACTGTCAGACACTGAGCTTGCACACCACCTTCAAGGTTCCATGATGCTATTTTCTTTCTTCTGCATCTCTGTGAGGGGTTCTTCTGCTTGTCATTGTGGGTGGAGGCAGCCCCTACCACTATGTGGCCCCCAGCTTTCACTTTCATCCCGTTCCCTCCCTTATTCTGGTCATGAAAGGATTCTTGGACACTAAAACATCTGTTGGTCACTGTACTTAAGTGTGAAGAATCTCAAGTAAATTAGCAATTTTTCATGTGCAAGTCTTCAACTGCGACTCTATGGTCGACTTTGCAAAAACAGATTACACCTCAAAGTACCCAAGGGACTATAAAGCCCCATGTGGGATTTCAAATCTATTTCATATATTCATCAGTAAATGAGAACTTAGGAAAAGACCAAACAATGCCCTAAAATGTGGGAGCATTCCAAATTCGAGGGTGGGGGTAAGCACTGGAAGTGGGGAGGCAAAAACAAGAAAGGGGAGAGTTTTTTAAAAAAAGGAAATGGACTCTCTATAGCTTTTAGCATTACTCTCCACATCAGTTTCCACATCATCTTCCTGGTTACTTATAAAATATGGTTTTCCTCTTTACCGTCATGCATCTCACTGCCAGATATTTACATCCTTATTGTCTTAATATTGTAACCCGCTTTGAACCAGAATTTTGTGAGTTGTTGGGCTATAAAACTCATATCATATCCTAATCCAAGCCTTCAAAAACATCACAGCCCGCACCTATTTTATAAAACCAACATAGGACACATTCTCTTACACTAATTTACATCTACTACAAAGGTAAAAATATACTCAATCACCCAGAATCTATATATGATGCCCAAATTTGGGTGCCAATCGAAGATGCACACACAAATTAATTGGCTTATGAGGAATCAATGTTAACAATCAATTACTTCAGTTAATTGGTATTATTAGCTAGTTGCATGTGCATCTTCCTAGGTGCTATTCTATAACCCCCAGGCACCCAAATCCTCTAGCACACAACTCAAAAGGGGGTGTTGCTAGGGGCAGTGCAGGGCATTCCAAAAAAATTGCATGCAGAATTATAGAATAATGCCATTTCTGTGCCCAAATGGCAAGAGTTGAGCACTGGCATTTACACTAGGTTTCAGCTGGTGTAAATACCGTTGTTCAAATTTGGGCTCAGGAATGGGCTCTAAGTGCTATTCTTTAAAGAGTGCTCAACTCTGAGTGCCCTTCATAGAACAGTGCTCTGGGCTGATTTTTTTTCTGTTACCCAAATTTGGGTGTAGAAACAGAAGAACAAACCCTTGCAGTCAGGTCTGTGGCACGATTATTATGTCACTCTGTTTTTCTTTAAGTTTCTCGCCAAAAATTTACTGAGCTTTCATTTTGGTCATAGCACTTGGAAGATCAAATCTAACATAGGTAAGGGACTTCATCAATTCTTCCCAAAATCTTTACGTTTAAATCATTATGGGGTTCTTTTACTAAGCTGTGGTAGAAAGTGGCCTGAGGTAGTGTGGGCACGTTTTTGGTGCACGCTGGACCATTTTTACAGCTTCTGGGGAAAAAAAGACATTTTTAATGGGCATGCGCTAAAATTAAAACTAGCGCATGTCTATTTATGGCCTAAGCCCATACTGCCACCCATTGATCTAGCAGTAAGGGCTCATTCGCTACACATGCGGTAACCGTTCTGTGCGCACCAACTGCTGATTACCGTCAGAAATGCCACGAGTGGTAGAAAATAAAAAAATAATTTCTACCACCGGTATCAGTGTGTGCCAAATCTGAAATTACCACCTGGGGGCGCACTAGCCTGGCGGTAGTCACATGTTGGTGCATGCTGCATGGCGTAGGCCCTATCGCAGCTTAGTAAAAGGGCCCCTATATATTTTGGCTACTGTATCTTTTTCCGTAGTAGGGTACTACTTAAAGCCATCAGGCTTTATACCGGTGTTCCTGATTATAGACTGAGCATACTGGCACATTGCGTCTATAGTGATGAGCATTTGCACTTCTAGTATGCCGCAACAAATTATTTAGATGAGATATTTCAATGTCAGGCGATCAGATTTTAAATACTTCAAATTCCAAAACACTCCTGATGTTTTTATTTGTGTACTTTATATCCCAGTGTACTTTCCTCCACTAGGAATACCACGACTGAACCTGTGCTATTTTTAAGTGTAGCAGTAATACATGGTAGCAATAGTAACAGTAATTTAACCTTAAGATCCATAGAATAAAAGTAAAATTGGTTAATGAAGCTGTTTTGAACCTTTAGAGCTTTTCTGGTCCCTAGCATATACAGGGTTGTTTCAGCAACTGAACGTAATTTCAGTCTGTTCATTATGCCAGCACGCTTGTAGTCATGATGCTCATTCAATCATTGCTTCTCACAATATTCATTGAACATCAATCAGTACGCTTTTTCAAGTTTGTTCATAGGGTTACATTTTGGTTACAGGATCACTTCTGGAACTTAGATTTAGATTTTTTCTAAGAGATTTTTTCTAAATGTTTGTCTCCTTAGCCACTTTGTGGATTATAGCCTTTGGCTTCAATGAAATATTGTAACATTTGTTTTCTTCTTTGTAGATTCCATTTCGATACGACACAAATCACGTGTACGTTTGTGCCACTAATTTCTATTTATGCCCCTTTTTTATTTTTATCTCACTTCATTGCACAGCTTTTTGAGTATAGCAGCACATGTTAATCAGCTTTTTATGTCACATTAATCTGGTTTTAATATTTTAGCTCTTTTGTTTTATTGCATAGTATTTTTACACATTTGCAGTACTTTATACCAGATGGATTTTGAGGTTCACATCCTTTGAAGGTACCTTCATTTTGGTTTCAGTATATACATTATATTTATGATTATATATACATGTCCAGTTATGTTCTTTGAAACTCATTTATATAAACAATATATATGTTTATATATTTATTTATATTTTGTTCGCTTTGTGTATATGTATGATTTCTTTTTATGCATTTACAGTTTATTTATTTATATTTCATAGACATTTTGAATATGTACTGTATGTTTCCTTTTATGCATTAACGGTGTTTATGTTATTGATTTTAAAATGCATTTTTAGTGACTCGGAAAGGTGTAGAAGGTATTCAAGCAGGGTCTTGCCCTCACTCCTTCATTTAAAAGAGTAATACCTCTTAATGGAATCTTTCCTGGAAGACAACAAGACCCGAGAGACACCCTGTGGAAGACACAAGGAAGCAAATTCTAGGCTCTCAACATCCAGGACATGATGGCCAGAGACTGCAGGTTGGGATGCAGAAGAGATCCCTCGTTCTACTT
The DNA here is from genome assembly GCF_901765095.1 of Microcaecilia unicolor. Lineage (NCBI taxonomy): Eukaryota > Metazoa > Chordata > Amphibia > Gymnophiona > Siphonopidae > Microcaecilia > Microcaecilia unicolor. The sequence goes on from NC_044035.1 coordinate 47,862,406, forward strand.
GATGAGGGTTGGAAAATACTCAGATCCCCACGGTTCTTCAGAGGATAACTCCAGAAGAAGAAGGAGCAATTCAATGCGAAGAAATGCAAAGTGATGCATTTAGGGAGTAGAAACCCACGAGAGACTTATGTGTTAGGCGGTGAGAGTCTGATAGGTACTGAGGGGGAGAGGGACCTTGGGGTGATAGTATCCGAGGATCTGAAGGCGACGAAACAGTGTGACAAGGCGGTGGCTGTAGCGAGAAGGTTGCTAGGCTGTATAGAGAGAGGTGTGATCAGCAGAAGAAAGGAAGTGTTGATGCCTCTGTACAAGTCGTTGGTGAGGCCCCACCTGGAGTATTGTGTTCAGTTTTGGAGGCCGTACCTTACGAAGGATGTTAAAAAAATGGAAGCGGTGCAAAGAAAAGCCAAGAGAATGGTATGGGATTTGCGTTCCAAGACGTATGAGCAGAGACTTGCTGACCTGAACATGTATACCCTGGAGGAAAGGAGGAACAGGGGCGATATGATACAGACGTTCAAATACTTGAAAGGTATTAATCCGCAAAAAAATCTTTTCCAGAGATGGGAAGGCGGTAGAACGAGAGGACATGAAATGAGATTGAAGGGGGGCAGACTCAAAAAAGATGTCAGGAAGTATTTTTTCACAGAGAGGGTGGTGGATGCTTGGAATGCCCTCCCGCGGGAGGTGGTGGAGATGAAAACGGTAACGGAATTCAAACATGCGTGGGATATGCATAAAGGAATCCTATGCAGTAGGAATGGATCCTCAGAAGCTTAGCCGAAATTGGGTGGCGGAGCAGGTGGGGGAAGAGAGGTGGTGGTTGGGAGGCGAGGATAGTGGAGGGCAGACTTATACGGTCTGTGCCAGAGCCAGTGATGGGAGGCGGGACTGGTGGTTGGGAGGCGGGAAATACTGCTGGGCAGACTTGTACGGTCTGTGCCCTGAAAAAGGCAGGTACAAATCAAGGTAAGGTATACACATATGAGTTTATCTTGTTGGGCAGACTGGATGGACCATGCAGGTCTTTTTCTGCCGTCATCTACTATGTTACTATGATGAGGGTTGGAAAATACTCAGATCCCCACGGTTCTTCAGAGGATAACTCCAGAAGAAGAAGGAGCCAGATCTGGCGGGCCCATTAAGGAGCAATGAGAATCATGACCCTATGGTCTTTCTTGAGTTTCAGCAAAGTCTTTCCTAGGAGGTGTATGGGAGGATATGCATACAGAAGACCTGTTCCCCAAATGCAGGAGGAAGGCATCCAACCTTAGTCTGTCATCCAACGCTAGTCTGTCATGAGCCTGAAGCCTGGAACAGAACTGAGAGACTTTGTGATTGAGTTGAGTTGCAAAGAGATCCACTGAGGGGGTGTCCCATGCTTGGAAGATCTCTTGGGTAACACCCATGTAGAGAGACCACTCATGCAGTTGCATGACCCTGCTCAGTCTGTCAACCAGGCTGTTGGCTTTGCCCGCTAGTTAAGTGGCGCGAAGGAGCATACCATGCTAGACAGTCCAACGCTACATCCTAACGGCCTCCTGACACAGAGGATGTGATCCAGTGCCCCCCTGCTTGTTGGAGCAATACATCACAACCTGATTGTCTGTTTAAATGAATACAACTTGGTTGGACAGTCGATCTCTGAAAGCCTTTAAAGCATTCCAAATAACCTGAAGCTCAAGGAGATTGGTCTGCAGATCTGTTTGCTGGGTGGACCAAGCACCTTGAGTGTGAAGCCCATCTACATGAGCTCCCCACCCCAGGAGTGATGCATCCATCGTCAGCACTTTCTGTGGCTGAGGAATTTGGAATGGAAGTCTCAGAGTCAAATTGGATCAAAAGGTTCACCACAATAAGGGGCGGGCAAGCTCTGGGGACACCCGGATGACATCTTCCAGATTCCCTGTGACTTGGAACCACTGAGAAGTCCATTGGGCAGTTCTCATGTAAAGATGTGTCATGGGCATCAGATAAACTGTGGACATCATGTGGCCCAATAACCTTAACATCTGCTGAGCCATGACCTGCAAAGAGGTTTGAACCTGAGAAGCCAGGGTGACTAGAGTGTCTGCTCTCGGCCCCAGGAGGAAGACTCAAACTTTCTTTGTATCGAGCAGGGCTCCAATCAATTCCAATTGCTGGACAGGATGTAGATGGGACTTACAGTAGTTTAAAAAACAAACCCTAGTAGCTCAAGCACCAAAATAGTCCTCTTTGTGGACTCCCAAGCACCAGCCTCCAATGTGCTCTTCACCAGCCAATCATCCAGATAAGGGAGCACATGGACTCCCAGTCTACACAGAGATGCTGCGACTAGTGCTAGACATCTGGTAAAAACCCTGGAAGCTGACATGAGGCAAAAAGGCAACACATGGTACTGAAAGTGCTATGTTCCCAGCTGAAATCGCAGATACTTCCTGCGAGCTGGAGGTATCAGGATATGTGAGTAAGCATCCTTCATGTCCAGAGAGCATAGCCAATGATTTTCCTGAATCATGGGGAGAAGGGTGCCCAGGGAAACCATCGTGAACTTTCTTTGATCGGGAATTTTTTCAGGGCCCTTGGGTCTAGGATGGGATGCATCCTCTCTGTCTTCTCTGCAAGTACTTGCTCGGGCTCCACCCCCCCCCCCCCCCCCCAATGGAAATGGAATGGCAGCTGCCATTTTCTTGACAAAAGAGGAAAAGGAAAGGCTCTCAGGTGGAGACTTACACCTTGCCGGTGGAGGGGAAGGATCAGACAGTATGCCAGAGGACTCCACTTTTGAGAAGTACCGTGGATCCTCATTTGACTCTCATGAGCACTCCTCATTGGTGTCAGCCAGGAATGCCTCTGGGAGGGCTGAGACCAAGCCTGCCTCAACCTGGAGGAGCCATGTTACCGAAAGGGGCATCAAGGAGTCTGTTCCTGCATCAACACCGGCAAAGCTTCCTCCACCGATGTCGAGGGAGTGCTAACCTGGGTAGCAGTCAACACCTGGGCCACATGCGACACCGGAGTCAGAGGCCTCAATGCAGAGCACTGAAGTCTTCCGGCACTGATCCTACTTCCCAACTATGGGAGCTGCCGTCAAAGCCCACAAAAAGTCTTGATCCTGATCTGTTTTTTGTCATTTATGGGACAGTCTGGCCAGAATCAGTCTAACACCCAATCTCTGAAGCTGTCATTAAAGCTCAACCCCCCCCCCCCCCCCCCCCCCCACGAGATTAAGTTTAGCTTTAATTGGATTCCACCCTTTTTCTATTTAGTGATCCTCTGTATTTATCCTATGCAATCTTTAATTCCATCACCGTTTTCATCTTCACAACATACTTTTCCCTGTGCAGGTGCTAGCTAATTTCAATACAAATGTGTGTGTATACTTCCATTTTGAAATTACTCCAGGGAATGTATGTACTTATATTTCCATCTGCTGTCTTGTATGCAGAAATTTTCCAGGTCAATGTATGCACATTTGTACATATTTTATAAAGTATGCACATAAATGCAAACTCCTCCACAATGCTACTCCCAGAAATGCATTCACTCAGTTCAAATATTCCTATATGCATAGAAGATGTACATATAATTACATCTTGTATGTGCACAAATTTCCAGGCATATCAGGAGGGCAATTTTATAAAAGCTTATTATTTAATATTTACCCATGGAAATACATTTTAAAATGATCCACTAAGTCATATTATCTTATATGCTTACATGATGAAAGCAAGGCAGCCGTGGAGGGGCATAATCGAATGGGGCGCCCAAGTTTTCCTGAGGGCATCCTCTCAGGACGTCCCAGGGAAGGGGCGGGGAACCCATATTATTAAAACAAGATGGGCGACCATCTTTCGTTTCGATAATACGGTCGGGACGCCTAAATCTCAACATTTAGGTCGACCTTAGAGATGGTCGTCCCTAGAGATGGTCGTCCCCGATTTTTGGCAATAATGGAAACTGAGGACGCCCATCTCAGAAGCCATTTGGTTGTGGGAGGAGCCAGCATTCGTAGTGCACTGGTCTCCCTCACATGCCAGGACACCAACCGGGCACCCTAGGAGGCATGCAGTGGACTTCAGAAAGAGCTCCCAGGTGCATAGCTCCCTTACTTTGTGTGCTGAGCCCCCCAAAACCCACTCCCCACAACTGTACACCACTACCATAGCCCTTATGGATGAAGGGGGGGCACCTAGATGTGGGTACAGTGGGCTCCCATTTACCACCACAAGAGTAACAGGTAGGGGGGGATGGGCCTGGGCCTGCCTGCCTGGCTGAAGTGCACTGCAGTACCCACTAAAACTGCTCCAGGGACCTGCATACTGCTGTCATGGAGCTGGGAATGATATTTGAGGCCGGCATAGAGGCTGGAAAAAATATTTAAAAATTTTTTTTTAGGGTGGGAGGGGGTTAGTGACCACTGGGGGAGTAGGGGGAAGTCATCCCCGATTCCCTCCGGTGGTCACCTGGTCATTTAGGGCACATTTTTGTGGCTTGGTCGTAAAAAAAAAAGGACCAAGTAAAGTCGGCCAAGTGTCAGGGACGCCCTTCTTTTTTCCATTATCGGCCGAGGACGCCCATGTGTTAAGCACGCCCCAGTCCCGCCTTCGCTATGCTTCCGACACGCCCCCCGAGAACTTTGGTCATCCCCGCAACAGAAAGGAGTTGAGGACGCCCAAAATCGATTATGCCGATTTGGGTGACCCTGGGAGAAGGACACCCATCTCCCGATTTGTGTCAAAAGATGGGCGCCCTTAAATAAGCCTGATAGTCTCATGTTTATTATCTGAATTATATCTTGGACTCTGACTATAGATGGCCTCCTGATATAATGCCAGCTCAGGTCCACCCATGGCTATCCTCTTAGCACTTGTACTTAATAGCTGCCAGTGCCAATTTTCAAAGAGAGACAAAGTGGGTAGTTTGCTGTAAAGCACATGAGTTAAAAATCCATATGCTGCAAAACAGCTGGGCTAATTACTCCTTATATATCATGGTAATAGATATCCTATCTATTAAAGGTTATTGCTTTAATAAATATAAGAGGTTGATATTTGAAAGCAGTTATGTGGTTGACTGCTCAAATTACATGTGGATTTTCAAAAAGTACTGCAGAAAATGAACATAATTTTAAACAGCTAGCTATCCTAGTAGTTAGTGCAGCGGACTTTGGGTTCAATTCCCACTGCAGCTCCTTGTGACTCTGAGCAAGTCACTTAACCCTCCATTGCCCCAGGTACAAATAAGTACCTACATATACTATGTAAACCACTTTGAATGTAGTTGCAAAAACCACAGAAAGGCAGTATATCAAGTCCCATTCCCTTTCCCCTCTCCCTATATGTTTATGTTTTAAAGTGCCATATCTTGGCCTCTAACTATTTAACAAGTAATGACTTCCATCTTGATATAATCTCTGTTGTACTCAGCATTTATTTATTTATTTATTTATTTGTGTTTAGCTCACACTTTTCCAGTAGTAATAGAAATAATAAGTAGTAGTAGTAGTAATTCAAGGTGAGTTATATTCAGGTATATTGGGCTGCAGTTTTTGTGTACTGTAAAATTCAATATTACTTTAATAGGTTTAATGGGATAGAGTCAGCATGGGTTCAGCCAAGGGAAGTCTTGTTTCATTTCTTTGAAGGCGTAACTAAACATGTGGATAAAGGTGAGCCAGTTGATATAGAGGGGCATTTTCGAAAGAAACGTCTAAGTCGGAATTTGGACGTTTTACAAAGACGTCCAAGGGAGAAAGTCATTTTTGAAAACAGATGGACGTTCCTCTTTTGTTTCAAAAATTCCAAGGATGTCCTGTGATTTGGACATCCTTGTTTTTGGACCATTTTCAAACAAAAAATGTCCAAATGCAAGACATCCAAAACAGAGGAGGAGTGGCTTAATGGTTAGTACAGCAGGCTTTGATCCGGGCAAAATGGGTTCAATTCCCACTGCTGCTCCTTGAGACTTTGGGCAAGTCAAACACAGAGAGGGCATTTTTGGATATGACATCTAAGTCTGAATTTGGACGTTTTTTGTAAAACATCCAAAATCAGAACAGGAAAGGTCATTTTCTACAAAAAAAGTCTATCATTTCCTTTTGAAAGTGCTGTTTGGAAAAATTTGTAATATAAACAGGTCTAGCTCAAAATGTCACTGAAAGACAGCCATGTCTTAGGAACGCCCAAGTTCCGTCTTGAACACACCCCTGGCATGCCCCCTTGAAATTTGGATGGACTGTAGTTGGAGATGTCCAAAATCAGGTTTCAATTATACCAATTTGGACATCTCTTGGAGATGGACGTCCATGTTCAGATTTATGTTGAAAAATGGACGTCCATCTGACGTCCATCTCTTTCGAAAATAAGCCTGATAGTGTATCTGGATTTTCAGAAAGCTTTTGACAAAGTTCCTCATGAGAGACACCTGAGAAAATTAAAAGTCATGGGATAGGAGGCAATGTCCTTCTGTCAATTAGGAATTGGTTACTGGACAGCAAACAGAGGGTAGAGTTAATTGGCCATTTTTCTCAATGAAGGAGGGTGAATTATGGAGTGCCACAGGGATCTGTACTGGGACCAGTGCTATTTAACATATTTATAAATGATCTGGAGAATGGAAAAATAAGTGAGGTGATTAAATCTGCAGATGACACAAAACTATTCAAAGTTGTCAAAACACATGTAGATTGTGAAAAATTGCAGGAAGACCTTAGGAAACTGGAAGCCTGGGCATCCAAATGGCTGATGAAATTTAATCTGGACAGATGCAAATTGATGCATAATGAGAAGAATATTACAAATCATAGTTACCTGATGCTGGCGTCCATCTTAGGAGTAAGCACTCAAGAAAAAGAGCTAGGTGGTGTTGTAGACAATACGCTGAAATATTCTGCCCAGTGTGCAGAGGTGGCTAAAAAAGCAAACAGGATGCTAGGAATTATTAGGAAAGGGATACAAAATAAAACCAAGAATATTATAATGCCTCTATATCTCTCCATGGTGCGACCTCACCTTGAGTATTGCATTCAATTCTGGTTGCCGTATCTCAAAAAAGATATAATGGAATTAGAAAAGGTTCAAAGAAGAGCGAACAAAATGAGGAAATGCTAAAGAGGTTAGGGCTCTTTAGCTTGGAAAAGAGATGGTTGAGGGGGGGGGATATAATTGAGGTCTATAAAATCCTGAGTGGTATGGAACGAGTAGAAGTTAGCATATCTGGGTTTAAAAAAGGTTTGGACAAGTTTCTGAAGGAAAAGTCTATAGTCTGTTATTGAGATGGACATGGGGAAGCCACTGCTTCCTTCTGGATTGGTAGCATGGAATGTTGCTACTAATTGGGATTCTGCCAGGTACTTGTGACCTGGATTGACCACTGTTGGAAGCAGGATATTGGGCTAGATGGACCATTGGCCTGACCCAGTATGGCTATTCTTATGCTCTTATGTTTAAATCAATATAGCACTTTACACAGAATCTGTGCTTCATAAGATCTTTGTTTACAGGAAATACTACATAGCCATCATTAACGAATTACTGAAATTGAGACTTGGGAGGTTTTCTGTGTTTTACTTTGTCCGCTCTCTATTTGATAGGCCAAACACTGATAAAACACAGACCCTGGGGAGCAAGAGAAGGACAAAATGGCAAACATTCAACAACATTTTCTGAGGATGCAAGCATTATATTCATTATACAAGAATGGTATATTTATAGCTCTCCATCTGTTGGCAATCTATATTTATCATCCTTATCTCTAGAAAAATAGCATAAAATATCCAAATAGATCTACTCATAGCATCAAATAGTAGAGATCAACTGATTGGGATGAAGGGCAGGTCCAACAAAATATTATATAAACTAAAGCTGAATCTAGAAAGGAAATGACTGTCAAAGAGGTCAAGCAAATTCCTTTTTCAAAGCTGAAAAAATTAGTATTTTATAGGGAAGTGCACAGGGCAAATTTTATTTTCTGTTCCTTTTCATTTGGCTTTTTTTTTCCTGATTTCCAGACATTAGTAAAGGGGCCCATTTACTAAACCATGATAAATGCTAACGTGCGCTTAATGTTTGGGGAAAAAAAGGCTTACCACAAAGGTATTAAAGCATTTTGTGGTAATTTGCCTTTCAGCATACACTAATTGTGCATTTTTTTTGTTAATGTTTTTGGGAGGTGGCATGACATGGGTGGGGAACAGTCATGGAAACGTTTGCATTAGCGTGCGCTAACTGGAAAACACAGACTTGACGTGGAAGCCCTTAGTACCTCTTAAATATTAGGCAGTATGTGCTCCCACGATAATAATTTGACAGGTTTCATGCACTAATGGAAAAATTAGCATGGGAAGAAAGAAAAAAGGCCTATTTTGGAGCCAGATTAAAAATGGGCTTAGCACGTGGGAAAGTATTTTAGGTTTGACCTAATTTGACAATTTTTTAAGGTCTTGGTTGTGTGTAGTTTATGTGACAATTATGTTTTTAAAGTTGCTTGAATTCTGCAGAAAATTGATCAAATTCATATATCATATTCATATTCAATTGAACGTATCTGTGTGATATCAACATCTCTGTCATATTACTTTCAATATTTTCAATGGTCATATCTCTGGGTGATTTTTCATCTATATATTAGGATGGGTTTTGTTTGTCTTTAAGGACTTGAAGCAGACTATATTAGCTTTTGAAAATGAAAAAAATGTAATGGTAGTTTCAGCTTTACGGTAATGTTTGCATTACTACAGCGATCTGTTGGTTTAATCATTTATGATACAATAATTCTCACTCATTGGCAAGATGGCCCAAAAAGGTTTCAAAAATAAACATGTACGTTTGACTGCAACACAGTGGCTAGTAAGTTTATGAAATGCTTTTAAATGAAATGTATACCAAAGAATGTTTATTGGGCTCTAACAATTTAAGGGGCCTATTATTAAGCTGCATTAGGCCCTAATGTGCACCTAACACAGACAAAAATGAAGTACCACAGGACACGCTCAGGCATCCTCTGGTAACTCTGACATGTGTACGTGCTAAAAAATATTTCTAATTTTTTTGGAGGGGGCATGTCATAGGCAGAGAGTGGGTATTCCTGAGCTAACCAGACAGTGTTTTAGGGGCCATTTTACAAAGGCACGTAAGAGCCTACGCAAGTCCAGCACATGCCAAAAACACGCGGTAGAAAATATTTTCTATTTTCTACAAAATGGCGCTTACCCAGTGGTAAACAGCAGTAGTCATGCGCTGCATGCCTACCACCCAGGTAGTGTGTGAAACCTTACCACTAAGTCAAAGCTGGCCTGGCGTGTGCCCAAAAGATGCACTCGCACTGCCGCAGGCCACTTTTTACCATGGCTTAGTAAAAGGGCCCCCAATATTTTTGTAGCGCTGTAAATGGCGTGCACTGGGGTTGGAACTACCACCGGGCTGCTGTGGTAGCCCAGTGGTACTTCTCTTTTAGCGAGCAGTAAGCCTGCATTGGGCTTACCGCCACTTTGTAAAAGGGCTCCTAAATATTACTCTGTGCTAACTGGTTAGTGCAGGGATAGTGCATGAGCCAATTATATCACCTACAAAATGGATACTGGCTGATTTCCTATAGCTCAGCAATATGCACTGAGAACTTTTTATATGCACCTTTGGTCATAAAATGATATATTTCGATTAATAGATTAATTCCTACGGAATTGGTTTTACTATAGTTTGACAATGTAGCATTGCAGATATTTTAACCACATCACCTGGATCTATTACTTTTTATGAATTTGTGAGCATGATTTATTTATATACATATGCTCACTTTGAATCAGAACAGGTGTATTTAGGGGTCCTTTTTCAAAGCTGCAGTACAACTGGGCATTTATGGCCTCTTTTACAAAGACGTGCTAGTAATTCCCATGTGGCAAATGAGAGGAAGCCCATAGGAACTGAATGGGCTTCCTCTCATTTGCCGCACCGAGAATCGGTAGCGCAGCTTTGTAAAGCACACCTTTAATCCTGCTCCTGGGGCTGCTTGATTTTTCAAGAGCTAAAGTTAGCCATTCATCTCAATGCAGTTTTTAATGGGGACCATCCAAGCCACCTAACATTCAAAAGGGATCATTTACCAAACAAAGGTATAAAGTAGTCTTGGTGTACTCTTACGCGGGTCATTCCCGCTCGCTAAGATCATTGTATAAAATGGTCACCGACTAGAGGGACGGGAGCTCCTGGCTCCGGAGACCCCGGTTGGAATACGGCTGATAACGAGACGAGATTGCCTGGGACCAGGAGGGAAAACGCCAAATCAGGAACGCCCGCGTGTCCCATGAGCACCCTCCCCAGATGGGTCGACGAGTCCACGAGGTCGACGAGGAGTGCCGACCGTGGCTGTATCCCAGCCTTGGAGCCGTGGCGCAACCCCGGACCGGAGATCAGCATCCCACCAGCGTCCTGGCACGACCGGCCCAGCAGCAACACTACACAGCATGAGGAGCGCTGACCGGAGATCAGAATCCCACCCATGCCATGGTATCGCCGGCAGGAGGACCGAACCGGACGCACCGCATCCGAGCCCGACCAGAGCTGGGGATCAAACCACACGGCTACACCAACCTACCAGGCTGTGAATCGGGGAGAATATGGTCCCACATCCCCTCTCCTCAACTCTTCAGCTTCTTAACTGAGGCCCTCCAGTCCCCAAGCGGCTCGAAGTCAGAAGGGCTGTGGGGCTCGGTGTAGTGCCGGCGGGGCACTTCTGTTTCCCAGCGGCCCCACCAACCCCAAACAGGGGCTGTCTCCTATCGGCTCTCGGGACCACCTCATCCGATCTTCCATACCCAGGAGCAGCGTGCAGTACCTTGCTGAGGCCGTGTGAACTCCGGACCACGCTCGAGCGCTGAAACGGTTGGAGCAGCGCTGGTCGGAGAACGATGGGCAATGGGCGACGAACGGTTGAGCTCCTAGCCTGGTGGCGCGGAGAGTGAGAGTGATGATCAGCGGAAGCTGTCAGGTGGAGAGAGGTTAGCACCGGGTGGCGGGAGAGCCACCGGTTTGGAGACCAGCAACGGCAGGTAACGATCAGAGCTGAACCTACTACTCTGCAATATAACTCTGAAAACACCAAAGTGAGCCGAATCGGTATGTTCTTATGCACACAGAGAGGGACCAATCGCTGAACCTTTCCCTGGAATGGTATGAAGAATCACACTAAAAAATTTTGCCGAAAATAAGGAAAACTAATTTAAGTCCCAGTGTAGCTCCCAGTGATATTGGGTAAGTAATTTAACCCTCCACTGCCCCAAAGCTAGAAGCTTAGATTGTGTACCCCCTTGAGAAAGGAAAATATCTACTGTTCTTAGATGTAATACTCCCTGGGTTACAGGAAAGATCATAACCCAAAGAACATAGTCCTACAACACAATTTAAGTCCCAGTGATATTGGGTAAGTCATTTAACCCTCCATTGCCCCAAAGCTAGAAGCTTAGATTGTGTACCCCCTTGAGAAAGGAAAATATCTAATGTTCTTAGATGTAATACTCCCTGGGTTACAGGAAAGATCACAACCCAAAGAACATAGTCCTACCACACAACTTTCAAACACGGCCCACTAGCAACACTAAGTGAACTGACATCATAATGAACACCAGCAACCTGCTCCTAATAATCTGCTCCATATCCTTGATCCACCTAATACTAACCACCCCACTCACTGAAAACAACATCATACCCACAATACACAACCACCAAAGAATGGCCAGTTACGTGACACCTCACCAAAATGACAACAACCAAAACAAAGTAAGAACACATAAGTAATGCCACACTGGGAAAATACCAAGGGTCCATCGAGACCAGCATCCTGTCCACGACAGTGGCCAATCCAGGTCAAGGGCACCTGGCAAGCTTCCCAAACGTACAAACATTCTATACACGTTATTCCTGGAATTGTGGATTTTTCCCAAGTCCATTTAATAGTGGTTTATGGACTTGTCCTTTAGGAAACCGTCTAACCCCTTTTTAAACTCTGCCAAGCTAACCGCCTTCACCACATTCTCCAGAAACAAATTCCAGAGTTTAATCGCATGCCCCCTAGTCCTAGTATTTTTGGAAAGCATGAACAGACGCTTCACATCCACCTGTTCCACTCCATTATTTTATATACCTCTATCAGGTCTCCCCTCAGCTGTCTCTTCTCCAAGCTGAAAAGCCCTAGCCTCCTTAGTCTTTCTTCATAGGGAAGTCATCCCATCCCAGCTATCATTTTAGTCGCCCTTCGCTGCACCTTTTCCAATTCTTTCTTGAGATGCGGCGACCAGAATTGAACACAATACGCAAGTTGTGGTCGCACCATGGAGCGATACAACGGCATTATAACATCCTCACACCTGTTTTCCATACCTTTCCTAATAATGCCCAACATTCTATTCGCTTTCCTAGCCGCAGAAGCACACTGAGCAAGAAGGTTTCAGTGTATTATCGACGACGACACCCAGATCCCTTTCTTGGTCCGTAACTCCTAACGTGGAACCTTGCATGACGTAGCTATAATTCGGGTTCTTTTTTCCCACATGCATCACCTTGCACTTGCCCACATTAAACATCATCAGCCATTTAGCCGCCCAGTCTCCCAGTCTCGTAAGGTCCTTCTGTAATTTTTCACAATCCTGTCGCGAGTTAACAACTTTGAATAACTTTGTGTCATCAGCAAATTTAATTACCTCGCTAGTTACTCCCATCTCTAAATCATTTATAAATATATTAAAAGGCAGCGGTTCTAGCACAGACCCCTGAGGAACCCCACTAACTACCCTTCTCCATTGTGAATACTGTCCATTTAACCCCACTCTCTGTTTCCTATCCTTCAACCATGCGGACAACCTCAATACAAGGGAAAGAAAGGTCACACCAAACTCGCACCAACAAAGCAATGACAACTGACGAAAATCCACATAACACCAAACACGGATGACCCCTACCAAAAAATTCAATTGGGCTACATCAATGCCAGACCCGTAGTAAATAAAGCGGCAATAATAACAGATCGGATCACATCTGAAAACCTTGACCTGCTGTTCATCACAGAAACCTGGATCCGTGACCAAAAGGACCCAAAAATCCTAGATCTATGCTCCCCCCCCCCCCCCGGGATACAAAATCACTCACTGGACCAGAAAGGAAAAGAGAGGTGGAGGCATAGCACTAATCCATCAATCCCACTTCACCATCGTAACCAATGCCAAGTCCATAACATTCCAGCTTGAAATCGCCTCAATTAGAATACAGCACACTACCCTGCTTAGCCACCTAAACTGTGTCCTGCTTTATCGACCACCAGGCAATTGGAATGAATGCCAATCACACTTCATGGACTTCATATCAAACTCCTGAGTAACCAACTCCAATATATTAATACTGGGAGACATCAACCTCCACCTCGAATACCCAAACTCATCAAACACACCAAACTCATCAAACACACGTGAATGCAAAGAATTCCTCCACTCATGGGATCTTAAATGGCTACACAACCAAGCAACCATAGGCGTAGACTGGGGGGGCGAGGGGGGGCAATGCCCCCCCAAACGAGGACGAGGCACCGCCGCGCCATTAGTTAAAAAAAAAAACCACATGCAGGCACGCGCTCCTCTCCATCTGCTTGGCTTCCCTGCCCTCTCTGTCTGCGTCCCGCCTTCCTCTGACGTCAGAGGAAGGCAGGACGCAGACAGAGAGGGCAGGGAAGCCAAGCAGACGGAGAGGAGCGTGTCTGTCTACCCCTCTCTCTTCCTCCCTCCCTCCGGCGCAGGCAGCAGTCTTTTTCAGCGTTCCTGGCAGCGGTAGCGATGTACACGCTGCCTTCGGCTCTGCCCCAAAGCCTTCTCTTCAAGTTCCTGTTCCCGCATAGGTGGGAACAGGAACTTGAAGAGAAGGCTTCTGGGGCAGACCGAAGGCAGCGTGTACATCGCTACTGCTGCCAGGAACGCTGAAAAAGCTGAAGACTGTTGCCTGCGCCGGAGGGAGGGAGGAAGAGAGGGGGTAAACGGAGTCACGATCTTGGACCTCGCAGGGGTGGGGAGCAGAGGGAAAATGGATGGTACTGGGAGGGGTGGGGAGCAGAGGGAAGGAGCAAGAGATGGATGGGACTGGGAGGGGTGGGGAGCAGAGGGATGGACCAGGAGATGGATGGGATTGGGAGAGGTCAGGCACAGCAGAGGGAAGGAGCAGAAGATGGATGGGACGGAGGGATGGTGAGCAGAGGGAAGGAACAGAAGATGGATGGGACTGGGAGGGGTGGGGAGCAGAGGGAAGGAGCAAGAGATGGTTGGGACTGGGAGGGGTGGGGAGCAGAGGGAAGGAGCAAGAGATGGATGGGACTGGGAGGGGTGGGGAGCAGAGGGATGGACCAGGAGATGGATGGGATTGGGAGAGGTCGGGCACAGCAGAGGGAAGGAGCAGAAGATGGATGGGACGGAGGGATGGTGAGCAGAGGGAAGGAACAGAAGATGGATGGGACTGGGAGGGGTGGGGAGCAGAGGGAAGGAGCAAGAGATGGTTGTGACTGGGTGGGGTGGGGAGCAGAGGGAAGGAGCAAGAGATGGATGGGACGGAGGGATGGTGAGCAGAGGGAAGGAACAGAAGATGGATGGGACTGGGAGGGGTGGGGAGCAGAGGGAAGGAGCAAGAGATGGATGGGACTGGGAGGGTGGGGAGCAGAGGAAAGCCTACTGGAAAGAAGACACTGCATAAAACAGAAGACACTGGGACCAAAGCGAATAGAAAAACTAAATGATCAGACAACAAAGGTAGATAAAAGTATTTTATTCATAATTTATTAATTGAAATGTCAGCTTTATGAAATGTGCATCTGTGATATTTTGCCTGTAAATTTCAATTCCTTCCTCCATATTAGCATATTAATTTGCATATGTATATATGCAAATGATATGCTAATATGCTCCGCCCATTCTTTGCCCCCCCCCCCCAAATGAAACAGTCAAACTACGCCTATGCAAGCAACCCATGTCAAAGGGCACACACTCGACCTTATCTTGCACAAACTGTCCACAGACCAGAACATAACAATAACAAATACTCAATGGTCAAACACACCATGGTCAGACCACTTCAAACTAAACCTATCCCTACAATGGCGGAAAAAGAGTTTTCACAGCAAACAAGAACAGATAAAATACAGTACAAGAGGCCAAATAGACCCAGTAACATTCTGGCAACAGATATACAATAATGATTGGACAGCACAAATGGACACAACATATTCTCTCTCAGAGTGGGACAAAAGATGCAAAAGCATATTAGACAAAATAGCACCCCTACAAACAAGAACCTCACGCAGACATAACTCGATACCATGGTACAATGAAGAACTGAAAAAACTAAAAACACAATCCAGAAAACTAGAACGAGCATGGAAAAAACTAAAAGACGCACAAACACTCAACGCATGGAAACAAACACAAAGAAGCTACAAATACGCAACACCACTGGCAGTCAAACTGATGGAAAGCCTGGTAACCAAGCAAATTACCGACTACATAAACAAATTCTCATTATTACACGAATCACAATCAGGATTTTGTTCCTCCCACAGCACTAAAACAGTACTAATTACTCTATTAGCCAAATTTAAACATGAAATTGCAACAGGCAAGAACGTTCTTCTCCTGCAATTCGACATGTCTAGTGCGTTCGACGTGGTAAATCACAAAATACTATTAAACATGCAGATGATGTCACAATATACATCCCCTACAAACATGATCTAGCGGAAATCACCAACAAAATCAAACTCAGCTTAAACATCATGGACTCATGGGCTGATGCATTTCAATTCAAACTTAACACAGAAAAACCACAGTCTCATCCTTTCTTCCCAATACAACACAAACAAACCAACCAACCAATATAGCCACCCCAGACCATACTCTACCTATCTCAGATAATCTGAAAATTCTCGGAGTTATAATCGACCAAAACCTAACACTAGAGAATCAAGTGTAATCAACAACAAAGAAAATGTTCCACTCAATGTGGAAACTCAAACGAGTGAAACCTTTCTTCCCGAGAGAAATATTTTGCAAATTAGTACAATCTATGGTACTAAGGCATCTAGACTACTGCAACGGAATCTATGCGGGATGCAAAGAACAACTTATAAAGAAACTCCAAACTGCTCAAAACACAGCAGCCAGGGTTATATTCGGAAAACCGAGATTCGAAAGCGCCAAACCCCTTCGAGAAAAACTGCATTGGCTTCCAATCAAAGAACGTATTGCATTTAAAATCTACACCCTGGTCCATAAAACTATATACGGCGAAGCCCCAAGTTACATGACAGACCTTATAGACCTACCAACCAGAAACACAACACGATCTGCACGAACATACATAAATCTCCACCACCCAAGCTGCAAAGGTCTCAGATACAAATCAACCTATGCCTCCAGCTTCTCATATATAAGCACGCAATTATGGAACGCATTACCGACCGCCGTGAAAACAACATATGACCACCTAAGCTTCTGGAAATTACTGAAAACCAACCTGTTCAAAAAGGCATACCATAACGATCCAACTTAAACGCCTGAACCTTGCAACATAATGAAACCAAAGCTCATATTGGACATAACTTAACCTCCTCCTTATGATTCCCCAACGTGTCTGTCACACATGAACTTTTACTCTACTACTATATCACCTTGTATTTGTTCTACCGAAACTGGCGATCGCCACTAAGGTACTATGTAAGCCACATTGAGTCTGCAAATAGGTGGGAAAATGTGGGATACAAATGTAACAAATAAATAAATTTTTACCACTGGGGTAAAATGGCCAAAATTCCAATTTTTTGTATTAATGGTCACTTGCTAATTTTGCCATTTAGCATGTGGCCATTAAAACAGATTAGCATGTGAGCCCATACCACCACCCATTATGTAGGTGGTAAGGGCTTATGCCCTAAGCATGTGCTAAGTACATAAGTATTGCCATACTGGGACAGACCAAAGGTCCATCAAGCCCAGCATCCTTTTTCCAACAGTGGCCAATCCAGGTCACAAATACCTGGCAAGATCCCCCAAAAAGTACAAAACATTTTATGCTGCTTATCCCAGAAATATTTTCCCCAAGTCCAATTTAATAATGGTCTATGGACTTTCCCTTTAGGAAGCTGGCCAAACCTTTTTTAAACTCTGCTAAGCTAACCGCTTTTACCACATTTTCTGGCAATGAATTCCAGAGTTGAATTTCACATTTAGTGAAGAAAAATTTTCTCTAATTTGTTTTAAATTTACTACTGTAGCTTCATCGCATGCCCACTAATCCTAGTATTTTTGGAAAGCATAAACAGACACATCACATCTACACGTTCCACTCCACTCATTATTTTATAGACCTCTATCATATCTCCCCTCAGCCGCCTTTTCTCCAAGCTGAAGTGCCCCAGCCACTTTAGGCTTTCCTCATAGGGAAGTCATCCCATCCCCTTTATTATTTTTGTCACCCTTTCTCTGCACCTTTTCTAATTCCACTATATCATTTTGAGATGCGGCGACCAGAATTGAGCACAATATTCAAGATGCGGTCGCACCATGGAGCAATACCAAGTCATTATAATGTCCTCATTTTTGTTTTCCATTCCTTTCCTAATAATACCTAACATTCTGTTTGCTTTCTTAGCTGCCGCAGCACTCTAACACACTAAACAGAAGGTTTCAACGTATCATCAATGACGACACCTAGATCCCTTTCTTGGTCGGTGACTTCTAACGTGGAACCTTGCATAATGTAGCTATAATTGGGGTTCCTCTTTCCCACATGCATCACTTTGCACTTGCTCACATTAAACGTCACCTGCCATTTAGACGCCCAGTCTCCCAATCTCGTAAGGTCCTCTTGTAATTTTTCACAATCCTCCCGCAATTTAATGACTTTGAATAACTTTGTGTCATCAGCAAATGTAATTACCTCACTAGTTACCCCCATCTCTAGGTCATTTATAAATGTTAAAAAGCAGCTGTCCCAGCACAGACCCCTGGGGAACTGCACTAACTACCCTTCTCCATTGAAAATACTGACCATTTAACCCTACTCTCTGTTTTCTATCTTTTAACCAGTTTTTAATCCACAATAGAACACTACATCCTATCCCATGACTCTCCAATTTCCTCTGGAGTCTTTCATGAGGTACTTTGTCAAACACCTTCTGAAAATCCAGATGCTAACCTTTATCCACATGTTTTTCACCCCTTCAAAGAAATGAAATAGATTGGTGAGGCAAGATTTCCCTTCACTAAATCCATGTTGGCTTTGTCGCATTAATCCATGCTTTTGAATATGCTCTGTAATTTTGTTCTTTATGATAGCCTCTACCATTTTGCCCAGCACCGATGTAAGACTCACCGGTCTATAATTTCCCGGATCTCCCCTGGAACCTTTTTAAAAAATTGGCGTTACATTGGCCGCCCTCCAATCTTCCGGTACCACGCTCGATTTTAAGGATAAATTACATATTACTAACAATAGTTTTGCAAGTTCATTTTTCAGTTCTATCAGTACTCTGGGATGAATACCATCCAGTCCAGGAGATTTGCTACTCTTCAATTTGTCAAATTGCCCATTACATCCTCTAGGTCAACAGAGATTTCATTCAGTTTCTCCGACTCATCAGCTTTGAATACCATTTCTGACACTGGTATCTCTCTCCTCAGTGAATACCGAAGCAAAGAATTCATTTAATCTCTCCACTATGGCTTTGTCTTCCCTGATCGCCCCTTTTACCCCTCTGTCATCTAGCGGTCCAACCGATTCTTTTGCCGGCTTCCTGCCGTTTTTACTATGTGTTTTTCCCTCCAATTCAATCTTTTTTTCAAAGACCCTCTTTGCCTTCCTTATCAGCGCTTTGCATTTGACTTGACATTCCTTATGCTGTTTCTTATTATTTTCAGTTGGTTCCTTCTTCCATTTTCTGAAGGATTTTCTTTTAGCTCTAATAGTTTCCTTTACCTCACTTTTTAACCATGCCGGCAGCCGCTTGGTCTTCCGTCCTCCTTTTTTAATATGTGGAATATATTTGGCTTGGACTTCCAGAATGGTGTTTTTGAACAGCATCCACACCTGATGTAAATTTTTGGCCCTTGAAGCCGTTCCTCTAGGTTTTTTTTCACCGTTCTTCTCATTTTATCATAGTCTCCTTTTTTAAAGGTGCTAATTGGTTAGCATGTGGCAATGCCCAATCTCTGCCCCTGGACATGCCCCATGCACCAAAAAAGAGATTTTATTTTTTAGCACCTGGGTAGCATGCCTCAGCGCTCCCTGTGGTACGCCATTTTTTGCTGCGGTAAGCACACATTAGTGCTTACTGCAGCTTTGTAAAAGGGCCCCAAACTTTCATAGGCAGACCATTTGTAAATTGACTCCCAAGTGCACAGATTGCAGTGAGAAGTGCCCAGTGGTTAGCTCTCTGATCTTTCATTTTGCGTACTTCTGAAAATAGAGACCACCTGTCGGACAGATTTCCCATTTTACACCTAATATGTTAAATGGCTGTTGCTCACTGTATACTGTCTGAAAAGCAATTTAGCATATCTGCATGATCTACAACAATTATGCCGCCCTCTCTATTGTTCCATGTAAGCCACATTGAGCCTGCAAAAGGTGAGAAAATGTGGGATACAAATTTAACAAATAATAAAAATAATAATAATTTTATACCAACATATTAGATTCTGTACTTGAGTAGTTTCCAAACTAACCATGGGATGCATCAGCCAGTCAGGTTTTCAGGATATCCACTAGTTTCGTTTATTGTTTGATACACCACCTTTCTGGCAAATTAGTCCAACAAAACAGTTTATAATCATAAAATAACATAATAAAACAAGAAAAAGAAATATATCAATCAAGTAAAAAAGAGAAAAAGTGCACCCCTCCAGCAAACTGACCCCAGCCAAGCCATCAAGGCAATAGAGTTCCATAATATGTACACTACAAATAAGTATGAAATAGATTTACATATATTGCATCCATTGAATGCAAATTTAGCTTATTCATATTTATTGTAGATATCCTGAAAGCCTGACTGGCTGGTGCTCCAGCAGGACAAGTTCGATAATTAGTGCTTTACTCAATATATTGTTTTGGTGCTTTATTTCTCATTTAAAGAAGTACTATTTCTTGCAGAGTTATATTAAAAAAACAGATTAGCAATAAATTGTTTTGAGTAATAGAGAGTTGTCAGTTCCCTTGACCTAAGATCACAGTCGTAGGGACAGTATAGTCCAGAGGCTAGAACAGAGTGACTTTTCAATATTCATTTTCTCTGGGGTATTTTTGTTTCTCTTTTGCTTTACCCCCTTTCCTTACTCATAATCAGATTTCCTCTGGAGGCCTCCAGACAGACTTCCGTTTCTATTGCTGCTGTGCTCACAGACAGTGCTGTAAACAGAATGACTAGATAGATGCTCCAATATATATTATTCATGAGGAATAACACAGGCTCTCTCAGGGGAAGGGCAGATAGAATGAATGCAGAAGGAAAAAGAAGTAAATGGGGGGGGGGGGGGGGGGGCACCAGAATCAGTTTTAGTTGTAATCAAAGAGCACAGATATATTTCAGTTTTAAGTTATTTTGTCAGAGTATTGCTCCTTTTACTTAGGGAAATAGCCTTGCATAATATCACAGAGCTCAGAATTTTATTTAAAGGAAAGGCAGCTTGAGCCACTAGCTGCCGTCCTGGCAAAGATCATGAAAATTCACCTTCACTTCCTCATAGTGATTTCTGATGGCCAACACTTACAGGCCCAGAAATAACTTTGTGGGGGAGGGCAGTTCTATAAAGAGAGTCAATATTTAGGTGTTTACAGGGCACCTATTTGGATCGTATTCTATAAGGGAAACTAGACGCATAGCACAAATGGGTATATATGCATGTATGTTTTTAGATAGGCCAACCCTAAAGCTAATATAAATTCCCAAGCCTAGATCCAGGAGATTTGCATATAACTTAAAGTATTCTATAAGTTCTCCAAGGACAAGCTGGATGTAGGTATTCTTACTGGTGAGTGACATCATCTGACAGAGCCTACTGTATTAAGCGTTCCAAAGTGTTCTTTCTTAAAGCCTTTGGAAGCAGCCCTGTGCTTATGTGTATGTTTTCCCACCTGCCACTGTCATGCAGGACCAGCTCGGTCCATTTTTTCCCACAGAACAGTGAGAATGTGTTTCTTATCTCTCCCTGCATCTGAGATTTTTTTTCACCTTGGTTTGCAATTTATCTTGCCGGTTTTGTGTAAGTGTTTTACACGGGACCAGTGTTCTTTTTAATTTTTTTTCTGCACCTCCCTAGGCCTCTTAGGCCTTGAGCACTCGGTTGGAGAATTTTTTTTTTACCACTGAGCCATTTGACTTTGCCTCAGCAATTTTTCCTGTCACTCAATGCAGCAGGACCATTTTCCTCAAGGAAACCCATAATTGGTGCCTTCAGTGCTTGGGGCCCGATTATAATCCCTCTTCTTGTAAACTCTCTTCACAGATGTCAAGAAGAGGTATTAAAGCGCCAAAAGCAGCACAAATAAATTTTTGGCACTCAGAAGTCCGGTACATCAATTTTGGCATCGGTTTCAGCGGCTCTGGGATCTGCATCAGAAACTAGGAATGTATAAACATCAAGATGGCCTCAACCTTCTTTAACATTAGGTTTAGATTTTAAATTTATTATTTATAATCTGCCTTTATTCAAGGTGGAGAACAAAGGTACACACATGAACAAATGCCAGCACACAACAGTGAATGTCAGTAGCGGCCACTGGGATCAGACATCCTCAGATCCCCCCTCCCCTCCCAGGGCAAGAACGGGTTAGTCATCATCCTCGTCGATGCTGAGGGACTCCAATGCTATGTGTCAGATGGAGGCCAAGAATCATCAGCATTGATCTCCCTCGAACCATGTGTCAAGACCACCAAAGCATTGAGGTCATTGATGTCGTCGAAGCACCCCCAATGTGAGGGCCTCTCACCCTCCCAGAAACTGGATGGGGCGCGATACCAGGTCATCGATAAGGCCCCAGTGACTTTGAAGGATGTGACCACTCCAAATCGAGTACCAAACTTCATCAATGGCAGCCCTCGAGGAGCAGATCAGGGCCATGCTCCAGGAAGAGATAGGGCACCTTCTAAGCTATGGCATCAAGGGCATTGGCACTGGCTCCTCAGGAGCTCCAGCACATCCTGGAGGTCCATGCTTGTGGTCAGCATATCAACACAGAAGCCTGTCTGCACCAAAGTGGTGTTGATCTCCAGCACCTCAGATTGGGAGGGGGAGAACCAGGGATCCCTTGTGCCTTGATGCCCTGGCCCAGGCCTGAACAGAAAGTTGGACATGCAAGTCAAGCAGCGACTCAGACAACTCCAGGGGAGTACTTCTATGAGTCTGATTCTGACTGCCCTTGTGTTTCTAAGGAGGCACTAAATGGTTTTGAATCATAAGTTGAGCCAAACTAAAGAAGTTTTGTTTTCTCTTTGTTTAACTTTCTAATGAGAGGAATCTCATTTATCCACCGATCAAAATAATCCTGGGCAAGCTAACAAATATCAGAAGTTTGTTAGAATAGGTATTAATAAGGTATAATGTTGTACTCCTAGCTATGAGGATCTTTCCCCAAAATAGCTCATTATAACATTAAACAAAATTGGGTATAGTGTGGGGATCCCTACAGAATCCCACATGTAGGCTTTCCTATTAGACAGAGCTCCTCCATGTTTAACTCTATAAAATCTACTTGTCAAGAAATCTTTAAACCAATGCAAAACATTGCCCGATATGCCTTGTCCATTTAGTTGTGCTAATAATAATGCATGATCTATCAAAATATTTACTTTCTTTATTCTTGGAAACCCAAATTAGGGGGGGGGGGGGGGGGGGAATTCCTAGGCCTGGCCTCAAAGGGGGGGGGGGGGGGCAGGCCTGGGTCCGGCACCTGCAAGCTTCTTCCTGCCTGACTGCTTCTGGGTCTGCCCTCTCCTGCTCCTGCATGCCGCCCAGAACCCGGATGATTGCATTAGTGCAATATCGCGTTAATGCAATCATCCGGGTCCCGATGACAGGAGATGACAGACCGTGGGATAAGGCAAGCAGGAAGAGGCTTGCTGGCGCCGGGTCCGGGCCCCCCCTTGGAGGCGGAGACAGAAAGGTAAGGGAGCAGGCAGGCAGGAGGGAGCAGCAGCACGAGTGGGGGGTGGCACGTGGTGGCTCATTTCTGTCCCAGTCCCGGCAGTCCGGTTCTGCCCCAGGCCTGGCTGTGTCTCTCAACAGCCCTGCTGTTTCCTACAGTGGTTAATCCAGGTCACAAGTACCTGGCAGTATCCAAAAATGTAGCTAGATTCCATACTGCTTACCCTCCAGGAATAAGCTGTGACCTTCCCCAAGATCTGCCTTAGTAATAGTTTATTCACTTTTCCTCCAAGATCCTGTTTAAACCTTTTTTAAACCCAGCTACACTAACTGCTTTCACCACATCTTCCAGCAAAGAATTCCAGAGGTTAATTGTGCACTAAGGGGCTGTTGTACAAAGCCGCAGTAAACAACCAATTTGTGTTTACTCCTTCTGCTCCACTCATTTTACAGAACTGTCATGTCCCCCCTCAGCCATGTCTTCCCCATGCTGAAGAGCCCTAACCTCTTTAGCTTTCCTCATAGGAGAGATGCTCCATCCCCTTTATAATTTTGGTCACCCTTCTCTGTAACTTTTCTAATTCTGCTACAATTTTTTAGCAGATTTGGTAACTAGAACTGAATACAGTGCTCAAGGTGAGATCACACTATGAAATGAAAAAGAAGCATAATGATATTTTCTCTTTTATTTAACATTCCTTTTCCTATAATACCTAAGAATTCTGTTTGCTTTTTTTTTAGCCGCTGTGGCACAGTATGTAGAGGTTTCAACATATTGCCCACACTGATACCTAGATCCTTTTCCTGGGTGGTGACTCATAATGAGGTTAGGGCTCTTCAGTTTGGAAAAGAGGCTGAAAGGAGTGATAAAAGTCTATAAAATCATCGAGTGTTGTAGGGAATGGTAGTTTGTTTTGGAGTGGATAGTGGGCATCGTAAGCATGTGGGGGGGGGGGGGGGAGGCAGCTGAAATATTAATGTATTTTATCACACATTAATGCAGTGGCTGTTACCTTGGAAAGCTGTTAACCTCTAGAACTGTAGTTAAAATTTCTATGGTAACAGTTGCTTTGTAGTTAACACACATTATGGCAAAATGTGCTAATACCAGTCTTCATGCCCTCCTATCCCATGTCCCTCTTAGGCTTATTAATTTATTTCCTGGTCATGGTATACTGTGGTTGATGAAAAGATACAATGGTGTGATAAATAAACCAGAGCAAGGTTGGAAACAAGAAAAAACATTGCAAAAGGTTTAAAACATTAGCCAGTTTGTGCAAAGTTTTTACATCTGTTGATATTTAGAGATATGTGTTTGCTAGTTAAACAGCATTCATTTAGGGAACAGCCCATTGTGGATGAAAGGTTAAAGCATTGCTTTATAAAACAAATATACCAATCAGGATTAGACAGCACTTCATTTTTTGTGATTTGTCTGAGTGTTTCCTATTGCATGTTTGTCCTTTTTGTTGAATGCTGCGTTGGCAGTTTTATTTTGTAAGCCTTTTATGCAAAGTCCCCTGACCACATCAGGCATGTCAAACTGCTTGTTAATTATATTAAATGAGAAATTAACGTTATTTGTAATGTAATACCCTCACGGGCCAACCAGTTTTATCATATTAAAGCAAACCAAGACTGCATTCAAAAGGCCTTACACAGAGACATTTATCCCACTGAATTGATTCCACTGCCCTTGTTAAAAACTGTTCTCCATTTGGCATGGATAACAAGATCAATGGCAAGACACTGTAGATAATCAAAAGTGTGCTTGGCAATCTACAGATTGCACACGACATTCCACTAGCAGGACATCAGGGGGTGACATGCACACGCACCAGATTGACCCAGAACTTCTATTGGCTGGGAGTATCATGTGATGCGTGCCAAAGAGTGAGTAAGACCCAAGATCACCCCCGAGCTCCCCTGAAATCTTTACCCTTTATCAGTGAGCCCTTTGAAAGAATAGCTATGGATATAGTGGGGCCTTTAGCTGGACTGGGAAAAGATATATATTGACAGTGGTGGACTTATTCTCCATTGAATCAGAGAAAATTGCCACTGTCCTGCTAGAAATA
Organism: Microcaecilia unicolor; assembly: GCF_901765095.1. Lineage (NCBI taxonomy): Eukaryota > Metazoa > Chordata > Amphibia > Gymnophiona > Siphonopidae > Microcaecilia > Microcaecilia unicolor. The sequence goes on from NC_044035.1 coordinate 47,887,627, forward strand.
CTTTCCCGGGCAGATATTCACGAGAAATACTCTCAGACCAAGTGACACAGTTTATGTGTGAGCTGATCAAATATCTGTGGGCACACTGTGGAGTGAAATCTGTATGTACCACATCACATCACTCTGAAACTAATGGGTTGGTGGAGAGATTTAATGGTACTTTAAAGCACATGTTAAAGACTTTCGTAGAAACAAGAAACCGAGACTGAGAAAAATACTTACCCTACCTACTGTTTGCATACAGAGAAGTACCTTCGGGGTCTGCAGGGTTCTCCCTATTTGAATTGCTTTATGGCTGGAGGGTGAGGGCCCCTTGACCTAATAAGGGAACATTGGGAGGGGAAAGTTGATACCTCTGACGCCCCAGTAATAGAATATATGCGGCAGAGAATTTGTGGGCTTTGTCAGAGATAGCTTGCAGGCAGCCCAAACTAAGCAAAAGACCTGGTATAATCTTAAGGCTCGAAATAGAGAGTTTTATGAGGGGCAGCAGGTACTTGTTTTAGTCCCAGAATAAACTTCAGGTTAATTGTGTGGGAATTTTGTAAGTCTAAGTGCTTTGAAAATTAGCCCCATTGTCGCACCACAAAACATACTACTTGCCAAGTTCCTTGCAGGGTATATTCTCAACAGCCCTTCACTCATACGTGGTTAGAGACACTGCACTTATAAACTTACTGTATGTTGAATTAAATGTATTCTCAATATGAACATACTCAAGACGCATATGCACTGCCTCTGATGTATACATGTTTTCTGTAGACAGCAGGATTGGTGACATCATCTGGCTGCTTAGTGTATGTGCAGCCCAATAAACTTACTCAACAATGTACATAAAACAGCACCAACTTGTTCTCATACAATGTGATCAATTAAGAATGTCCATGTCTGAATCAATTGCCCAACATATTTTGGCACTGAGCCTGCCTCAGGGGACTTGACTCTTACACAGCTGATGCTCAACAGGGACAGCCAAAAGAAGCTATAGTGCATTGGGCAGTGAAAGCCAATAGGGGCTGGCCCTTCTTAAGTGTGCTATTCTTAAAAGCACAGTTCTTTTGAAGGTTTGAACACTAAGATGTATCTTCCTGCAGGCTTCAGCTATCAACTTGTCATATATCCATGACAAGAAAAACTTTATTATACCATCCTACCATGAGATACAGCAGAACTGAAATAATTGCATTCTATGAAAACAAGTTGATGCTGTTGTATGTATATTGTTGAGTATGTTTCCCATGTTTTTAAGAATAGCTTTTGAAGTAATGTTTTTTACCCAGTTAGTTTATGGATTATTATTTGTTATTTTATTGGTTTTATATCCCCCTTGCTTTTTATTTATGCATACTGCTGGTACAGTGAGTTTAGCCTCTTTCCGATATGTCTATGGGTCGAGGACGTCCATGTGTTAGGCACGCCCAAGTCCCGCCTTTGCTATGCCTCCGACACGCCCCCATGAACTTTGGTCATCCCCGCAACGGAAAGCAGTTGGAGATGCCCAAAATTGGCTTTCGATTATACCGATTTGGGCGACCCTGTGAGAAGGACACCCATCTTCTGATTTGTGTCGAAAGATGGGCATCCTTCTCTTTCGAAAATGAGCCTGAAAGTGCTACCTAACCTGCTTCTTATAATATTCTATTTATAAAGTTTATCTGTCAGGATAACCTTTGGCTTAAGTGTAAGTCTCTTAGGGGCCCTTTTACCAAGCTGCGATAAAAGGGGGCCCTGCAGTGGCATTGGCATATGGATTTGCCACACACCGAGGCCCCTTTTACTGCAGTGTTTTTTTTTTAATGGAAATGGCTGTGTGGTAAGTACAAAATTGCCACACAGCCACTTCCTGAGGGAGCCCTTATTGTGCCCTATTTAGGAGGTAGTAAGGGCTCCCGCGCTAACCTAGATGTAAAAATAAAAAATATTTCTGGTCATGCTGGAAATGGTGCACGGTGGAGGTGGCACTACCACCGGCTCTCACGGTGAGTTGGCGATAAGTGCCGGATTCATTAGAAGTGAACAAAAGGTGTGAAACATTCCTTTAGATTTTGTATTAAATTCCTCAACAAGGAAGGCAAATGGCATTTTTTCTGCTTACAGCATAACATAGGCTAGTCATGACCTTGCATGACCTTCAGTAGCTACATTAGATTGTGTCAAAGTTTTAGAAGTATTATGGTTTGACTGCACACAAAAATTTTGTATAGTGCACAAAAGTGCTTGACACCTCCACAGCTGAATCATTGTACTCTGTAAATAAAAAAAAAGTCTCTAAACTTCAGTACCATTGTAAATATGAAATTTTTTCTATTTAAAATCTGCTTAAAGGAAAAAAATGAATGACAACCAACCACTGTTCCACTTTAAGCTTCTGGCATAACAGAATATATGCATATACCTTGTTCATTCACCTTTCATTTTCTGACTTTCCAACTCTCGCTTTGGCATGAAGCATATACCAATAAAGAATATATACAACCTAAGTTTGTAGCACCCTGTGCATTAGAATTAATATTGCATTTGTCCATTTAATCTGTTTTTAAGAGTTCATGCCTGTGCAAAGTTATTTTTTTTTCTTCCCAGAAAGGAAAAAAGTTACTAGCACTCTGCATGTCAGTTTGTTTTCCAGCACTATTCAAATTCATAACATATCTAGAAGTACTTTTTGCCAATCATCCTGAAGAACTTCTTCCTATCAATGATACTCTGATTCACTTAAATATTGCATATATATATTTGTGATCCTGAAAATTATACCACACTCAACAATGGAAAAATGATAACTAGAGTCTATGTGTGTATGTGACAAAATCATTAAAAAGCCATTTAAAAATTAACCAGAAAAGTATATGTTTTTACCTTCTACAATGACGGGTTCAAAGAGTCCAAACTGTTCCAGAACCTTTACAAACAGAACCAAGACCACCAGGACTGCTATCATTTCAAGTCCTTCCAGGTTCATGTTGGATCGGTATCATGGCATCTGAGATTCAGCAATGCAAACAATGCCTCTTCTCCCACTCTCTTGTGACCCCCCCCCCCCCCCCCACTCTCCCCTTCCAGCCCAAACTTTACAAGATTATCCACAGACTTCAGCCAGAGAGAAAGACATGATTGCAACTGGACAAGAGTAATAATTTAGCAAAAAGAAGCCCTTTCTGGCTGAACAGGACAAAGATAAGCTAAAGTGGTCATAAACTTCTCTCTTCCTCTGCTCCCCTCCATTAAGAGAGCAGGAAAGGTTAGGTTCTGGCATAAAAAAATATTAGCAGCTGCAGCTTGCCAGACCCCACTTCCCCAGGCACTTAAGAATAAGGATGGACGGTTCTGTAGATCCTAAGGCTCAGAGACTGGAGCCAGCCAAGCGTCTGCAGCATCGTCCTGCACCTTTTTGGAGCATGACTGTCAGTATGTATGTGAAAAGAGTGAGAGAGATAAGAGAGGGATGGAAGGAGGGAGGCATGCCCTCCCATTCCAATGACACCACCACCATTGATTTGCTTAATGCGGTTACTATAGAAACCAGTGATAGATATTTGGAGTTCTCTCCTTACTCCTGGTGACACTCAAAGCCAGGTTAAACGTCATTCAAAAAAATCAAAACAATCTACAGCCTGCTATGGTGCCTTTTTTGAAAGGGAAATAACTGTCTCCTTCATATATAATTCTTTGTAATGGTTAGCCTCCTCTGAAAGGGCATATATACTGCAGTATATGTGCCTGTGTCACGAAAGTCTATTAGGTCACCAGACTGCTTTTCTGCCTGTAATTTTAAGGACTTGCAAAACTGTTTAAAAAGCACTCATAAAGTCTGAAACTCCCTGGTTTTTACAATATATGCTGTTCATTGTATATAGCACATGCCCAGGAGAAACAAACCTCTATCAAAGAGAATCATTGGTTTACAAGAAGTAAACAAAGAGTGTTAGGAATAGAATTGATAAATTAATAAGCATTAGTAGAGCAAGGATTTGAAGTGTAAGTATGGATTTTTGTCTGTAACTCCCAGATTCTATATATTACGCTGAATTTTGAGTGCATGCCCAACATGGGTGTATGACTGAATTGATTAATGAGCCTTTAGCTGGCAATAATTGGGTGCTAACAACCAATTATCGCAGTTAATTATTGACTTTGGTAGTTGTATGTGCATCTTGCTGTGTACTATTCTATAAAAATTCATGTGAAAATTTTACAGTGTGTATCTGAAAAGGGGGCATGGCCAGGGGCATGTCAGAGGCATTCCCAAAAGTTGTATGCAGAACTATAGAATTAGGTCAATTTCACCTAAGGCAGGCATCAGTGTTTACACTTTCTTTTAGTAGGCATAAGTTCGCGCCCAACAGTTAGGTGTAAATCTGCATCTAAGTGTGATTCTATAAAGACACATATCCTTTATGGAATTGCACTCAGAGCCAATTTTTTGGGGTGCAGAATTTTGAGCGCCATTTATTGAATTCCCTCCTACGTGCACTATAAAAAGGGAGTCATAAAAGGTCCACTGTCAAAGTCAGTTCAGAAAATGGCATCTTTTGCCTCTGATTTTCACCTCATATGTAATCAGAGTGCAACTGAAAATAATTTTTAATGACACATTATACTGTGTGACTAAAGAATACCCCTCAAAAACTGTTCTGTGACCAAAGCAAGTGCATGTTAGTAACGTGGCAGTCAAAGTATTTATTAAAAGCATTCAAGGCATCCATTTATCAATATGTTTGGCTCAAAGAACATGTATGTTCACAGTTGCTTTGTGGAGGTGGGGGGTACTTGGTTTTGGATTACATATGGGAATATAAAAACTACTTCCACCCAAAGAGGATAGATCTCGGCTGAGCAGACTAGATAGACCATTCTGGTCCTCAGCTGCTCTCATTTACCATGTTACTGTGCTTGTAAGCACACTTGTGACAACTACGCTGCCTCTCTCCTTACATTGATAAGGCAAGCCTTGTCTCAGTTGTGCATACCATGATACCATCAAGACTTGCACTATTGTAATGCACTTTAGACTGGTCTGACTACAAAGGGTTTGCACCAGCTCCAATTGATTCAGAATGCTGCAGCAAGACTAATAGAAGGTTGTAAGTGAAGTGACCATATCACACCATTTTTGCATAAACGTCACTGGCTACCAGTACAATACAGAACCAAATTTAAAACTCTATGTTTGGCCTTCAAGGCCCTTAAAGAAAATGGCCCAGAATACTTGAAGAACAGGATCTCCCACTACTCACCTTCAAGGTCACTAGGGTCCTCCCAAGGAGTTTCCCTAACCACACTCTCTCCAAAGTACATCACACAATGTGATACCTGCAAGAAAGCCTTCTCCGGAGTAGCCCCCATGCTTTGGAATTCACTCCCTGAAAGGCTTCACTAAACCACAAGACTATGTTTGTTTCAGGAAGCAGGTGAAAGCTTGGCTCTTCAACCAGGCCTTTAACGAAAGTAGTAAATGACACCGGCTGCACACACTATAGCAGGACATGTTTATCCACTCCTACTCTAGCTAAGATAATGTTCAAGCAACTTTCTTTAAACTAGTCCCTTATTTTTTTACTCCTGCTACTCTATCTTATCTATCTATATGTTCTATCTTTGCTTACACCCTATAATGTCTATTAAAATGATTTATTGTGTATTGTGTTGACATTGTAATGTAGCATACTATGCCATACTTTGTATTGTTGTCTGAATATTTTTACTGCTGTAATTGTCTATTGCTTATGTTTGACGTATTCTTGCTGTACACCGCCTTGAGTGAATTCCTTCAAAAAGGCAATAAATAAATCTAACCTTAAATAATAAAGACTAACCTTAAATGCCTATTGTTGCTCTTATGTATACAATCCCTTTCCTTTTACCTCTTTATTGTTATTGCATTCTAATCTTTCACAACATACTTATGTGCTCTTTTGAGACACACAGAAAAGATATGAGAAGTTGAGGGCTACTTGGTCCCACAGCTAGTTTGCCCAATTATACCTCCTCAGTCAGATTTCATAGATCTTTCTAAGTTCCCTTTGTGCCTGTCCCATGATCACCTTTTTTCCATGCTTTAAGCCAGAGGTTTAGGAAGGGCTACACAAAAGCATAATGAACCTGTTGATGGTCCTCAGGAACTAAAACTGAGAAGCTGGGACACTTCCCTACCTGCCCACCCTGTTCCAATATTAGTCATAGCTAGGAGCACGGATATGTTATGTCAGTCAGGGACCTTGACAGTTAACGGTTGAAAGTTAAGTGTTAAACCAGGGGCATAGCCAGACCTCGCCGGGAGGGGGGGGGGCAGAGCTCAAGGTGGGGGGCACTGTTTAGCCACCCCCCTGAGCCGCCGCCACCACACTGGACCCCCCTGCCGGCCTGCCAACGACCCCCTTGAACCCCCCCTCCCGCCACCAACCCTCCCCAGCCGTCGCCGCCCACCCCACCGCCACATCAGATACCTTGTTTGCTGGTGGGGGTCCCCAAACCCCGCCAGCCGAAGAGAGTCTTCTTCAGTGCCAGAGTAGCGCCTTCGTTCAACGTAGTTCCTGGTGCGATCAGCTGTTTCAACGCCTTACGTCCTGCACGGGGCTACATGCACAGTGCAGTACGTAAGGTGTCGAAACAGCTGATCACACCAGGAACTTCATTGAACGAAGGCGCTACTCTGGCGCTGAAGAAGACTCTCTTCGGCTGGCGGGGTTCAGGGACCCCTGCCAGCAAACAAGGTATCTGATGCGGCAGCGGGACGGGCTGCGACAGCGGGGGAGAGTTGGTGGCGGGAGGGGGGTTCAAGGGGATCGTCGGCAGGGGGTCAGGGCCAAATCTACGGGGGCCCAGGCCCCCTCATATCTACGCCACTGTGTTAAACTATGTTGGTTAAGTTGAAATTGGATAAAGGAAAGGTATTGCTGCATGTGGGCAGATACCTGAGAGAAATGAACACTTGGACAGTTTTGTCTCCCATCTTGGAAGGTCGGGAGGCCTGGGACATCAGATGTTGTGTAAAGTGGCATAGATCCATCCTTCAATGGGATAGGCCGAAGGACGTGTGCTCAAAGTGACAGCACGTATAGCAGAGGAAGGGTGCTTGGATGGCAACACCTGTAAGGTGACAGGAGATTGCAGATAACGAAGGCTGTGTACCCAGGCAGGAGTTAGGTAGTAGGAATGTTGCAAATTATTGGAACTGTTATATGTTAATTAAAGTATTGTGTTTTATGTTCCTGGCTGCGGCCTTAACAAATTCCACTTTCTGTCAAAATTTGACTCCTGTTTCATTGTAGAATTATAGTACCAGAGTTGAGTACGTGCCGAGTGCCCGATTTGTTACCCTGTACTTTTATCAATTTCTTTAGGAGACAATTCTATAAATTGGTGCCTCCATTTAGGCGCATCCATGGGCACACCTAAGCTTAGGTATGCCAATGGCAGGTGTAAATGGGCATGCCTACATATACCAAGTGGCATGCGTAACTGGTAGTATTCTATATGGTACAAGCATCACTTGGAGACATGTCCATGGCCTGCCCATACTCCAGCCCATGTATACCTCCCGCCCCCCCCCCCCCCCCTCCCGCACTTAATGAGCTATCCCTGGGATTCTGTAAATCACACCGAGATTTCCATGTGGAAATTGAAGCATATTCTATGACAAAGTGCATAACTTAATTAGTTAACAAGCTAATCAGCGCTGATAATTGGATATTAACAAGCAATTATCAGCACTAATTGTCTTTAATTAGAATTTACATTACCTACTATCTAAGCGTAATCTGTAGCGTGGTGTGCATCAATTCTAAGCAGCATAGTTGAAAAGTGGATATGGTTATGGGCGTGGAATGGGCGGGTCAGGGGTGTTTCTAAAATCTATGTGCATTATTATAGAATGCACACGCTCCACACCTAATTTAGGTGTCAGGATTTATACCAGGTTTTAGCTGGCATAATTGACCATGGCTAAATTTAGTTGCATGAACCGGTGTTCAGCATATTCTATACACCATGCAGAAATTTAAACCTATAAAATTTAGGCGTACTTTAGAGAATACGCTTAGGCATATTTTTTTCCCACATGGAATTTTCTGGCGCCATATATAGAATCTAGCCCTATGTGGGTAATTCTCTACAGGTCACCTAGTCAATGGCTGATGAAAATGTCTGCACCTAAACGTTGACAGTTGCGGGTGGTGTAACTATCAGTATTCTATAACCTTAGCATGTAAGTGTTGGGCATGCCCCTGACCTGCCCATGCCCCTCCCACATCCACACCCTTTGCAGTTATGCAGTAAAGAATTTGCATGCTAAAGTTATAGAATACTAAGTACAGTTACATGTGTAACTGTAAATTATTGCCCATTAACACTAATTATCATCAAAAAACTGGTTGTTGTAGCCAATTAGCAGCTAATTGACAATTATGTTATATGCACAACTGTAGGTATTCTATAACCTGTACACAATGTTATGCACTAAGCATAAAATTGGGCGTTCACGATTACAGAATGTGGGGGTAAAGTACTAACTTATAGAATAACTCCTAGTTCATATTCATGTGTAACTATCAATTAATGGCCCCTATGATGCATGTAAAAGGTGCATACATCTAGATGCCAATTTATAGAATTACCTCCTTAGTCTTGACTACTTAAAGACTTTCAGTATACTTTAAAGGTTTTATGGCAAAACCTGGACTGCACTGTGAGTTTGTGGAAATAGAAGCAAGTAGCAGAGTGAGTTGATCCAAGGGCCAACAATCACCCAGCCATAGTTGGCCTCACCGGTGGTAGACCTCAGCAGTACAATGCTGCTTCTCATGAAGTATGTGCCCTTGGTCTCCATGCAGAGAAATACAAGACCAGTGAGGGACCACAGACCATGGGACTTCAGTATTTTTCTCAGAAGGTGATACTATAATGGGAAATTATTATTTAGCTAGGCACAGCAGACACGTGTAGGGCTCATTCCAAAAGTTCTTTTTGCTTGTTTTTTCACACAGTCTCTTTCCTTCATTCCAAAGACATTCATGGCTACGAAGTGCCAGCAAATGTTCATTCTAGTGCCTAATTGGAAACTACTGTTGGGTTTGAGTTTCAATAGATGAACAAATATTTAAAGTGCAGAAATATACTTTGTTCAGGAGAGAGATTGGGAGGAGAGGAATCAAAATATTCTGTAGTTAACTACACAAATCCAGTACCCATGAGAGTTTAATTTTAACTGTATTATCAAAAGATGAGATCATCACTAGATTTCATGTGATAACTTTATAACATAGCAAAAGTCACTAGAATCTTTTGGAAAAGACCTGAAACCAAAAAATATTAATCTACTGGGGAAGTGAAGTATTTGTTGTTTATTCTCTATGTTTGTAAATAGAGTGGATTCAGGGCTGCTTTTACCAATGGGCAAAAGGGGCAGCTGCCCTAGTCCCTTGCAAAAAGGGGGCCCAGCCCCACAATTGCTCATTGGTAAATTTAGCCCTGTCTCTGTCTCTATTTCTTCCCCCGCTCTCTGGTGAGTCTTGCATCTGTCTTTCTCCCCTTCCCCTCAGTCCTCCATTTGTTTTTACCATTTTCAGTGATTTGTCAGCAGCAGTGATTAAGACAGGCTGCTGGTATTGGGGCCTTCTCTCTGCATGTCCCACCTACACTGAATTCAACTTCCTGTTTCTCTGTAGGTGGGACATGCAGAGGAAAGACTCCAATGACAGCCTGTCTTAATTGCTGCTGCCACCGAGTCTCTGCCGACAATAAAAAAAAATAGAGGACCACAGGGAAGGGGAGAGTGGGAAGACATGAGAGGGACAGATGCAGGACTCTCCAAGCAGCAGTAGAAGAACGAGAGAAAATAGGAAGAGTGAGAGACCAGAGAGGGGGATAGATGCCACACCGCAAAGGGAGAGGGGTGCAGTAGAAAGATGCTGACTACAGGGTGCGGGAATAAAGGAAGATAGAGGGGAGAAACTGAACATGGGGATAAACAGGGACATAGAGAAGAGAAGGAGCAGGCAGGAATCATAAGGACAGGGATGCAGAGGGTCAATGCTGAAAGGGGAAAGAGATAAGGACATAGAGGAGGCAATGCTAAAAGGGGTTTAAATAAGGACACAGAGGGGGGCAATGCAGGAAAAGGGGATGAGAGATAGGGACAGAGAGGGCAGATGATGAATATGGGAAAGGATAGGGATAGGGACACAGTTTGAGATACTGGAAAAGGGACGAGAGAAGGACACAGAGGGGCGATGCTGGAAGAGATAGGGACCCAGAGGGGCAATGCTGGAAAGGGGGAAAGCAATGGGGATCCACAAGGATGATGCTGGAAAAGAGGTGGAATGGGGACAATGAAAGGGCAGATGCTGAACATGGGGGGAGGATATGCAGAAGGACATACAAGGGTAATTCTGGATAGGAAGAATAGGGATGCAGAGGGAAAATGGATGGTGGATATGGAGAGAGAAGTGCAAAATAGACAGAGAACCTGCAAAGACAGAAAAAAAAATCTAAGGAAAGCAGAAAAGAGACACTTCAACCAAATTCTTAGACCACAAAGGTAGAAAAAGCATTTTGAATGTATTAATTTGAATATGTCAGATTTTGGAAATGCACATCTTTGATGTCTTGCATTTCAGTTTCTATTTCTCTATGGGGCTCTTTTACTATGCGCCAGGGCCCCTTTTACCGCAGCAGGTGAAAATAACCAAAAATGAAATGGCTGTGTGGTAAGTTCGCATACCACACAGCCATTTCAGTGGGGGGAGCACTTACAGTCACCCACTAAGGTGGCGGTAAGGGCTCCCACACTAACCTGGCGGTAACCAGGCAGCGCACAATGCTGCCTGATTACTACTGGGTAACCCCCTGCAGAAATTGTTTTTCAATATTTCAACTAGCGCTCGAAATGGCATGCGCTGGGGGTGGAACTACCGCCTGCACCTGCGTCGAGCTGGCGGTAGTTCTGGGTTGCAGCACGGTATCTCTTTAGTACAAGGGCCCTTGCTGTATTTAGAATCTGACTCCTTGAGATTCCAGGTTAGTCTTTTGCCTTCAACTCTCTATTATTTGTTGCATTTGTATCCCACATTTTCCCACCTTTTTGCAGGCTCAATGTGGCTTACATATTGCCATTACGTTGTTAGCCGATTCCGGTCTGAACAAATACATGGTACGAATGAATACAAGGTGATGTTGTGGTAGATAAGGTACATGTAAGGTAGGTGTAGTTGGGGAAACCTAGAAGGGGGGGAGGAAGAGTCAGGTTTCATGGTAGAGAGAGGGATAATGTATAGGATGACTCCGGAAAGGGAGGGGATAGGTTCTAGGAAGCAACTGGTGGTACCCTATTACTGATCTGTGGTCCCTTGCTTCATATTTGTTGAGAGTCTGTCTGTTTTATGCATGTTACCAAAGTGCTGTATTCTGCTACTATGTAGTTTCTGTATAGAGATTCATAGCAGTCCTATTTTCTCACTAGGTAATGTATTGCTGTTTTAGGGCCCAGTGTAATATTTACAGTGCTGCCTTTTCACAGATAGAGTCCTGGGTGTTAGTGCTGTTAAGTTATGATAAGGTTCTAAGACGGAGATGATCAAAGGTAAATGCGGGTGCTAGAAGCCATTAGCGCCACACTAGCACCAGCATTTATCTGCGCATATGATCAGAGGGCTCTAGCACAGCAAACAACGAGCGCACCAGAGAATACTGCAGAGCTCATTTAAATGACATTTAAATGAGCTGATTGGTATTCTTCATGATCAGAGAACTGTGCTCTGATGCTCCCACACTCCTACTGCCTTAACCCTACGCCAGCTTGGAGCTGGCATTAGAGTTCAGGGGAGAGCCTCACCCCTGCTCTGGCAAGGCAACGGGTTGTCATTGTCAGCCCCGAGGGTCCAGTGGATCCCCGGGTCCCCCATCAGTAAGGCCTCAGGGTTCCGGTGGATCCCTGGACCCCCTCACTCCCCCCAGGCTGCCACAGGGGGGCCTAACCTGACCTGCTCTCCCGAAAGCTTTCCCTCATGGGCTAGTGGTGGAGAGGTCCCTGCAACCCAACCCTCTCTCCAGTATCTTGAAAGTTGGAGGAGGAGGGACTAGCCCATTGGAGGCTTTACCATAGCCAGGTCAACCAGAGGCCTTACAATGTACATGGCAGAGCTTAACTTTCATATAAAGGAATTTCTTCCTTATATGGAAGTTAAACCCCGCCCCTTGCATCCCAAGATGGACTGTGCAGGGCAGTGCCTCGCCATTTTGAAATGTTGCCCGCTGAGGAGGAGGGAGTGCTAACCCCTCCTCCTTTAACTTTCAAGGTACTGGAGAGGGGGTTGGGTTGGGGGGACCCTTCCACTACCACTAGCTCACCAGGGAAAGATTTCAGAGGCAGGTGGGTCAGATTGGGCCCCCTGTCACAGGTCACACAGCGGCCAGGGTGGGTAGTGAGAACAGGGGTCCCACTGGACCTCCAGGGTGGTTTCTGTATTTGTGTACAGGGACAGGTTGCCATCGGACCCCGTGGCCTTACCGATGGGGGTGGGGGGTCCAGGGTTCCATTGGACATCCCGGGCTGACACTGACAGCCCACATCCTGGGCATGCATTCAAACGTTGTGCTTAACAAAGATTTTGCAGGATCTGATGTCTATGTTTATTTCATTATGTGTTGAGATGGTTATCATTATATTAGAATTGTATCGGATCAGGTTTAAATTATGAGACACTGCCTCTAGAGGAGTCTTCTTTAATACCCAACTGTTACTCACCCTGAGCTACTACTGAAAAGATGTGAGCTAAAATCCAAATAAATAAAAATAAAATGAAATAAATACAGTAGAATTGTTTCCATAGGTGTGTGTGCGCGTGATTTAGGACCCTGTTTACTAAGATGCGCTATTGTGCAAAATTTATATCCCAAATGCACCACAAGAAAAACCTCACTCACTGGCCTTCACTCTTGCCCTTTGGAATGAGCCACCCTAGGCAACTCTGCACTCTGGTCCAGTGGTCCCCCCCCCCCCCCCCCCTGCTTCCAGCAAAGAAAAAAGTGATATAAAGGTGTGGAGCTGCTGTCTAGGCCACACAGCTGATGGCTCTGTCGGTCCCGCCCCCTTCTGATATGGACTTCCTGTTTCTGTGGGGCAAAACCAGAAGAGACAGGAGCGGAATGGCCTAGACAATGGTTCTGTGTATTTACGCCACATATTTTTTTCAGAAGGAGCTAAGGAAGCTGTGTAGTAAAAGTTTGCCTAGGGCACCATAGGTGGTTAAAGTGGGCCTGAGTGGATTAAAACACAGTTCTAGAAGTGGGCCTGAGGGGATTAAAACACAGGCTAGAAAAGGAAATTAAGAGCTCAAAAAAAAAAAAAAAGAAAAGCAGATGAAGGATACTGAGAAAATAATAATTAGGGTTTTTCCCCATAAGAAAGAAAGAATGTCATTACATATTTTTGCAATAAAAAGAACCTTCCCCGTTTTCTTCCTTAGCAAATTCTCCAGCCTAATATATCCCACACCTTATTGTTCTCAAGACCTACAATCAAAAGGGTCTGCATTTTAATCTGGTTCTAATAGTGTTCCGAGGCAATAGAGTTTAATAGAGCTGAGAACCAGAGACTCTAATATCAGGAAAGGCAGTAGAATAACACAAATATGGAACTAGGTTGCACAAAACAGCATAGCCATACAATCTGATGGTTTATGACTTTCTTTTTGTTTTAAGCCCTGTGCTATGGTCTTTGCTCCTCAGACTGGTTAGACAGATTTTAGCCTCCAGTGTTCACAGATTTGTCAAGCTCTGCAAGTCACTCAAGGTTTCCTGCGTCATCTAGTACTTGAGAACAACAACATCGCTATTGGATTTATTTTTACCAGTCAATTTTTACAATCTAAAATAAAATTATATGAATATATAGATATTCTCCTAGTCTCTGGGACATTTTTCAGTTAGTGTTCATTTGTGGGATCAAAATTTGGCATTTCTCAGCAAAAGTTCTGTTTTTAAACTTTTTTTTTCCCATTCTTGATACTACAGGAAATGAAATGCTTGAGTACAAAATGCATTATTTCAAAATTGTTAAGCAAATTGACTTAAAGGTATTTTATACTTTTATCTCTTGTCATTCATTTATTTGCCACTTACAATTTGTCATACTAAGAACAGAGTAAAGTTCAACATCAAAATACAATAGTTTAAAAGAAAACCAATAAGGGCAAAACAATCAATAATACATATAAACATCAGAGTAAAGTAAAACAAAAAATATCATACAAATGCAACTGTGTTAACAAGATAATTACATGCAGAATTATGCCAAATTGCTTGTTACCTAGTAGTACAATGAAAAAGATGCACATAAAAACATACAAAATTTAATGCACTACCTTTAAGGGGTATTTCTATAACTGAGCATCAAGTAGAAACCTCTTTTATAAAGGAACGTAGGCTTCTACTTTCCTTTATAGAATACGTGTGTATCAGTGAAAAAATACAAACCTATAATTCAGGAATGAGCACTTACACCAGTCATAGAGTTGGCATAAGTATGTGCAGCTAGGTGCCTTAGATATACGTGTAAAGCGAAGGTACTTACTTGTAGCAGGTGTTCTCCAAGGTCAGCAGGCCTTATATTCTCACAAGTGGGTAATACGGCACCGCGTTGCCCGGTCTGGAGCTTCTAACAAGCTCAAAGCAATGCTTTGTGGACCGCGAGACATGCTGTACTGCACATTCCTGAGTGCCTTCCTGCCCGCTGTGTAGGTGCATTTCTCGCAATTAGATACTACAGCAAAAATTAAAATGTAAATAGGAGACAACTCCAAGGGGAGGTGAGCGGGTTTGTGAGAATATAAGGCCTGCTGTTCTCGGAGAACACCTGCTACAGGTAAGTACCTTCGTTTTCTCCAAGGACAAGCACTCCTATTTCTTCTCACAAGTGGAGAATCCCTAGTATCCAGGCTCACCAAAAACAGCAGACATTGGTCAAGAGTACTATTAGTGCTACCACCATATTGGAAGTTAATGCCATAGACTGACAAGTATTTATACTGAGTACAGACACAGTTGAGTATCACTGTCCCATCATACACTCAACTCGTTTCAAATGAAAAATGCCTGGATTGAAATAAACAATGTTGATTTGTTACATAAAAAAAACACAAAGAGAAAGCACACTGACCCACCCATTAATTCACATCCTTTGGATATTTATTTATTTATTTATTAGGATTTATTTACCGCCTTTTTGAAGGAATTCACTCAAGGCGGTGTTAAGTAACTTTGTAAGTCTAAGTGCTTTGAAAATGTGCCTCCATGTCTCACAGTGCTTCAAGGAGATCTTCTGAATAATTTATACAGGCTTATTTTTATTATAGCAAGAAGTCAGAGTTCACCATTTATCTTTCGTTTTGCCAATTAAAGAAAATGAACTGGTATCAACGAACGTTTGTCCAGATAACAGATTTTCTGTTTTCTTTTTTCCAGTGGAATTTCTCTCATCCTTCTGGCAGTTCCAGGTGACCTTAAGCACTTGGACTTGTTTTCATTTAATTCTCAAACTTGAACAGTTTACACAGAATATACTTTCATTGGTGACTATTAATGGGGAGGACAATAAAGAACCTCTGAAGGCTATGTTGTACCTGCAGGGCTATAACCTGTTTTCAGAGGGAAACTCTGCAGAATTTCCCTCTTTGAAATCTAGTGGCTGCCCAGTGCCATAAGAATTCTTTAGCTCACATACTTTGCAGGGGTAAAATACACAGGCAAAATTAATCCTGGAGGATTTCAAAATGAAATCACCACATATACTTTATAATTTCTACCCCTAAAATTGCTCCTAGCACCGTTATCCCTTTTAGCCATGTAGGGTGACCAGGTATATGGCTTTGAGCTGGACAGCCCTCTTTCTTCTTCCACACCCTGCCCAGGAGCCTGGCTTTCTACCTGCCAACATGACTGTCTGTTCCTCTCTCCATCACCTGCCTCCATGCCACATATAGCTTGAAATGTGACTGCTTTTCCTGATCCAGGCAGCACTAAATAGATAGTGTTGCATGGCTCAAATAGCTTCTGAGCAGTGAAATGTGCGGCACTTTCAAGAAGAAGGGAAAGATGCCAGCTCTATGGCAGGAGAAGCGACAATTCAAGATGCACCACTTAGCGGAAAGCTGAGAGCTGAAAGGATGAGAGGGAAGGGAGGAGTAGGAGACACTAGTCTTTGCCTATAGCCTTTACACCTTTGACACACTGAAAGAGCCACCACTGCCCAAGACTGCACAAATCCGCAAACACCATCTACTACTACTACTACTTATCATTTCTATAGCGCTACAAGGCATACACAGCACTGTACACCATACACACACAAAGAAAGACAGGCCCAGGCCTCAGTAAAGTACCAGAAAAAATATCTTCCATAAATTAAAATTTTAAGTCTCAGAAGTCATCATATAAAGCATCAGGAAGACTAACTCAAAAGGAGTGTCAGAAAATAATTCTTTTCTGACAGCATGCTGGACAACTGGAACTGATGCACCAGACAGCTTTCCAGCTATGCTTCAACTCAGGGGCGTATCTGGAATCCGGCGGTAGGGGGGGCCAGAGCCAGAGAGGGGGGGCACATTTTTGCCTCCCTCCCCCCCCCCCCCGCCGCCGCCGCCGCCGCCTCTCTCCACCCCCTCCCCGCCGTCAACCCTCCCCCGCTGCTTACTTTTGCTGGCGCCGAGGTCCCGACCCGCAGTCTCCGTTTTTCGTCTTCCTCCGTGGCCATGCTTCCAGGAAGTAACGCTGCAGTGCTGATTCGTTGACCCCAGTTCGACGTCTGACGTCAGACGCCGAACTGGATTCAACGAATCAGCACTGCAGCGTTACTTCCTGGAAGCATGGCCACGGAGCAAGACGAAAAACGGAGATTGCGGGTCGGACCTCGGCGCCAGCAAAAGTAAGCAGCGGGGGAGGGTTGACGGCGGGGAGGGGGGCCAGGGCGAAATCTGCGGGGGCCCAGGCCCCTGTGGCCCCACGCAGATACGCCCCTGCTTCAACTCTTAGGTTCTTTCAAAAGAGGCTGAAAGAATGATGATGTTATTTTGTCTTTCCTATCAAAGAAAGGTGTGAAATCTAAGTCCATTCATGAAAAGGTTTTTTGGCTTCTGTGCAACTACATTTTGGATCTCTTATTTGTTTAATTTCTAATTATGCCATGTTCCATACAAAAACTTTTTGACTTTGTAGTTTCATAATTTATTGTATTTGAGGCTATAACTTCTTTGTATTGTTACCCGCTTGCTTTGAATCTGATTTGTAGGGATTTAGTGTGGGATACAAATGCTTAACATAACATAACTTTCAGCAGTAGTTATAGGAGCCTAGGCAGTGGCAGAAAGCAAGCATGCATTAGAAGGGAAAGAGAACAAATTGCATAACATTTCTGACAGTACATAGATATGAATGGACAGACAGAGAAAGTTCTTTTTTTGGCCAATATCTTCTCTGTTTCTATTAAATTTCACTGTAGGAAAAGTACACTTTTTTTTGTTACATTTGTACCCCGTGCTTTCCCACTCATGGCAGGCTTACATGGGGCAATGGAGGGTTAAGTGACTTGCCCAGAGTCACAAGGAGCTGCCTGTGCCTGGCCCTTGCAGATCATCAATGTGGCCGCGCAGGCTTCTACATGGAATGTTGCTAGTGGAATAGCAAAATTCCATGTAGAATCTCTAATAGTAGCAACATTCCATGTAGAATCTCCAATAGTAGCAACATTCCATGTTGTTGTTACATTTGTACCCCACGCTTTCCCACTCATGGCAGGCTCAATGCGGCTTCCATGGGGCAATGGAGGGTTAAGTGACTTGCCCAGAGTCACAAGGAGCTGCCTGTGCCTGGCCCTTGCAGATCATCAATGTGGCCGCGCAGGCTTCTGCTTCTGTGAGTCTGACGTCCTGCACGTACGTGCAGGACGTCAGACTCACAGAAACAGAAGCCTGCGCAGCCTTCTACATGGAATGTTGCTAGTGGAATAGCAACATTCCATGTAGAATCTCCAATAGTAGCAACATTCCATGTAGAATCTCCAATAGTAGCAACATTCCATGTTGTTGTTACATTTGTACCCCGCGCTTTCCCACTCATGGCAGGCTCAATGTGGCTTACATGGGGCAATGGAGGGTTAAGTGACTTGTCCAGAGTCACAAGGAGCTGCCTGTGCCCGAAGTGGGAATCGAACTCAGTTCCTCAGAACCAGGGGCGTAGCTACGGGTGGGCCTGGGTGGGCCCAGGCCCACCCAATCTCAGCGCAGGCCCACTCACCCAGTGAGGCACAGAAGTGCTCAACAGCCTTTCTGCCGCGGCTCAGTCTCAGCCACCTCCCACCTGCTTTTAGGCAGCCAGCAGCTCTCCCGGGCTTCCTCCTCACAGGCTCCTCCTACCTGCCTGTCTAAATGTTTCTGATTTTTTTTTTTTTTAGTTCGGTGCGCCGCGGGTCGGGTCCTAATGTGGAAGTCTCACCTAAGCGCTGCAGCATGGCTGCACCGCTACCGCTACTTTCTGGCAAAATACTAAGTCCTGTCCCGTTTGGTAAGCTGCTCCCGACTCAGAGTCCTGAACGGTTTGCCAAACCTCGCTTGCTTCAAGTTGCTTCCCGTAGTGTGTGAGGTGAGACGGTGCCGCGCCCGCAGTGCCGCATGGGAAAGGCTTCCGGCTGCCGGATGTGTCACGGGCACGGTTCCTCTGCACTGTGCCTGGTCACGGGTGCCTTCGCTAGATGCAATCAGCCTCATCGATTTCCCCCCTCTCCTCTCCCCAGCAGCACCTTTCTTTGGCACCACACGACAGGCACAGGAGCCAGCTCAGTGCTCTGCACCACCTGCCACCATGTGCAAGCAGCTGTTCAGGTAAAATAAATATATTTTATAATTTTATTTTTAATGTGTACAGGTGTAATCAAAATGCTAACTGGTGGGGGGCCTCTGGGTGGAGGTGAGCTCATCACTGCCTAAGACAAAAAAGGTATATTTAATCATTAAATATGCTTTTTTTTTGCCCTAGGCAGTGAAGAGCCCACCCCCATCCAGAAACCCACCAATGATAAATTTTAATATTGCCCAGGTTAAAATTTAAAAAAGGTTATCTGTTTCTCATATTGGTGGGTTTTTGGGTGGGGATAGTCTCTGCAGCGCCCTGGTTAAAAAAAGTTTTTTAAAGTGGAGGTGTTTTTTTTGGGTGGAGGCGGGCTCTGCAGTGCCCAGGACATTAAAAAAAATCTTATATTTAATGAGGATGGACAGGGGGGTAGGACAGGGCTAATGCCTAGCTATGGGATGGATGGTGAGGAAGGGAAGGGAAGGGCTGATACCAAGCTACAGGGATAGATGGTGGGGGGGGGGGGGGGGGGGGTAAGGTAAAAAAAGGAAGGCATTATTTTGTAGTACCCCAGGAAACACTACTCATACCTATATATATAGTGCCCACCCATATTAGCTCTGGGCCCACCCAAAATGTCAGATCTGGCTAAGCCACTGCTCAGAACCAAAGTCCACCACCCTAATCATAGGCCACTCCGGGTCATGTTTACTAAAGTGTGCACATTAACTGTAAGTCCAGGCCCACAGTAATGGCCATATTACTTAGTGTAGGATGGGGCAAGATATGGGCAGAGATTGGGCATGGAGACTGTACATTGCAATAAGTGCATGGAAAATAGTGTGTGCTGTCAAATTTGCAGTGGGTGCATGTAACGCTAGCTCAAGAACTGGTGTTAGGTGCATCCACAGAGATAGGGAAGCGGTAGAATTACAGGTCATGAGTTGAAGTTATAGGGTGGGAGACATGCAGGCTTATTTTCGAAAGAGAAGGGCGCCCATCTTTCGACACAAATCGCAAGATCGGCATCCTTCTCACAGGGTCGCCCAAATCGGCATTATCGAAAGCCGATTTTGGGCGTCCTCAACTGCTTTCCGTCGCGGGGACAACCAAAGTTCATGGGGGCATGTCGGAGGCGTAGCGAAGGCGGGACTAGGGCGTGCCTAACACATGGGTGTCCTCAACCGATAATGGAAAAGAGAAGGGCATCCCTGACGAACACTTGGACGACTTTACCTGGTCCTTTTTTTCTTACTACCAAGCCACAAAAATGTGCCCTAAATGACCAGATGGCCACCGGAGGGAATCGGGGATCACCTCCCCTTACTCCCCCAGTGGTCACTAACCCCCTTCCACCCTCAAAAAAATTAAAAAATATTTTTCCAGCCTCTATGCCAGCCTCAGATGTCATATCCTGCTCCATCACAGCAGTATGTAGGTCCCTGGAGCAGTTTTAGTGGGTGCAGTGCACTTCAGGCAGGCGGACCCAGGCCCATCCCCCCCTACTTGTTACACTTGTGATGGTAAATGTGAGCCCTTCAAAGCCCACCAGAAACCCACTGTACCCACATGTAGGTGCCCCCTTCACCCATAAGGGCTATGGTAGTGGTGTACAGTTGTGGGGAGTGGAATTTGGGGGGCTCAGCACACAAGGTAAGGGATCTATGCACCTGGGAGCAATTTCTCAAGTCCACTGCAGTGCCCCCTAGGGTGCCCGGTTGATGTCTTGGCATGTCAGGGGGACCAGTGCACTATGAATGCTGGCTTCTCCCATGACCAAAGGGCTTGCATTTGGTCGTTTCTGAGATGGGCATCCTCAGTTTCCATTATTGCCGAAAATCAGGGATGACAATCTCTAAGGTCGACCTAAATTTCGCGATTTGGGTGTCTCTGACCGTTTTATCGAAATGAAAGATGGACGCCTATCTTGTTTCGATAATATGGGTTTCCCTGCCCCTTTGCCGGGGACGTCCTGCGAGTTCATCTTCAGGAAAACTTGGGCGCCCCTTTCGATTATGCCCCTCTTAGGAGCAATGCCAGGAAATACTTTTTCACGGAAAGGATGGTGGAAGCCTGGAATGCCCTCCCATGGAGGGTTGCGATGATAAAAACAGTGACAGAATTCAAGAATGCTTGGAATAAACACAGAGGATCATTATATAGAAAATGGATGGAATTCAATTAAAGCAAAACTTAAATGGCCTTATAACCGGAGTGAGCTTTGACAGCAGCTTTGGTTGTTGAGAAGTAGGACCAGTGCCGGGCAAACTTCTATGGTCTGTGTCCCAAAATTGGCATGGAGAGACAGAGATTAAGTATACCAATGCTTTAGCCTACAATATTGAAAATGCAATCTATTGGGAGGCCACCAGAAGGCACAGTTGTGTTTAAAGGATTCCAAGATCCTGTGTCATTCCCTGGCTCAAGCTGTAACAATAGCAGAGTGAATGTCTTATCAAAGCATCTGTCATCAGTATTTTACCACACTCTCCACATTTCTTTTCTTTTCTGTTAACTTTTTTTGTATAAAGAATCATCAGAATTCACAGCATCAACATTGCTTATCCAACTTTCTAAAGAGCAAAATATGTAAATCTTCATCAATCCATCTTTTGCAATTTTTAAGAAAACTTCATTTTGTTGAGGAACTTTTATAAATATATCTTTAAGAACAGTCCGCAAAGTGCTCAAAATGTAATTGATCGCACTAGCATCACTAGCACTACTTAACTGGCAGCTGATTTCCACACTGAACCTCCACCGACATGGTTTCGTATCTTCCTCAGGGAGATAGTATGCACTTGCTGGAAATTGAACCTCTTCCATATGGTTGTTCAAAGTGCAATGACACTGCACTTTGATTATTGTAATGCCTTGTACATTGGTTTACCAAAAAAACGTTCTACGTTCTTTGCAGGTTGCCCAGAATGCTGTCGCGTGTGTTTTGCTAGGGTTAAGGCGATTCAAGCATATTATCCCTGCTTTGTTTTCTTTGCATTGGTTACTGATGCATTTTTGAATTCAGTACAAGATCTCATTGTTAGCTTATGTGTGATGATCAATACGATTTCACCTGTCATTACGTCTAGCCTACACTTACATCAACCTGCTAGAACAGTGAGATCTACTTCTAGCAATCTCTTGAATATTCCTTCAAGTTGATTTATCTGGATGAAAATAGAAATTCTATTTTCTATATTATTGGGTCGAGGCTTTGGAATTCCTTACCCTCTGAACTGAGAGCTTTGAAAAGTTTGACTGAATTTCAGAAAGCTTTAAAAACTGTATTGCTTCATAGGGCTTTTTCTTCTAGTTAGAATGAGATTTAAGGGCTAGAATTGTATGTACTGTCATTCTACTTTTGTTTTAATAAGAGTTTGTCTGTATTTGTAATTTATGTTGACAATTATGTTTGTATTTTGTTATCTGCTCAGAACTGTAGATGATGCGGGTTATAAATTTTATAAATAAATAAATTAATAAATCTGTTCAAAGAAGCTTTTCCTCTATAACATTTAGGGATCTTTCCTATACAGATTTTCCCCAGCACTAATAAAGACATTCAGTATAGCATATCTGATAAATCTTCATCCAACACCCCCTCTTACACTATTCTGTCCTGTCTGCATTTGTATTTCATTTTACTTTCTCCTTTTGATTTTAATTGCTGTAAACCTCCCTGAAATTTGTGATAGGAACGATACATCAAGTAAGAATAAAACTTGAAACTTATGAGGCCAGTAGTCAATGCTGGCTGCATAGGGGCTGTTGAATTCACCTTTGAAGTAAATAAATACTACATAACAAACCATTACACAAATTCCTTCTTTGCATCATTGAGAGCTGATTAGCACATTTCCACAGAGCAACAATTTTAATCACTGTGTCTTGTTATGCTAGTTTTCCCATGACTCTGTTCTGCTGCTGATGGGATTTATAATTAGATACTGTGGCTTAACTCTTAGGTAAGGAAAGTCTTCCTAATCCTGTGTACATCCATGACTATTTTTGGCTCTTTGTGTGACGAGCATCACTATGTGTTGTGAATTTAGCATGAGTGCAGTGTTAATGAATGAATAAGGGGGTCTTTTACTAAAGGTTAGTGCAATTTATCTGCCACAGGACCCATTTTATTCCTATAGCCCTGCTGCAGATAGCTTGTGTTAATCTTTAGTCAAAGGCCCCCAAAGTGCAGGAACTTTTACATTTAGTGTGAATAGGATGTTAAAGAAATACAGTTCTTCATAGGATAGGATTTAATAGGGTTAGTGTCATTGGATAGGATTCAGTATCACAATGGGATTAAATATTGCATGTATATTTTAGAACCAGATATAAATAACTGTGAGTGAATCTATAGGATGCTGTCACTTCCCCTTAAGGATACTCTTGCCTAAGGGGGAAGTGACACAAGAGGGGTGGAGCCAGGAGGGCATGGTCCAGGAATTATAAAAGCTTGGTACACAGCTAGGTTAAGGAGCCCCAGAGAGAAGCAGCAATGCCCAACTGCATTTGCCTCCACCACCTACATGTGACCTGCAACTGCTACAGTCAGATAGGCCAAGTTCCACTTGCAACTTTGGATGTTGACCCAAATAACTGCTACATTGGTAACTCTGGGGAACCAGGTCAGAGATAAGTAAAGTGTACTGATGTGCTGAGAGAGTAATGCAAGCTGTGGCCAGTGGTGTGCTGAAGCTGGCTCACATCGGCTTGCACGAGCCATTTGTTAATTTTTTAAGAATTTTGAACCAGCTCCCAAAATTTGGGCTTGGTCTCTTCTCTGCATCGTTGTCCTCCTCCTCCCCTGTGTCTTGTTCCAGTGGTGTAGCTACATGGGGCCTTGGGGGTTCAGGCCTCCCCATTTCTGTCTCAGGCTCCCCCCAACAATAGTGGACAGCCAGGCGGTTTTTGCTTCCTCAGGCTCCCTGTGCTCTCTGCTCCTGTCCCCATAGTCAGGCAGTTGAGCTCACCCTCCCTTCCTTTGGGTCCAGCTGGCTATCTCTCCCTGTTTCCAGTAGTGAGCTGCGGCACGGGCAGCGCTGAATACAGCTGCTTCCGGCTGCCTTGGTCTCGTCACTGCTTCGTCCCGCCTTTTCAACTTCCTGTGAGTGGGACGAAGCAGTGAGCTAGATCATGGCAGCTGGAAGCAGCTGTCTTCAGTGCTGCCCACGCCGCAGCTCACTGCTGGAAACAGGAGAGATAGCTGACCGGACCCGAAGGAAGGGAAGGAGAGCTCAGATGCCTGACTACGGGGACAGGGAGTCTCAAAACAAAGCACCCAAACCTGTGAGCTACTTCTTCCATGTTCTCTTTCTTTATTGTTGATACCATTTTTATTTGATCTCACTTATATTTTCAAACATGTCAGCTTGTGCAGCATACAAATGTACACACAGATGAAGTATTATAACGGAATAACTTTTCATAGGTAGAGGAGTAATTTCCTATAAATCAGCGTGTCATTTGGAAGGACTGGTTATAGGGATACCCTAGCATGCATTGTATTTATGCAGAGATTTCTTTTCTCCTGGTAAAGGGCCACTAAAACAGACATTATGCTATGAGAATCAGGTGTACAGTAGTAAATTTAAAACGAATTGGAGAAAACTTTTCTTCACTCAACATGTAACCTCTGGAAGCTGTTGCCAGAGAATGTAGTAAAAGCATTTAGCTTAGCGGGGTTTTAAAAAGGTTTGGACAGCTTGTTAAAGGAAAAGTCCATAGACCATTATTAAAATGGACTTGGGGAAAATCCACTGCTAATTTCTAGAATAAGCAGCATAAAATGTATTGTACTTTTTTGGGTTCTTGCCAGGTACTTGTGACCTGGATTGGCCACTGTTTGAAAACAGGATGCTGGGCTTGATAGGCCTTCGGTACAACCTTACGTACTTAGGTGCTCAACATTCAGAGTTTCTATCTATTTATTTATTTACTTATTTATGGCAGTTATATCCCACATTAAACATGAATTAGATTGAATCCTGACATCATTTTAAATCTTTTCCTGTGCCTAGATCAAAAATGAACTTGGTAACTTGCTCCTTTTGTTTTCTGGAATGTAGTAGTATATTATAAAAATGCACTTAATATTGTTTACTACTACTATTTATAAGAGAGATATTGAATAATGAGGGCAGAGCTACCTTCATGCAGAAGTCCAGAGTCAGACTAAATGTGCCAACATTGTCCAGTTCGGTACTTCAAAGAAAATGGGCTTAAACTTCCATACAACGGATCATACAACAGCTGACTCATACATTGTGATAACATTGTCCAGTTCAGCACACTATTAGCCACCAAGTTAATAATGTTCAATGGAAAATAAATCTGTTGGCTCAGCTGCTGCTATATGAATATCCTATCCTGTTTCATTATTGCTACCAATAATTACATATTAAGGACATTTGCTTTAAACTTTGTTTTAATTAATTATCCTTACATACACATGGCTTTGCTTTTTTAAACCCAAAGGTGAATCTAAGGGTAATTGAATAATTGGTGTAAATTGTGTTTCTGACTTTACTTGTTTTGGACTGCTTTGGGTGCTGATCTGTACAGCTGCTCTCTGGAATTTTGGAAGATGGAAATGAGAAGATAATAATTAAGTTTTGGATGTATTATGCATATGCCAGTTTTTGAATATGCATCTGCCAGGAAAACCTCACTCACTGGCCTTCAATCTCCAGAATAGCGGTGGTAAATCTCTAGCTTTGAGATGGGCCACCCTTGGCATCTCTTAACTACTTTATCTTTGCTGGCAGGGATACTGAGCCCCGCCAGCCAAATAAATGGACTGCCACTGCTCCCCACTGTTTCCTGGCTCTGAGCATCATGCCAGGACTTCTCGTGCAAGTATGTGTGAGAAATCCTGGAATGCTGCTCAGAGCCAGAAAGAAGCAGCGGGGAGTGGTGGTAGTCCATTCTTTGGCTGGTGGGGCTCAGCAACCCTGCCAGCAAGTTATGCTTAGCATGCCCGCATGGGGGAGGGGGAGACGAATGCATTGCCCCCCCTAGTCCCACCCCCACCCCCCCACACACACAATTGCAGGGCTGACTATGCCTGGAGAGAGAGCCTGTTGCTAAAAGTTTTCCAGCACACCACTGGCTGAAGCCCTGCAGGAGCAGAGCACTGGAGAACCTTGTTATGTCTAAGAAACAGTTTTGTATTTATTTTCTCTCTCCCACCTGTGAATGGAACAGGACTCCTACCTGATCATTTATAATCAATTGTATTTTCCTTTACTTGCACCAGGGGCATAGCCAGACAGCTGATTTTGGGTGGGCCTAGGCAAGAATGTGGGTGGGGCACCAAGTGTTCCCCCCCCCCCCCCTCACACACCAAAATATCTCAGTTGGTGGGAAAATGATTCTTTCCACCTTGTCATGTCTGCAGCAGGTATGCGCTGAAAACTGAGCATAAACAGGTGCCAGCATCGTGGATAGTAGCATTTCTGTTACCATCAGGGGGAAGTGTTTTCAGCTAGCAGAGCTTGGGATCCCCAACAGCTACCGCTAACGTGTGCTGCTGTTGAGTGGGCCTGAGCCCTAAGTGGATGGGCACCGGCCCACCCAGGCACACCTGTGGCTACGCCACTGACTTGCACCCATATATTTGGCTCTAGTTTGTCCTTGCTCCAGGTCCACCCTCGCTCACGTTATCACCAAAAAAACATTTGGCCACTTGGTAATTCTGTATTTTTTGATGGTTGACAAAAACTTTGGAAGTCATGTTGGAATAGTTGCACAGTATCTACATGTATAAATTACAGATTTTACAATGCCACTATTTACATATGTAGATGCTCTGAGATACATAGATGTTTAAAAGAAAGGTCTTCTGGGTGTGTTTAGATAGTACCCGCATTTCCCATTTTTATAATGGCAACACATATACAATTTTTTAAAAATTCTGCCATCGGCATTTACATCTGCTGTGAGGGATGCATGTCCGCTACCTGCTTGTTTGGACCTGAGGTCTCCACCAGTGATGGGCAGGGCAAGTGTGCTTACTTTCCATGGTGGTCTAACACCCCACCTGAAAGATTCTGTGGTTCAGCTTCTTTGGGCAAGTTGGCTAAATAACATAAATTAAGCTGCAATTTACACAGATCTTTATGAATTTGGCATTACACTGGTTATTGTCTTAGGGGTCGTTATTGAGATTGCCACCAGCGTGAAACCCGGAAATTCAAAGCTGAGACATGTTGCAACACCGGCATTGAATTTCCAGGTTTGTGGAGCCAGTTAAGTGAAATATTCAGCACTTAACTAGCTATGGCAGTGATTCCCAAACCTTGTTCTGGAGGCACCCCAGTTAGTCAGGTTTTCAAGATATCCACAATGAATATTTGCATGCACTGCCTCCACTTTGCAAATCTCCCTCATGAGTATTCATTGTGGATATCCTGAAAACCTCACTGGCTGTGGTATCTCCAGGACCAGTTTTGGGAACCACCGGGTTATGGGTTACCGCATAAATATAGAACTGACTTTTATGTAGTCTTGTGTGGTTAACTTGGCCGGTTAAGTTCTAAATATCAGCATTTAACTAGACGAGTGCTGACTCTGCCCCCAAAATAGCCAGTTTTGAGTTTGGCGCAAATTGGTTATTTTCAGTTGCATTAACCAGTTAAGTGCTGCTGAAAATGACTGGTTAGCTCCGAACAGGCAATTTAACTGGCCTGGAGTCATTTCTGGCTGAATATCAACACCCTAGCATAGGAGCCAACTTTTCAAAATTATTGGGGGTGCTAAGCCTAATGGAAATAACCTCTCCCTGGACACATACAAGGAATTTTCTCAACATTGGTGTTCAAGCATCCACAGCACCACAGAGTCAGTCCTATGCACCCTAGTGAACAAAGTAAGCAAACTTTAGATGGGAGAGCAAGGCTCTGCACCATTCTAACTACAGCCTGACTAAATGCAGGATCTTCAGTTTCTGCTGAAACTGACTCTGTGACCAAAATTGGCTACTTGGTTTCAGCAGAAACCGAAAACTAAACTGGCAAGGCCCCCCCCCCATGTGCCCCACTGCTACTCTCACAGCAGCAGCCTCCACACCCCCCCCCCACACACACTGCCACCACCATTGAACACAGCCTCTCTTCCCCCTCCTGGACCCACCCATCAGCCAGCTTCCCTGCCCCAGGTGCCCTGGTTGTCTAGTGGCCTAACTGTGATTCAGTTGCTCTTGTCCCTGCCATCCCTGCCACCAAAATAGCCACCATGAGACTGCTGCTGAAAGTCTCAGTGGCTGTCTTGGAATTGGAGCCAGTATAGGCAGGAGCAACAAATTTCTGGCTCCAACTCCAAGATGGCTGCGGAGATTGCCACTAGAGCTCATGGCGGCCATTTTGGCAGCAAAGATAGCTGGGGCGAGAGTGTGAATCACTCTTGCCCCTGTTAGGCCACTAGACCACCTGGGTGACTTAGGTAGGCCAGGGGTTTGGGGAGCTGGCTGATGGGTGGGTCCAGGAGGGGGAAAGGAGGCTGATGGCGGTGATGGTGGCAGCGGGGGGGGGGGGGGGGGGGGGGGGAGAGTGTGGAGGAAAGGAGGCTCTTTGCAGCAGCAATGGCAGTGGGGAATGGGGGATAGTTAGGTTTCAGCCGAAAATGCCCTGGGCATTTTCTGCTGAAACCCAACCCAAATTTCAGGCTAATTTCAGTGCCGAAACCAAAACTAAAATTTGTCAGCCTCTAGTTCAACCAACACCTGGGGTTTCAGATATGTACCCTAGGTTCCATCCAAATTTTGTTCATCCTGTGGGATGTTCCAGGATAGACAGAAGATTAATTGACTGATTGTTTTTAATTCTTCAATGGAGCTTAGTGTCCTCTAATAAAGCTGTATCATGGCATCAAGGTCCCTCTCTTAGAATTCAAGTATTGCTTGATACCCTTCATTCTGCAGTAAGTGATAGAATAATTAATCTGGCAAAGTAGAGGTGTTTAATTATACACGTTGATTCTTTAATGGAATCCTTCAATAGAAACAGTATTACAGACATAAAAAAAAACCAGTAATGTGCAAATAATCCCCACAAAAGGCATTTAGGCATTATTCCAAGTTCTGAATAGTAGAAGCACCAGTGTTCCTTTTACGTATGAGCATCAGATTTTCAGTTGATAGCTTCTGTTCCCTGTTCTTGGGTAAGGGGTTTTTCCAGAGCAGGGCCAGCCTTAGTAATGCTGGCCCTGTGTGGATCAGTTTTGGTGCTCCCCTCCCCTACCCATACTTAAGATATTTCAAATGAGGTGTCAGGGTTGATTTTTAAACCTCAATTCTTTAATTCGCCGACTACTATGTGTAATCTTTAGTGATGTATAAGCTTGGGATAACCTAGACCTCAGATGTAGTAGAATAGCAAAAAATAGAGAACCACTGAGCAGACATTAGTCATCTGTTCACAAGTACTTGTTACATTGTATCACCTACTATTACCCTGTATTAGAAATAAAATATTAGCTTATATTTATTATTTAAACAATTTATTAAAATAAATAAGTTGAATATATTTACATTATGTTTCTGGTAGAAATATGTCCAAATAAAAAACACGCTAAGCAAAATAAAATGAGAAATGGGAAAGGATTTAATATACTACTGCCTTTGTGTGTTTTAACATATTACATACAGGAACTTATTTTATAGCTGGGGCAAAACAGAGAAGTAAGTGGCTTGCCAAGATTCACAAGGAGCTGTATTGGGAATTGAACCCAGTTCACCTGATCCTCGGGCCACTGCACTAACCATTTGGCTACTTCTCTACTCGAAGTAAACCCACCCAAGAAGAACTAATAACTACTGAACAAACACCTATTTATATTATGCAGCTGATAAAATGAGCTTTTTGTAAGCTGCTGACAAGATGTTAACCTGGAAATATTACGACATAAAGGACTAGATTCCAGTAAATAGCACTCAAAAAATTGCAACAAAAAATCCATGCACAGCACTATTCTATAAACGGTACTTTGAACTGGGTACATTTATAGAATAGTTACTTAAAGCCGATTTCCATGCCAAACATTAGGTGTGAGGATTAACACCAACTGAAATCTGGTATAAATCCTGGTGCATAATTCAGGCGTGGATCCCCGCGTGTTCAGTAATACTGCACCGCATCTTCAGTGAATGCCCTGACCCACCCATGCCTCTTCAGTGGCCATGCCCCTTTTGGAGTTCCACACTACAAGATTTGTGAGTGGATCTTTATAGAATAGTGCTTAGCAAGATATGCATGCAAATCCAAATTGTTGCTAATTAGAACCAATAATTGATTGTTAGCACCCACCACTATTTGACTCATTACCCAGCTTAGTAGCAGGTGCAACCTCAGAACAGTACACAATTTTGCATATGGAGATTTGCATGCCATTTATAGAATTCTGGGGATAAATGTGTTAGAACAATGAAACTATATGTGACGTTTGTGAGCCCCTTCGCTCAGAGGTGGCCAGCGTGAGAATCACTCAGCCACCTCTGGGTAGACCGAGTCCCCTCAGACCTAAGTAGTCCCAAGAACTGACTGGACCACAAGTGGGAGATGACCTGAAGCAGCTGTATTAGTAGCAAAAAAAACACAAGGCTAAAAGGGTAGCCAAATGGCACAGAAAGGAAAACAGGCAGCCTAGCTATACAGTCTAACCTAGCTGAAGCAAGGCAAATATAAAACATAGATTAAGGTAAAGTAGAACAGCCTAGCTGTAGAGGGAAATCAAACATAAGCAGCCTAGCTGCGCATCTCAATATTAGCAAAGCAATGCAAACATATGGCATACAGAAGAACACAATAGACTAGGCAAATGGCCCACCCTAGCAGGACAAGACAAACAGCAATCCTGGGCTGACAGCAATAGTGGTTAAGAAAACGGTTCGTTCTATCAGTACACTCAGATGAGCCGCTGAACACTGCAGGCAAGCTCCCTCAAACCAAGTGGAGCAGAAGCAAAGCAAAAGAAAAAGAAAGAGTCTCTTGAGGACCTGCACCACAGGTAGAGGCCAGAGCGGGACACTCTGCTCACAGAAGACTAGGGTATGACACCTACTACAAGCAAACAGTCACTGAGTGCGCCCGAGCTAGATGCTCCAAGGCAATAGCAAGATAAAGCACAAAGCACGAGCCAATGCTCCCAAGGCAAGCAAGGTGAAGAAGCGAACCCCAGGCCGATGCGTCCA
The DNA here is from genome assembly GCF_901765095.1 of Microcaecilia unicolor. NCBI lineage: Eukaryota > Metazoa > Chordata > Amphibia > Gymnophiona > Siphonopidae > Microcaecilia > Microcaecilia unicolor. Next base: position 47,918,648 of record NC_044035.1, read on the forward strand.
CAGCAGAAGAGCTCAACGGCCCTGCACAGCATCCAAGGGCCAGGATCCAGCCCAAATGGACCCCTCTGTACTCCAACATCTGAAGTATCCCTGAAATGTTAGAACAAGTAGGCTGTTCTGAACTATGTTTTAAGTTCCTGTTAGTAAAGTAAAACTGCAGCTTCTACAATCGAGGACTGCTGGGCTTTTTCTTTGGGAGTGAGTGCCCAGAGAGAGCACCCTCGTCCTGCTGGAGTAAGTCTGGCCCCAGTCCACACCCAGCTCATGAGATCCCTTGCCAGTGGGAGCTCTGTGTGTGTGGAACCAGAAGTATTTGGCTTGTGTGACTCCAGTCCCAGGTGTGCAGAGTAGGAGCAAGACCCTGGGGTGGCAGCTGAGCTGGAGGTGAACCAGAGCTACATATATATCTATACATATATATTTGTTGTAAGGTGGTGGCAGGAATGTATTCATGTGGAAGGCAAACTTTCCACCCTAACCCACAAAAGGTAAGCTTTTGGCCCCCTTACCTGGCTTCATAGCAAACTAGATGTAAAAATAGGCAGGGAAATACCTTGCACATTTGTCCTCCCTAGCTTCCATCTGGCTCATGATCTTTAGGCTAAGAGGGAAGGTATCCCTCCAGGTTAGGTAAGATGAACAGCAGGTCCATAGACTGTTAGTTGGAGTCATACAGAGCTAGATTTGCAAAGAGCTCTTATAGCTGATGGCGATGTAAACCCTTCCCCAGGAGGAAGTCCTGCCAGATCTTCAGTGGCAGCTAAGAGGTGACAAGAAGGAGGCCAGCAAAGTCACAGCAGCAGACCAGTGTGGAAACGGGCCAGACACCACAAATCTTCACAGGACTTCCAGCAGCCCACCAATCCATGTTGCACTCCTGCCTATGGGTAAAACTTGGGGTACAGTGGGAAAGAGAATAGGGAGAACAAACCCGGAATGGAAATAGAGACAAATAAGATTTTTTTTTTTTTAAATCTAGCTGATAATATGTTGGGATTGGTACCGTCAATTATCTGACTGGTTATAGGTATGTACAGTACACAAGATTCTTGCTGTTCTTTTAATGGGTATGCTGCAAGGCGTTTAATACCTCCACTGTGTAAGTGTACTGTTTTGTGTATTCTATAAACCTATAGTTGTATAACTTAACATTGCCAGAAAATCTTCTTTACAGCCACACTGGGTTTGGGGTCTTTTCCTCAAGGGAAAAAGAGGAAATACCACCTACTAAATTCTTTCTTTCTTCAGGTGGAGACACCAGATACCAAGTATTCAGGGATCAATGGAGCATGTCGAGGGGGACTGCGGCCAGGTCAGCCCCCAAACCAGGGACACTCATAAGGGGGTGCTACATTTTCAAAGGGTCTCTTTGGTATTTTAAGTAAAGTTTACTTGTTCCCCTCTCCCCTTCCTAAGAGATCTGTTGTGCTCAGAATGCAAGCTTCGTATTTTGCTAAACCAATGGCATCTTTTTCCAGTCACTGTTTAGGTGGTGTGGACCAAATTTCTTTGGATATAGGAGCCAGGTCAAAAATTAAGAGCCGCACATGAGACTTCTGCACCCCCCCCCCCCCCCCCCCCCTACTGAAGCTGATTTGCTGGTTGGGCAGAGTGAGAGCAACTGATCTTTCTAAGATCTACAACAGCTCCTTTGGGACCTGATTTATTAAGGCTGTTATCACAATCCCTTAATGCACCCCTGCAGGCCACCTGCAAATATATGCATCCAGTAGTTCGCCTTCCCATATAGTCTCTTTCTCTGTCTCCCCCAACCCTGTAATCACCCAGCCTCCCTCTTTCCCCCTGCTCTGTCATCACCCAGTAGCTCACTTTTATCTCATTCCTCCCAACAGTATCCCTTGCCTATCTCACCATCTCTCTTCTCCCTTGTCAGCTGGGCCCCAGCCCCACCCCTCTAGCTAGTTAGCCCTTATCACTCAGAATTCCAGTCAGCACTAGCCTTCAGAGTCAATGATCCTCACCATAAGAACTTAAGCACTGCCATACTGGGTCTGACTGAAGATCCATCAAGACCAGTATCCTGTTTCCAACAGTGGCCAATCCAGGTCATAAGTACCTGGCAAGATCCCAAAACAGTAAAAACAGATTTTATGCTGTTTATCCCAGGACTAAGCAGTGGATTTCCCAGTACATTTTAATAATGGCTTATGGACTTTGCTAACTTTTTTTTAAACTCTGTAAAGCTAACTGTCTTTACCACATTCTCTGGGAACAAATTTACAGAGTTTATTTACACTCCAAGTGAAGAAATATTTTCACTGATTTGTTTTACATTTACTACTAGTCCTTGTAATTTTGGCCACTGTTGAAACAAAAATGTTCTCCTCTTTTCACCCATGCAGCCCTGTGTAAGTTTGACCCGTGTGGTGCAGGAACTCTCGCATCAGTGTCCTGTTCTCAAGTCTCACGAGACCAGCCAAGAATTTCCTGCACTGCTTGGCTCAGACACAGCAAAGAACTACATGGAGTACAGATAAGGAAGTTCTAGCTCCTGGGATGGCATGTGAGGCATTGGTTGCAACAAAAGTAAGGAGCCTGAAAATCCCAGGCACCAAATTGAATTTTCCAGTTACCATGGTGACCCAACATCTGGGATTTGTTTTTCTTATTATTTATTATGACATTTGCCACATTATCCCAAATAGAGTTCAGGTTCAATATGGTTTACAATCCAACAAGCAGGTACTATCTCTGTACCTAGAGAGCTCACAATCTTGTTGTTTTTTTTTTTAATCTGAGGCAATGGAGGGTTAAGTGACTTGCCCAGGGACACAAGGAGAAGCAGTGGGGATTGACCCCAGGATTCTAGGAGCAAGATCTCATGCCCTGACAATTAGGCCACTCTTCCACCTGTGGCCTCTACTCCTGGCCTTGTATATTCTAGTTTTACCATACTGTGGAGACTGTAGAGATAAATTTTCTGCAGGATAACAGTATGGTAGACACCAGTGATTCCTTTTATCTTAGTGTTGGTACTACTGGGCCCATTTTATTAAGAAGTGATAGTTATAATAGTGTATTAGTTACAAAACGAATGACCAGGTGATGTTACTAGAAAAGAAAAAACCTAATTAATAGTTATAACAAAACTAGCTAAACACTGTAAAAGAAGAATCACAATAACACAGGTAGGTGATAGCACACAAAATAAGAACGAAAGAGTAGTTTAATCTTAATTTGAGAACTCAACAAGGATTATAATACACACAAACAAGCAAAATGAATATCACAGTATAATCCAAAAGAGCCACAAACATATAAATCTATAGCTTTAAATAATAATAATAATAATATAATATCAGTGAATAGGAATGACCCAGTCTACTATACATTTAGCTGGCGGGTGGTGAGCATTTTTTTAATGCTCACTGCCGGTGGCCAAATTAGACCCAGATATTCAATGCTGGGTTATGTTCAGGCACCAGCATTGAATATTTGGAGTCAGTTGCAGACCCACAAATTTTGAGGGTGCTGACTGATATTCGTGCTGGTGCCCACATACCCAACTGGACAAAGAAAGGACTGCTTTTTGTGCAGTCCCATCTGCCTGGTTAGGTATGCTGGCATTAGCACTGAATATGTTACATAAAATCATTCCACTTAATGCAACCATCGTTTGATGAAATGTTCACAGTGTGGTTCTTTAGCTCTGAACAATAATCTTCCCAGTAAGATGAAGTGGAGAGTATTAAGTATCCTATGTTAAACATTCAGCACTGCTGTGCGGACTGCAAGCCCATTAGAAATGCATTTAAAGCCAAGCTGAGGCTCCTCTTGCTTTGCCTGAGGTAACTTAAGATTGATTGAAAAAGCAACTTATCTTTTGTGCTGTAGCAGCACTACTGCCTTTCGCTGCCAGCATAAAGAGCTGTAGAACTAATGTTTGAAACCACAGACACCTATTCCAAAAGGAAATAAAATCTCTCACAGTAATCTTCCTCTTTCTGCTTGAAGCAGATCTGAAGAGATGCAGCCAAAAGAGACATGTTATGTCTTTAAAAATCTCCCTATTTCTAAAGAAGAAAAAACAATTGGTAAATTTGCCAGTATTTGCCCATTGATGTCAGCCAAACTCCTAGCATGCAACCTTGCTTTGTGCCTTAACTCAGCTTTATTAGGCACAGAATTTCAATCAAGCATGTGCTAGAAAAGCCTGTACATTACTGGACCTGAAATGGTCAAATATGAATTTGGCAACACCATTCTGATGCAGCAGAAAGATTTCAAAGTGTCAGACCAAATGGCTGAAACACTCAAAGGGTATGAATGAAGCACTGACTCCCAGATTCTATATAGTGTGTCTTGAGTTGCTCACGCAAATCAATTAATGCATGCAACTTAATTATCTTAAGCCAATCAGAGCCAATAGTTGCCACTTAACAAGCAATTATTGACACTAATTGGCATTAATTAGAATTTATGCACACAACTTTATAGTGCGTGTTAAAAATTAGTGCGCACTAATGCTAAAGACACCCATAGGAATATAATGGGAGTCTCTATTGTTAGCACGCACTAGTTTTTAGCATGCGCTAAAAAGTTAGCGCGCCTACAGCGCGGCTTAGTAAATAGGGCCCTAAATGTTTTCTGTAAAGTGATGCACGTAAATTCTAAAACGCAGATTGGAAAAGTGGGTGTGGAATGGGGCAGGTCATGGGCATTTCTAAAACTAGTAGGGTCTTTTACTAAGCCAGCGGTAGTTGCTTTTAGCTCATGGTAGAAATCAGCTGGCGGTGAACACCGAGATGCCATAGGCACCCGGGTATAAGAGGCTTGGGGAGGCTAAGCCTCCCCAGCCAGAAGTGTAGCAAGGGCGGGTGCAGCTCGTGAACATCTCCCTCCCCCCCCTCCCGACTGGTGCGTGACAGTCCCGATCTTTACCCCCGTCCCCCCGACTAGTACGGGTGCCCGCTCTCCCCCTCTGTTCTGTCACGTCGTCTTTCAACGAGGCTTCCTGTTCCCATAGCAGCAGCAGCAATGATGTAAGCGCCGCTGCTTTCAGCCTGCCCCGGAAACCTTCTCTGGACAGCGTCCCTCCTATGCGGGAAGCTGTTCAGAGAGTACTTCCGGGGCAGGCTGAAAGCAACGGCGCTTACATCATTGCTGATGTGTATAGTGTTTTGCAGTGGAGAGATTGTGTATTGGCCTTACTGAGGTGGCACCAAAACATCAGAAAGGGTTTTAGAGCCTAAATCACGACACACTACCTCTTGAAGGATCTAAATATAGTCGTTAATAAAAGGAGCTCATTGTGAACACTATCCACCCTAAAAGGGTGTTTTGTGGCTCTACATGAGAATTGTGATATTGTTAATGGTCCTGCATTTTTCCGTATGGGTGGTATATTGGTGTATTAGGCTCTGCTTAGTGTTATGGTACAGTAAGGTTCTGAGTGTGTTTTTGCACAAAGTTGTGCATAGTGTTTTGCAGTTGAGCGATTGTGGTTAGTATATGCTTTGAGCAACCACTTTATTCTTTGACATATGATACATATCTAATATCTAAATTTAATAAAAGGTATTAATTGTGACTTTTATTTTTATTTATTTATTTTTTCTGTGTGTTATCAGACAATTATGGATTTAAGCTCCACCCCTGGCTCCACCCCCTAACCCCGCCCCCTTTTGCCTCCCCAAACAGTTGGGCCACCGACCGCCTATGCGAGATGCCCACAGGAATAAAATAGGCATCTCTGCATTTACCACCTGATAGTTTCTACTGTAAACTAAGGGGGTCTTTTGCTAAAGCTTAGCTTGAGTTATCTGCAGCAAGTCCCACAGGAATAAAATATTTTTTTCAGCATCAATTTCCAAGGCTCTATACATAGAATCTAGCCCTGAATATCTAAAGCATAGTTGGATGCAAGGCTCTCAGCAGCATTTGTTATTATAAAAGGAGAAAAATATTTTATTATTTTTGCCAAGTGCTACTAAGAATTTACTTCTGTTTCAATTCTATTACATACTCAAGATCAAATCACTCAATTTCTTGAGGAGTTTCTATTATTTTTTGTTGTATATTCTCGGAGGCAAATCACATCAACAGGGACTATTTAAGTTTTATTGCTCAAGCAGTTAAGTTGGCCCAAGGGTATCAATTCTCTAGACAAAATTTCACAGAGGCCCTTCATCAGCACTTCTAGGGGACATTCAAAGCCCTTCCCCCTGGGGCCACCATTTCCCATTCACTATATATACCTCCAAGTGCCCATAACCACCCCGTCCCTATTCCTCAAAGTGTCCAGCCATTCCCCTCCCCATGTTAAGCCCCTCCCCTTCATAACTCAATTCCTCAAGGTATCCAGCATATCCCCTTCCCTTAGGTACCTTCTTCCCGAGGTGTGCTGCATCTCCCCTTCCCTACCTCCTTCGTAGTGGCATCAGTGTAGCAATCCGCATATCTAAACAAGACTCAATGTAGCTGGCGTGGAGCCTTGAGCATCCGCTCATGCTCAGGGCCTACTAGTGCCATATCCTAAATTTTGGCACTTCCTTTATAGGATTCTTTATAGAGCAGTCCAAAATCTGAATAGGAAAGAAGTTCATTTTCAAAGAAGAAAAATGTCTATCTTTGTTTTCCAAAATATTGTTTCTAACAAGGTTTTGTGCTTTGGACGTTTTGTTTTTTTGGTCCATTAAAAAAAAATGTACAAGTGAAAAACGTAGAAAATCAAGCCATTGGGATGTAGGAGAGGCCAGCATTTTTAGTAGACTGGTCTCCAAGACATCCCAGGAGATAAATGGGGCACCCTAGGGGGCACTGCAGTGGACTTCAAAAACATGCTCCCAGGTACACATCTCACCATTGCTCCCTTATCTTGTCTGCTGAGCCACCCAAAATCCACTGCCCACAACTGTACACCACTGCAAAAGCCCTTATGAGTGAAGGGGGCACCTATATGTGGGTACAGTGGAGTTCTGGTGAGTTTGGGAGGGCTCAGAGTTTCCTCTACAAATGTGACACGTAGAGAGAAATAGGGACCAGAATCCCTCACTCCATGGTGCACTGCACTGCACTGACCAATACACTACTCCAGGGATCTGCATGCTGTTCTAATGGACTTGAGTATAACATCTGAGGCTGGCAAGTAATGTTTTTAATCACATTTTTGGGGATGATAGGAGGTTAGTGACCACTGAGGGAGTAAGGAGAGGTCATCCCTGATTCCCTCCAGTGGTCATCTGGTCATTTAGGGCACCCTTTTGTGCCTTATCTCTCTATATAATAATTGGTCAATCTGCGTCCCTGGATGGCTGGGTTCGTAACCATATGCAAATGAGCTACTAAGTCATTGACTACGTAATTGGCTCACTTCCAGCCTCCCCTTCCCTCTCAGTGTCCCGTCCTCGCGGAAAGAGGAAATTACATCAGAGGAGGACGGGACACTGAGAGGGAAGGAAAGGGAAGGCTGGATGCGAGCCGAGCCGAGCCTGCCGCCGCTGCGACTTGAGGTAAAATAAAAGTTTGGAAGGCAGGGCGGCAGGAAAGAAAGGAGGGCTGTTGTGGGAGAAGAGGGTGGGCAGGTGAGGGCTGGGGTTGAACTGGAACTCGGGTGCTTACAAGGGGGGCAAGGTGGGGGCTGGGGCGAGTCACTGGACATGGATGGGATGGGATGGGATGGGATGGGATGGGAGGGAAGGATAGAGGAGAATCTCTGGACATGGATGGGAGGGGAGGGCAAGGGAGAATCGCTGGACATGGAGGGGAGGACAGGTGAGGGGAGAGAGGAGAAATCGCTGGACATGGATGGGAAAAGGCAGGGGATAATCGCTGGACATGGATGGGAGGGGAGGGGAGGGGAGAGAGGAGAAATCGCTGGACATGGAGGGGAGGGCAGGGGAGAGAGGAGAATTGCTGGATATGGATGGAGGAGAAGGCAGGGAAGACAGAAGAGTTGCTGGACATGGATGGATGGAGGGGAGGCCAGGGGAACAAAGAGGAAACAATAGAAAAAGAAACGCTGATTTGGAAAGGGAGAGAATTTAAAACATAATGGTGATTAGACGATAACCTTGATAGGGCCCGTTTCATTTTTCACGAAATGGGCTTTTTTGCTTGTTCGTTATAAAAACAGGTCTAGCTCAAAACATCTTAGTTTTAGTTCTGGACAGTTTTGTTTTGTTCTATTATGGCTGAAAAATGTCCAAGTGTTAGGAATGCCCAGATCCCACCTTTAACATGCCCCTGACACGCCCCTTATGATTTGAACGCACTTCTGACAGACTTCATAGAAAAATGTCTAATCATCCAAATGCAGATTTATGCCACTTTTTGGACGTTTTTCTCTTTTGAAAATGAGCTCCTTAGGTGTGCTTTGCCCATGTTCTGCCCAAACTCCACCTCAGTACATGCCTACTGGCAAACTATGCACCATCAAGGAAAAGACTTTGTAAAATTACCACCTAAGAAGGTGTTATGATTCTGCTGGTCTGGCAGGGGAGGGGTGTGGACTCCATTCCTGATTGGCTGTCAGGGTATGAGCTGACGTCAGTGGGTAGTACTTAAGCCCACATGTTCCCGCTTTCCTTGCTTTGGCGTTACATTTCTTGGCAGCCTATAGCCTTTACAGTTCTCTGTCAGAACGTTACTCTGGTTGTGTATCTGTGTTCCCTGTTCAGGGATTTCAATTACTTTGTTTGGGATATCTCGGGGCAGCGTGTGTGTGTGTGTGCCTGTATGTATGTGTACTCAGCAGTAGCGTAGCCAGACAGCCAATTTTGGGTGGGCCTGAGCCTAAAGTGGGTGGGCACAAAATTATCTCTGCCCCGCCAAACCTCCACCTCAAAATATAAATACTTTAGCTAATGAGGATCCTCAAGCTCTGTTAGCTGAAGACTTTCTCCGAAGGCAATTAATACCAATCGGTCCACCACTTTTCTCTCTTCCCCGCCTCCAGTCCCCGGTCTGGCACCTCTCCCTAGCTCCACCCCATTGACAATTAATACCTTTAATTAAATTTAGATATTAGATATGTATCAAATGTCAAAGAATTTTAGATATTAGATATGTGTCATATGTCAAAGAATAAAGTGGTTGCTCAAAGCATATACTAACCACAATCGCTCAACTGCAAAACACTATGCACAAATTTGTGCAAAAACACACTCAGAACCTTACTGTATCATAAATATTACATTGGGCAGAACCTAATACACCAATATACCACCCATACAGAAAATGCAGACCGTCAACAATATGAAACAAGGGATCATATCACAATTCTCATGTAGAGCCACTAAACACCTTTTTAGGGTGGATAGTGTTCACAATGAGCTCCTTTTATTAACGACCATATTTTATAACGATCCTTCAAGAGGTAGTGTGTCATGATTTAGGCTCTACACCATTTCTGATGTTTTGGTGCCACCTCAGTAAGGCCAACACACAATCTTTCCACTGCAAAACACTACACACAATCTTGTGCAAAAACACACTCATAACCTTACCAAACCATAACAGCACTAATTCCAAGGGCAGGACGAGCTACAACCTTATGCGTGGAAAGGCAGCACTATAATTACACCGGGCTCTAAAACACCAGTACACAACCTAGTGAAACAAAAAACAAAACAAAACAAAAAAGGCTGCAAATACTACACGCTAGCAGAATACTGCACCTTGATCACACATGAAAAACACATGACACAACAGTGTAGCGCTCTAGAAATGTTAAATAGTAGTAGTAGTAGTAATATGAAGGCAAATTTCTGAACTGGAAAGTTACCTCAAGAAGTCAGACTCAGCATGCAGCAATACTAGAAAAATTGAAACTTACATGCAAAATATCACAGATACACATATCCAAAAGCTGACATATTCCAATTAATAAATTCTGAATTAAAAAAATGTTTTCTACCTTTGTTGTCTGATCATTTAGTTTTTCTATTCACTTTGGCCCCAGTGTCTTCTGTTTTATGGAGTGTCTTCTTTCTATTTGATATTTTTTCACTCACCATGTCCACCATCCTCCTGTGTCCTTATGTTCTCTCCCCCTGCCCTCCCCTCTCCTCATCCATGTCCAGCAATTTCCTCTCTCCCCTCCATCCATCCATCCATGTCCTGATGTCCAGCAATTTCCTGTCTCCCCTCCCCTCCAGCGATCCGTTCTCTCCCCACCCCGCCCTCCTCTTCATGTCCAGCGATCTGTTCTCTCCCTCTTCCTCCCCCTGCCGTGATGGCCAGCGATTCTCCCTGCCCTCCCTCAGCTCCCCTCTCCCTCTCCCTGCCCTCCCATCCCATCCATGGCCAGCGATTCTCCCTCCCATCCCATCCATGACCAGCCATTCTCCCTGCCCTCCCTCAGCTCCCCAACAGCCCTCCGAGTCCTCTCCGTTCCCCCCTCCCCTCCCCTCCCATCCATGGCCAGTGATTCTCCCTGCCCTCCCTCAGCTCTCCAACAGCCCTCCGAGTCCTCTCCGTTCCCCCTCCCCTCCCATCCATGACCAGCCATTCTCCCTGCCCTCCCTCAGCTCCACAACAGCCCTCCGAGTCCTCTCCGTTCCCCCCTCCCCTCCCATCCATGGCCAGTGATTCTCCCTGCCCTCCCTCAGCTCTCCAACAGCCCTCCGAGTCCTCTTCATTCCCCCCTCCCCTCCCATCCATGGCCAGCGATTCTCCCTGCCCTCCCTCAGCTCCCCAACAGCCCTCCGAGTCCTCTCCGTTCCCCCCTCCCCTCCCATCCATGGCCAGCGATTCTCCCTGCCCTCCCTCAGCTCCCCAACAGCCCTCCGAGTCCTCTCCGTTCCCCCCTCCCCTCCCCTCCCATCCATGGCCAGTGATTCTCCCTGCCCTCCCTCAGCTCTCCAACAGCCCTCCGAGTCCTCTCCGTTCCCCCTCCCCTCCCATCCATGGCCAGTGATTCTCCCTGCCCTTCCTCAGCTCCACAACAGCCCTCCGAGTCCTCTCCGTTCCCCCCCTCCCCTCCCCTCCCATCCATGGCCACTGATTCTCTCTGCCCTCCCTCAGCTCCACAACAGCCCTCCGAGTCCTCTCCATTCCCCCTCCCCTCCCATCCATGGCCAGTGATTCTCCCTGCCCTCCCTCAGCTCCACAACAGCCCGAGTCCTCTCCATCCACCCCCCACCCCGCGCATTGAGTCCTCTCCATCCACCCCCCCCCCCGCATGCACACGAGTGTGTTGAAACTCAGTAGCAGCGAGCGACGTGAAGGAACTGCAAGCGCCAGCTTCAAGTTCTCCCTTTCCTCTTCTTCATACAGTGTCGGACCCGCCTTCGCGGAAACAGGAAATACGTCATCGTAAAGGCGGGACCGACACTGTGTGAAGAGGAAAGGGAGAACTTGAAGCAGTGTCTTGACGTCGCTCGCTGCTACTGAAAAGAAAAAGGACAGGTTCAACGCTCTTGCGTGGGGGGGGGGGATGGATGGAACGGGGGGGGGGGAACGAAATGGAGGAGGAGGAGCAGAGGAGGGCTGCCGGTCGGGCCGAGGGAGGGAAGGAGGCGCGCCACGTGGGGCCTCTTAGAGCGCGAGGCCCTGTCACTCGCACCGCCCTAAGACCGGCTCGACTCGGGGTGCACCATTCCTGGGTGGGCCCTGAGCTTAAGTGGGTGGGCCTGGGCCCACCCAGGCCCACCCGTGGCTACGCCCCTGGTACTCAGCCTGCTGTTTAGTTTGCTTTGTCTGGGTTTGTTTCTGTCAGCGTGCGGGTGTGGGTAATCAGTTCACTTGCCTCCATCTGGGCTCTCCCCCGCTGCTTGCAGTTCTCTGTGGGAGGCCAGCTGCTTTGTTTGTTCAGTGGGGGCTTTTCTCCCGTTGGGCCCCCATCCCTCAGGTTGTTTGTTTACTTAGTGTTATCTCCCCTCTATGCTCCTGCCTCTGACTTCTGGCTCAGTAAGTTTAACCCCTTGTGTACTGTGTCTCTGCCTTTGTCCTCTGTGTAGTTAGGGGATTTTCCTCATCCCTTTTGTGTTTTTCCTCTGGCCTCTGGTTTGAGGGCTAGTCTACCTTTGTTTCCTGTCCCGGTGTCTGGCTGCTGTGGTTCTAGTGTGTTCATTTTCCCTTCTGTCCTGGGGGGGGGGGGGGTTCCTGGCTGCAGTGTTCGTGTGGCAGGGCAGTCTTCTTGTTGTTTTCTCCGTATCCTCCTGTGGTTACAGGGTGCTTCCTGTGATAGTTTGCCCTTCCTGCGCTACTCCCCTGGGAGGGTGTGGCACCCCACTCTGGTTCCTTTGGTGTCTCTCCTTGTTAGCTGGGGGAGGAGGTTCTGTCCTGGGTCTGTGGAGCCTCCATGCTTGCTTATTCAGTGCGTGGTTGGCACCTCGGGTCCCATGGGACTCCGGTATTTCTTTCTCCCCTCCCTGTGTGTGTAACGGTTCCAGTTCGGCCGTGAGGCCCGTACGAGTGGCTCTGAGTGTATCGGTTCCGGTTCGGCTGTGAGGCCCACTTGAATGCCTATTTCCCTTTCTTCCTGAGGTGCTGCGTGTGGGTAGGCTAGGGGTGTTGGATAGTTGGGGTGTGTAGTGGCGGGTCGGTCTCCCCTAGGCCTTGGTCCCTGCTATCAGCGGGCCTCGGCCTAGGCTCAAGGGCTCACAACCAACCCAGCAGATTACAGAAGGTAATTTTATAAAAGATCATCTAGGCTGACAGGGCACAAAGGCACCTATTTCTAGTCGAATTTATAAAGGCACATGGGCACCTATGTTTCTTTATAAAAAAAACTAGGGGGTAAATCCTCAAAACATTACCTAAATTTAAGAACAAATAATGTGTGTGCTACTTGCCAATTAATGGCAATTCAGCACGTAATTGCCATTATAGAATACTGTGTAAGTCAATATTTATGTACCCGACTTTATGAGTGATCACTTATGCCATGTCAGTGTTTGGTGTAAATGATCACGTCTAAATGCTGGCAGTTGTGCATGTAAGTTGTAGTATTCTATAACTTAAGCATACAACTGCAAAATTCGCCCTGACCCCCCCCCCCCCCCCCCCATGTGCATGCCCCTTTGCAGTTGCACGCTATAGCATTTTGATGTTATGTTTGTAAATAACGTATAAGTACAATTACATGCGTAACTGCTAATTAGTGCCAATTAATGCTATTTTCTACCAATTATGTCTCATTAATGATACCTAAAGCCAGCTGATTTCTGCCAGTTGATTTCTACTGCAAGCTAAAAACAGTGGGGCTTCCCTACCATATAAGGGAGAAACTCACCCACCAGGGCCTCAGCCATTGAGGGGTCTGGGGGTCCACTGGACTTCCAGGACTGACGGAGGCAGCCCGGGCTAACAGTGACAACCCGGGTTGCCTGGCTTGAATGGGTGGGGGGGGGAAGAGGGGAGGAAACAGAGCTTAACCCTAACGCCAGCTCTGAGCTGGCATAGGGTTAAGGCGCTATTCTGCCCGTACGATCAGAAAGCTGTTCTCTGATTATATGGGCAGAATACCACAGAGCTCACTTAAATCTAATTTAAATGAGCTCTGCGGTATTCCCTAGCATGGGCACTGTAGACCCCTCTGATCATTTGTGCAATGGTAAATGTGGGCGCTAGTCTGGCGCTAATGGCATCTAGTGCCCGCATTTACCTTTGATCATTGGGCCTCAGTGAGCAGAATAGAGCTTTTACTTCTTTAAGGTCTTCATTTACTCAATATTCACCCAATATTCAATAAGATACAGAAGAGAGCACTGAGAGTTTAAAGATTTAAAAGCACTGGGTTTCTAATTCCCTGAAGCAGCGGTTCTGGACCGCACAACTCATTGGAAATGAATTTACAGGACATGACCCAACAATTTTAATTGCTACAAAAGTTAAGTGCTTTAATTAAGAAATTAAAAGTTGGACTGGCAAGAGATTATTTGCTTTGTTTAAAGAAGATTTTTTTTTTTGGTGGCAGTAAAAGGGGGCCTCAGTGTTCAGCAAACCCACATGCTGATGCCACTTCAGGGTCCCTTTTATGACCGCATGGTAAAAGGGGCCCTAAATATTTCTTGTTTTTGTTTTGTTTTACTTGCAACCTGGCACATTTCTTACTGACAGCCTAGTTTATTTTGTGCAAGGCTGGCTTCTCTATGCCAAATGTACCCATCTGTACACCCAGATGTAGTCCCCAACAATCAAGCATGGGCTCACTGTCCTGGAGACTGCTCCTGCTGCTCATGATGTTTTTGTTGACATTAAATTATTTTTGAAGACATGTCATATTTTTCTGGGAGGGAGGTTACTGATTGCCAGTAAATTTTGATGACATTAACAATTCTAATGCAGAGGCTACATCATAAGCCCTATGAGGTGAACCTTAAGGATCTACATACAGATTCTCTACAAGAAAGGAGGGAGGAGTTGGAACTAAGGGTGCTCAATTCAAGTTGAAAGTGCAGACAACCATTACACACAAATCAAAAACTGTAAAGATTATTCCAATTCCCTTGGAACATCATGGAGATATTTAAGTACCTCAGAGATATACTGGATGCACTTTCCAATGAACAGGGTTCCAGAAAAGGCGTCATGTTATGAGGTTAAAAGGGAGTAGAATGAGACTAAGAAGAGAATATTTACTTACAGAAAGGACAGTTTATAAATTAGACGGTCTGGTAGAGGGAAAAATAAGAAATTTCAAAAAGGAATAGAATAAGCATACAGAGTAAGTGAAAGTATAGCCAGAGATCATGTAGAGTCTGCAGTATTATGTCAGGAAGAGAGAATGGGCAAATAAGATGGACCTTGTGGTAATTTGCTGTCAGATTTTTTATTTCTCTGACCAGTAAAGCAGGGTGTCAGAAAGGATGAAGAAAATGAGATGTTAGGAAATATTAAATGAAATTTGCAGCTTGTTTCCCCAATGATAACTCTTGCCTTGATTCATTTTTTTTTTGCCTAGTAAGGTCTATAGATTTAGAGAGAATAGATTTTGATTAAATATAGAGATCTCAAGGACCAGTATACTTCTATTTCCACAGAGATAGACAGATATATTGGCCTCTAAGGGGCACAGTAATCCATGTGGGCTACTGTTAAAATATATTAGTTTACCACTAACTTGTGCTATTTTAGCACCGGTTCCATTTTATGCAATGAGACCTAGTTACTAGTAACTGGGTTGGGGAGGTGGGGGATTAACAGTAAAATAACACTTTGATAACGTCTGCCCTATGAGCTGTATTTCTCTTCTATTTTAATGGCCATTTCCGTTTGCTTTTTTAAAATTACATATATGAAAACCAATTGTATAACAGGGTGCTTACAGTAATGCACCACTTGAATGCATACATATACAGAAAAGCAGCACTTACGCATGTAAGTGACAGCAAAGCGACTGAGCGCTACTCTAGAAGGGCCCATGCAAGTGGCAAAGCATATAAATTCAAGGAAGCATTCACATAGGTAGAGCATGGGTGGGGCTACTACTAATGTATGCAACTTACAGAACGCAGTATGCTATGTGCATCCTTGCCACATTTTACATGTCTGCAGTTACACTAGGTCTATGGCTGGAGAAGGGCCTACAGGAAAGTCGGGGAAGGGGGGGGGTCTTTCAGGAGAAGGATGGTATGGGTCTTTGTCAGGGGGATGGGGCAATAGTGCTTGGCTGCATTCATCAATCTGTGTTTAGGTACTGGGAGGCATGCAGGGGTACCTTCAAGAACGGGTTTGAGGGTATCTTCGTTGGAGGGGGAGGGAGAAGCTGTTTTATTTCTGTGCTAGCCCCTTTTAAGAAATACTCTCTGGAAGCACTGGGTTATATGTATTAGCAGCCCGATGCTCATGGAAAGCAGAATAATGCATCTGGCAAGGTTTATTGTAAGTTGCATTATTCCTATACCACGGGAGTGCGGTACTGAGATACTACAGGTTAGTGACTTCCTTGCTAAACTAAGTGGCGGTAAATCACCAATTTTTACCACACCTTAGTAACTACCCTCATTACTAACATACTACTCTTTTATAGTACCACGTGGATGTTATAGTTTATTTGAATCAAACATTAGGCTAAGGATTAGGTGAAAAGATCACAAGAGAAAACTGGAGTGGGGGTATTATGTATTTACGATGTAATTTTATAAAGCTTTTTCTACATGCAATGCCTGTTTTACATGCAATAAAAAAGCTTATATAAAATTACATGTCAGTATATGCAAGTAAAAAGTACATTGAATGTGTGTGCCTACTTTTACACAATCTGTATAATGTATTTCCGTGTGGGAGATGTGTAGGTGGAGGTGGATGAGTCAATATTTCTGCATTACTAGAGATCATTGTAGTAGCCTATTTTAAGAAGGCATGTAGATGCCTATGCAGACATGCCAAGTCACACGCATCAGGCATAAGGCACACATATTAGGCCCCCTTCTTCAGCTTTCATGCACGTGCACTTTTCTCTAGCATTAGTGCCTTGTTTACATCCACCCCTCACATTAAAGCATTGCTCTTCCTTCCCTGGTCCAGCAACTCTCTCTCATGTTCCCTCAGCCCCCTTCCCCAGTCCTTGCAGCATCTCTGACACTCAGTGTTGCCAGGTGGGCGGTTTTACCGCCCAATTGGGCGGTTTTCCGCGACCGCCGCAGGAAATTTTTGCCTGCGGCGGGTTGCGGTTTTTTGGGCTTCTTTTGGGTCTTTTGGGTGGTTTTTAAAGCGATTTTTTCGGCCAGCGGGGGGCGGGGTTAGTGACGTTCTGGGCGGGGTCGATGACGGAGGAAGCGGGGCCGATGACGGCGGGGGTTGATGACGGCAAGGGCGGGGTTGATGACGGCGGGGGCAGGGGTGATGATGCGGGGGTGGGGGTGTCATGGGCGGGGTTTGACTTTGGGCTCGTTTGGGTGGGAAAAAATTTTTCCACCTGGCAACCCTGCTCACACTAGATTGCTGGCAGCTGTGGCAGCGGCAGTAGCAGCAGCACTGAGTCTGAGCTGTGTCAGCCAGTCCACGGGACCTTCCCTCTGCCAGTCTCAGGCCCTCCAGAAACAGGAAGTAGACTCAGAAGAGGTGGAAACAGCAGAGGGAAGGTTCTGGCTGGCCAGCACAGCCCAGTCTCAGTACTGCTGCTACTGTCACTCTTGGCCATCTAGGGTGAGATGCTTCAAGGACTTGGGGGGAGGGGAAGTGAGAGAGACAGAAAGTTGCTGAACTGGGGAAGAAAGAGTCTGCCATACTGTGAGGGAAAGGAAGGGGAATGGAGGGAAGGGAAAGGACTGAGCTGCTATAAGGGGGGGGCAAGGGTAAGTTCATAGCTGTCATACCACAAGGGGAAGGAAAAGAAAGGACTGAGCTGCCATAACTGGAGGGGAGGGAAGGGGGAGGGGAGGGGAATTTGGGAAGAAGAGCAAGGGAAGGTCTGAGTTGCTATACCACAAAGGGAGGGGGAAGGGAAGGGAGAGAGCTGCCATACCACAGGGGAGAACTCTTTCAAAAAGTACAAAGACCAGGGGACACTCAATGAAATTGCATGGAAATACTTTTAAAACAAATAGGAGGAAATATTTTTTCACTCAAACAATAGTTAAGCTCTGTAACTCACTGCCGGAGGATGTACTAACAGCGGTTAGAATATCTGGCTTTAAAAAAGATTTGGACAAGTTCCTGGAGGAAAGGTCCATAGTCTTTTATTAAGATGGCCATGGGGAAAGCCACTGCTTGCCCTGGGATTGGTAGCATGGAATGTTGCTACTAATTGAGTTTCTGCCAGGTACTTGTAACCTGGATTGGCCACTGTTGGACGCTGGATACTGGGCTAGATGGATCATTGGTCTGACTCAGTATGGCTATTCTTATGTTCTTAGACCTAAATGATGCCTGGATCTGCAGGGGAAGAGGGAGAAATGCTGGACCATGGAGTAGGGGAGGAAAGGATGCCATAACCTGTCTGGGGGTGGGGGGTAGAAACAGAGGGAGAGATATTGGACCTAAACTTGTGGGGGGGGGGGCAGGAGAGAGAGAAGACCATTTGCTGAATTCCCAGGGAGGAGGGCAGGAAGAAGGGAAGAGAAAGGGAGAGATGTTGGACCCTGGGGAGAGGGGCAGGAGTGAGGGAGGGAAGAAAGAGTGAGAGGTGCTGGACATGGGGAGGGATAGGGATAAAGACGGATGATGATAGACATGTGAGGGGGGATAGGGAAGATAATGCTGGATAGTGCAAGAATGAGGAAACAGAAATGGGATGTTCAACATGGGAGTATGAGGCCAGGGACATGGTAAATACGGGCAGGGTGGGTAGCGACACAGAGGGAAGATGGATGGTGGACATGGAGAGAGAAGTAATGCCAAATGGACAAAGAGACCCTGGCAAGAAAGTTATCTTGTTAACAGAAGAGAAAGGAAAGCAGAAACTAGAGACAATGTGATTAGAAAAATAAAATGACCAGACCACAAAGATAGAAAAAATAACTTTATTTTCTACTTATTGATTAGATTATGTCAGTATTTGGAATGTACATCTGCCAGAACTGGTCTTAACTGGGGCCTGCAAGAAAAACCTCCAGCATTCTCCAGCACAGCGGCGATAAATTTCCAGCTTTGGGATAGCCCACTCTTGGCATCTCTGCCTATGTTGCCTTTATATAATAAACTTTAAAAACGTAATATCCAGACTCTCAGAGATGCTATTGTAAACCTCTCAGATAGTAACTTTGAGGGGCAGTATACAGTATCAAATAAAGATGAAACCTTAAACTATTATATGGAATATATGAGAACCATACCTCCAAAATGTTTATCACACACACATAGAGGGGCATTTTCGATATGATGTTTAAGTCCAACTTTGAGATATATTTTGCAGAAAAATTTTCCCTCCAATCTTCTTAGGAACCTTCAAAACCTAAGCATTTAATCATATAAAGGTCCTAGATGCAATTAAACTCCCTCAACTTTATCCATAAACCATCATCATACTCATTATAATCCTTTCCGTTTTCGCAATAATTTCATCAACCCCGGGGGTTCGATTATCTGTTGAGATAAGTACTCTAAGGAGGAAACTATAATATATTTTAAAATATTTAAATTAAAAAAAGTTGATGAAATTATTGCGATATTAATCGCCTATGAAGAACTTGGTGCAATTATGAATTTCCAACATTGAATGAGGGCTGGATATGAGCACCGCTGAGGCGAAAACGGAAAGGATTATAATGAGTATGATGATGGTTTATGGATAAAGTTGAGGGAGTTTAATTGCATCTAGGACCCTTATAAGTCCAACTTTGGACATGCTCCCAAAACATCCAAAATTCAAATGGGGAATATAGCCATTTTTAAAACAGAAAGACATTTTTTTTCTGAAAATTGCTATTTTCTAGATGTTCTGTGCTCAAAACATTTATCTTTTTCATCCATTTTGAAAAAAAAAAGTTCAAGTGCAAAACATATACACATTTAACAGCACTGGAATTCAAATACCAGAGATATAAAGCATAATACTAATGATACAGCTAATAAGCATGCATTAGAACATTAAACTAACATTGATATGATGCTAAAGATTTTCTACACAATAAGAGATGATCAAAGAAAAATATGAAATAAAATACTCAAAGAACATCCCACACAATAGTAATAGATGATGTATAATCAAACAGTTGAACCCCAAAAAGGAGTCATGATAAATGGAAAGCACCATATATTATAAAAATACAAAAGGTGTGTAATCGATACACCTCCCTTCTCACCCTCCCCTCTTTCTTCCATACAGATTGCACACTTTCTATTTCTCAGTTCACACCATTGTTCAGTTTCTGTTTTTCGTTTTCTTTCTCTTTTTATATTTTTGCTTTTCATGATATTTTTGCAACTATTGACCACATGTTCGCATTTATCTTTTAAGCAACCATTTGTCTACACATACATTTTTCATATATGGTATGTATACTCTTGTCTGTTGCTATCTGGTTTATATTTAGGAAACATTCCATATTTTAATTTAACCTTTTTCCTCCCTTGTTTTTGGTATATCACGCCTATTTGGATCCATCTACAGACTACATTACCTCTACTTTTGAACACATTTTACACTACAAGGTCAGTGCACACTTGTTTATCCATTTGATATGCTCCTTTTCCTTTTACATAATTTAGGGGTCCTTTTGGCATGGCAGGAGAGTTATGCAAGAATAGATAATACAGATATAAAAATGCATTACTGTGAGCAGTGTTCCCTCTAGACAGCTGCTGGGAACCTACTTAGAAACTAAAAATTATTAAACTCTTTGTCCCATCCTTGGTTATTCTACACTAAACTGTAATTGTGTTCTATTATAAGGCAACTAGGTCTCATTCAATTATCTTTGTTTGGGTAATGGAATGAAAGAAAGTTATATTCAACTTGGTCTCTGGAGGGGAGTACGGCCCTAAAATATTTAGAGTGTGAATAGATTATGCTGAAACCCAGTGGCTCAACATGTCCAAAATGCAACAATGATCTCATCCTTTCCTAAGAAAATCCATATATGTTAATTCTTCTGAGGTGGCTTTATCTGTTTCCTAACCACATGTTTATTAGTACCAGGGAAAGTACACCACTTTGAAAATGTAAAAATAACCCATAAATCTGCCGAAGGTTTAAACCTTCTTGCATTAGAGTCATATCAAAATATTGTCAAAAGGAGCTTTCTATTAGTTAAAAATAACTGCCAAGATTTCTCTGTGAAGCAAAGAGCTGTACTCTGCTAGCTCTTTAGCTAATCTAACAAGGGAATTAGTTCAACAGCCAACACTTCCAGTAATATATCAAATGCAAGCTAAAATGAAAGCTTCTAAGTCCCTTCCTATATCTGATATGCATAAGGGGTTAAAAAAAAAAAGGCTTGAAATACCAAAGTTCTTCATTTTGCTCCATGCTAGAAGGGTATAAAATGAAAAACGTTTATTTTCCATTAACTACCTGGACTGGGAGAATGATTCTATCTAATTTGCAAAAAAGAAAGGGTACTTATTTAACTTGACTATGAGCTAAGGTAGGGTAGACAAGATTGCCCTTCTCGCAACCCCACTGTCTTGCATACAAATGTATTTGTAATGGGGGGGTTTTAAATTTCACCTAGGCAGTCACCTAGTGTGTACCCAGAGTCACAGTTAACCCCGCACATAAAAAATGTATTTGTTTTTTAGGAGGGAGGGGCGAGCCAGGCTCGCTGGAAGATGGCTGCTTAGTATCGTTGCTCCTCCATTCTGCATTCTTTGAACACTAATATCAACTTCCAATTTTGCTACAAATATTATCATACTTAGCGTTTTTGATTTAATAGTACATAAGTACATAAGCATCGCCATGCTGGGACAGACCAAGGGTCCATCAAGCCCAGCACCCTGTCACCGACAGCGGCCAAAAGAACAAGCAATTTGTCCCGCCCATCCTAGAAATACTGTATTCCCTCGTCCATTCAATAACATTCTATGGCTTTTTCCTCCAGGAAGCCATCCAACCCTTTTTTGAAGTCCGCTAAGTTAACTGCCTTAACCACCTAGTCATGTCCAGCAACAGAGGTGACAAATCAGAAGCTTCTTATTTATCTGGATTACGTAAAAAGAGAAAAAAGCAAGTTCCTTGAACCAGCCAGAGCTTAACCCATTAGTGCCCAATGTTCCCATAATAAGCCATATGGGAACAAATTGATTTGTTCCCATATGGGAACATTGGGCACTAATGGATTAACACAACAAAAATATGATTCCAGATAATGTTTCCAGCCTTGCGGCTTTTAAACTGGAAATTACTGAGATCAATTGTAAGCCTAAATCATGCGCAGATCGTACCACAGTACTTGAGAACAGAATATCGAATGTTGAAGATGAGCTACATAACTACAAATCTGATCGCAAATTCATACAATCTCTCAAAGCAGAATTAGAAGACTCTAGCAACAGATTTCGCCAAAATAACCTAAGAATATTAGGTATTCCCGAAGGATTTGAAGGTACGCAACCTGTTACATTCCCGGAAGAGTTTAGCCCTAAAATGCTGAAACTACTTTAAACTACCTTTTAAGCTAGAACAGGCCCATAGAGTTCCTGCTCACAGACTGCCGACGATGAGAGGCCCCAGACCCTTTGAGGGGGATAATCGAACGGGGACGACCATCTACATGGCCGCCCATCTCCGAGGACGGGGGCGCGAAGGGGCGGGACAGACCGTATTATCGAAAAAGGTGGGCGGCCATCTTTTCTTTCGATAATACGGTTGGTGCCGGCCAAATGCCTAGGATTTGGGCGGATTTGAGATGGTCGGCATCGGTTTTCAGCAATAATGGAAACCGAAGCCGGCCATCTCAAAAATGACCAAATCCAAGCCCTTTGGTCGTGGGAGGGGCCAGAATTCGTAGTGCACTGGTCCCCCTCACATGCCAGGACACCAACCGGGCACCCTAGGGGGCACTTTTAAAAAAACAAAAAACATTAAAATACCTCCCAGGTGCATAGCTCCCTTATCTTGGTGCTGAGCCCCCCCAAATCCCCCCCAAAACCCACTCCCCACAACTCTACACCATTACCATAGCACTTATGGGTGAAGGGGGGGCACCTAGATGTGAGTACAGTGAGTTTTTTTTGGGGGGGGGGGGGTTGGAGGGTTCCCATTTACCAGCACAAGTGAAACAGGTAGGGGGGGATGGGCCTGGGTCCATCTGCCTGAGGTGCAATGCACCCACTAAAAACTGCTCCAGGGACCTGTATACTGCTGTCATGGAGCTGGGTATGACATTTCAGGCTGGCATAAAGGCTGGCAAAAAATGTTTTTAAAGTTTGTTTTTTTTTGGTGGGAGGGGGTTAGTGACAACTGGGGGAGTCAGGGGAGGTCATCCCCGATTCCCTCCGGTGGTCATCTGGGCAGTTTGGGCACTTTTTTGGGACTTGAACCTAAAAAAAAAAGGGTCCAAAAAAAGCAGATCAAATTTTTGCTAGGGCCGCCCTTCTTTTTTCCATTATCGGCCGCCCGTCTCTTAAGCACGCCCTGGCACACCCCTGGCACGCCTTCGCTACCCTTCCAACACGCCCCCAGGAACTTTGTTTGTCCCTGCGACGGACTGCAGTTGGGGGCGCCCAAAATCGGCTTTCGATTATACCGATTGGGTGCCCGCGAGAGAAGGGCGGCCATCTCCTGATTTGGGTCAGAAGATGGACGTCCTGTTTCGAAAATAAGCCTGCATGTCATCAAGGCCTTAAGATGTCAACAAATTATTGAAATCCTTAATAAAGTCAAAATAATGCCAGACTTTAACAGGACTGGCTCCAAAATCACTATGGGGGTCTTTTACAATGCCGCACTAGCATTTTCAGCTCGTGGTAAAAATCAGCTGGTGGAAAACACTGAGATGCCCACAGGAATATAATGGGCATCTCAGGTTTACCGTCAGCTGATTTTTACCACAAGCTAAAAATGCTAGTGTGCTTTGTAAAAGACCCCCTATATTATCTGACTTTGTTTAGGAAACCGCTAGTGTGGCTTTGTAAAAGACCCCCTATATTATCTGACTTTGTTAAGGAAACAGCTAATAAGAGAAAGCAATTCTTGGCACTGAAACCACAGTTGAAACAACTGAGGGCACAGTTTGGTCTTTTCTGTTCCACCATATTGAAGATCATGTTTCACAATGGCACACGTAATTTTACTGATCCAGCTAAAGTGTCACAATGTATTGAAGAATCAGCTAACTACCAGAATGGATGACGTTTTGTGATAAAATTTTTTCAAATTGAATTTGCCTCTATTGCAGCGCATTACAGAATACTACTGCCTCTGTTGACTGATAAGTATTATATGCAAAAGTATATCTGCTATTTTTACAATGCTCTCTACCATACTTGCAACCTTGAGCTATTGCTTTTTGTATGAATATAAGATGGCAATAACCAAAAATACAATAATATACCCTAATAGTGTTCAATACTGAATTATTTTTACAAATATAGATATGTGCAGTCACATGACTTTGCATTATTTACTTGCTTCCTGAGCCCACCATGGAGATATTATTAAGAGTGTGCAGACTGAATGGAATTTGTGTTGCACATTGTTCACTAATAAGTTACTCACATGGGAAATAGTAACATATCTCTGTTGGGTAATAGCTAAAATAAAGATTTTACCTAATCTAATTTATATGATTTCAGGGTCAGATACATTTGTTAAATTTGCTATATTATGGTAATGATATATTCATCTATAAATGCCAGATTGTTTGCACAATTAGTTTGCGGGCGCTTTCCACCTTATAATGACAATTCAACAATTAAACAAATGGAACCTCAAATCTACCGGTAGCGAAAATTTCAATACAGAACTACCACTACCAACATAGGGGTCCGTTTATTATCATAGGTTCCGTAAGGGACAGAAGAGGAGGAAAACCAATCGCTCACTTTAAGTGAGAAAAATGAACGACTTAAAAAACGTCCTCCTGTTCCTTACTAACGCCTAATGTGGAGTACGCCAATCACCAAACTAAACAAACATGTCCTAAGACAATTGTATCCATTGTTCACCACCCTTCTGAACTAAAGGCCCCCCAGGAAAACAACATCCATCTTCTAGATCTCTTAGACCCCCCCAAGGAAAACAAAATTTTAACAGCTTGGGTATTTGGGTACTTAGCTGCAAGGCATAAATCAGTCCAGATCCCAACGGGGGCTCCTGATAGTATCCAAAGGGAGAAGTTGCCGTCTTTCACCCCAACATTCAAGCAGAGTACATTAACTCTTCAACAAGTGCGCCTTGTTTCGCCTACAAAAAGCCTGCGTCAGGAAGAGCACTGCACATCATAAACTCAAAGACTCCAACAGACTTGAATACCAAAGTCCCGGTCACTAATGATCCAAAGATGGCGCAGAGGGAGTCAACCACGCTAACTATAAGAATCCCCAGCATCAAGACCCTTATCCAATGAAAAGGCTCCAAAGCTGCATCTGTAAAATGACGCTGGCCTATGGGGGAACTGCCTACCTTTAATAATAAGCGTTCCATTCAATGCCTTTATTAAGGCCATTAGGTTCTACTGTATCTAACTTGTAGATCCAGTGTTGTTCCCTTCTCCACAGAATGTTTTTTAAATCCTCCCTCTCTTACCCAATTTGATACAATCTATAATCATGCATTGCAATTGATCAAACTGATGGTTAGCTTGCATACAATGCCTAACCATAGGAGCTTCCAATTTACGGTTGAACACACAATGCCGATGTTCAATAGCCCGAGTTTTAAACTGTCGTGTGGTGTGACCTACATAAAGCAGGTTGCAAGGGCAATGAAATATGTAAACAACATTATTGGATTCACATGTAGTGTTATGATTCAGTTTACATTTTTTGCCTGTAGACGATTCAAACTCATTGCCCTCCATTGTTACTGGGCATATAGAGCAATGTCCTAGGAGCCCCTTACATCTAGGCAAATTAATTTAGCAGCCTAACTTTTGGAGGGAAGTTATCAATGTGGGTTACTATTACATTTTAGCACCAATTCATGCTAGTTTGAGCTAGTTACTAATTACTGGGATGTGGTAACATAAACAAGCGCGGCCCTGGAGCCAGGATAAACCACAGTCACACAGTGGGTTAAGGTAAACAAAATAATATGTATTTGAGGTGTCAGGTAAGGGTCCTGTTCAATTCCTAAGTAGGGGAACAAGAGTAAACACAAAAAGTAGTCCTTAGATATAAGAGTGTACTTTCATGGCCTGCTCCTATAGGGCCTCGGCATGCACTACTGTCTCTCAGTAAAGCAACATATACCTGCTGGCCTCCGGTCTGACTTCCCAAAGTTACCAGTAGAGTCATTAGCAGTTCACATAGACTGGTCTGCATTTGGCTGGGTCAAAGATGCCAATTTGCAAGGTTCCAAGTTGAACTTGGCCTACCTGACTGTCGCAGTTGTAGTTTATAGTTATTTGGTGGAGGCATATGCAGTCAGGCATTGCTGATTCTCTCTGGGCCTCCTTAACCTAGCTGTGCCAGGGTTGCCAGGTAGAAATTTTTTTTCCAGCCCAATCCGGGCCAGAAACCAGCCCAAAACCCGCCCAAACACAAACCCCGCCCCTGACACCCCCACCCCCGCGTCACCGGCCCCGCCCCCGCCGTCACTGGCCCCGCCTCCCACGTCATCGGGCCCGCCTCCCCGTCATCAGCCCCGCCTCCCACGTCATCGGGCCCGCCTCCCCGTCATCAGCCCCGCCTCCCCGTCATCGGCCCCGCCTCCCACGTCATCGGCCCCGCCTCCCACGTCATCGGCCCCGCCCAAAACGTCACTAACCCCGCCCAAAAACGTCACTAACCCCGCCCCCCGCGGCCGAAAAAAATCAAAAAGCCGCCCAAAAAGCCGCCCGGAAGCCCTAAAAACCGCCCAAAAAACCGCAACCCGCCGCGGGCAAAATTTTCCCGCGGCGGGTCGCGGAAAACCGCCCAATTGGGCGGTAAAACCGCCCACCTGGCAACACTGAGCTGTGCCCTGAGCTTTTATACTTCCAGGACCATGCCCTCCTGGCTCCACCCCTCCCATATCACTATCCCCCTTGGGCAGGACTATGAGTTTTAAGGTGGTTTTGACACTGTGAGGGAATATCCTTAAGGGGTAGTAGCAGCATTCTATAGACTCCTTCACATGGGGTTAACAGTACAATAGGAACTCATAACAGTAGCCCACGTTGATAACTCCCCCCCCCCCCTAAATTTAGGTGACTTTCAAATGAAAATGCTTCTAAGAGTTGTCAGATTTAGGAACTAAGCTTTTTTGAAAAATGCCCTCTCAGAGTTGTAAAAGTACTAAAATCTTAAAGTGGATTCTGAATCTCAGTGGGTGCCAAAGTTCTTCAGAAAAGACTTAAATGAGGGAAATTTTATAAAAGGGCACCTCAGATGATTTGGGGAAAAGGGAAAACAAATCTGAATGTCATTTATGTAAGTATGATACTTAGGAGGTTATTTTAGAACCATCTAAATGTAAAAACAGTGGCATTTACATGTGTAGATCACAAACATATGTAAAAGGTGATTTCAGAAAACCAGTATTTACACATGGAGAGTCACACCATGCAGAAATTCCAAAGGGGTGTGGATTGGGTGTGCCTCATTTTATAGGAATACATATATACGATGAAAAATTCCAGGTTAGGTTTTGTGCCTGTTACCAATTTAGAACTGACTGATTATACAAACATTTGCAGTAAGATCAAGCACACAAATACTGAATTAATCCTCCTGTTTAAACCCCTCACAAGATGATCGCTGAAGGCCAATAAAGATGGATCTGTACTAAATCCTCATCTAAAACCTGATGATGAGGATCCAAGGTTTTTTTTTTTGTTACATTTGTACCCGGTGCTTTCCCACTCATGGCAGGCTCAATGTGGCTTACATGGGGCAATGGAGGGTTAAGTGACTTGCCCAGAGTCACAAGGAGCTGCCTGTGCCTGGCCCTTGCAGATCATCAATGTGGCCGCGCAGGCTTCTGCTTCTGTGAGTCTGACGTCCTGCACGTACGTGCAGGACGTCAGACTCACAGAAACAGAAGCCTGCGCAGCCTTCTACATGGAATGTTGCTAGTGGAATAGCAACATTCCATGTAGAATCTCCAATAGTAGCAACATTCCATGTTGTTGTTACATTTGTACCCCGTGCTTTCCCACTCATGGCAGGCTCAATGTGGCTTACATGGGGCAATAGAGGGTTAAGTGACTTGCCCAGAGTCACAAGGAGCTGCCTGTGCCTGAAGTGGGAATTGAACATAGTTCCTCAGTTCCCCAGGACCAAAGTCCACCACCCTAACCACTAGGCCATTCCTCCATACCAATATTGTTTTGTAATAAGTAACATCTTTTGCCACGGAAAGAAGCTTGGAGATAAATCAGTAGTCAATAGGTCTTTTTGGATCCATGGTAGATAAGACTGAGGATGTGTCACTGTGGAAAATACCCCTTCAGGCCAACTGGAACCCTCAGATCTCAGTACAATCCCCTCAATTTACCATTCATTGTGTAACCTTGAGCAAGTCATACAATCTCCTTGTACTAAAGCTTAAACTGAGTAAGCCATGTAGCCTCCTTGCACTCAAGCTTAAATTGTGAGCTTTTAAAGCAGGGAAAGCTGTAACCATGTGAAAAACCTTCTAGCATTTTATGCACCATGATGGTTCTATATAAATAATATATAAAGGAATGGCACAAAGAAGAAAGGATATTCATAGAATATTAAATAATCCACAGTTTTCTAAACTTTCAAATTCCTGTTAAAGCATAGTTTACAGATCCCATTAACCAACCCTGAATAAGGTTTTGCTGTTACCATTAACTATTGATGTCTGTGGTTAAATGAAAGTTGTCTTCTTAAAGTCCATATCATCCTTTATAAAAATATAAAAAGCAAGATGTGTGGTAACAGTTCAGTCTGCTGATTAAAATCGGAATACAAAGTGCAATGCTTTACCCACACATTAGCTATGAATTTACCTTTCAGCTTATCTTCCAGGAGCAGCGCACAATCTATATGCATAATACATAAATCTTGTACAATCTGCTAATTACAGTATGTACAGCAGGTCTATAGCAGTTTTGATGATTTATGATATATAAAATATATACAGAATGTTTTTCTCATGATGCAAACACATATCTTGGAAATGACAGCTTTGACCTGATCATGGATAATGAACGCCACCCCTCAGGATAAATTTGTATAGATCATCGATGTATGAAAAAGGACACCCAGAAGTGGCAACACTTGGTAAATATGGAGCCTTTTGTACAGTATCCCATGGATTCTATATATGGTGCCTAGATTTGAACACCAAAATTTGGACACGCTCCCAAGATGCATGCACAAATTAATTGGGTAACAAGCCGATTAACTTCAAAAATTTGTAATGCACACCCAATACATAAGCAAGATAAATGTGTTAATGCTGTCATTTAGAAGAATACTCACACAAGTAGAGACTCTGTGGGTTCCTAGCACAAATGGAAGGTACCTGACATCAAATCCTTTTTGGGAACTATGAACTCCCCCTAAAATCACAGGTTAGAAATCTTGGGGTACTGATGGACTCATCAATTACTTTCATCCCAAACTCAGGTACTTTTATAATGTATTTGCTAACATTTATGTACGTGTTATATTCATAACTGTATAGAAAACTAGCATTTATGCACATATGTGCGTACTTAAGTGTGTAAATTCCAGCATGCCAC
Organism: Microcaecilia unicolor; assembly: GCF_901765095.1. NCBI lineage: Eukaryota > Metazoa > Chordata > Amphibia > Gymnophiona > Siphonopidae > Microcaecilia > Microcaecilia unicolor. The sequence goes on from NC_044035.1 coordinate 47,947,798, forward strand.
CAAAGTACTATTTTGCAAATACCCACTTAACTTGTATAGTATGTATTTGCAAGCAGAATGTACACAGGAGCAGGGCACAGACCCCTACTTACACATAGTTTATAGAGTTCTGTAAGTTACGTACATTCCTGCCACACTTAGGTGCTAATACTTATACCAGCTCTATGATGCCTAAATGGGCACCCCGACATAATAGACCATACAAAAAAAAACCTGACAAAAAAACCCCAACAAAACAGACTAAAACCAAAACAGACCATGGCAAAAAAACCTATACAAAAAAAACCCACAACAAAACAACCCAAGACAAAATAGACTCTACACAAAACAGACCCCTTAACAAAACAACCCCCTAAGAAAAAAATAACACATCACAAAAAAATATAATAAACTATAACTGACATCTTCACTGATGTGAAGAGGCATTTTCAAAACTGACGTTCAAGTTTCAATTTGGACATCCTTGCAAAACGTCCAAATTCAGGGGCAGGGAAACCTCCTTAATCAAGCTGGATTATGTTTTCAAGCAGATTTATAATTCTCACTAGATACCAAGTGTGGATAGTGAAGTCAAGCCGTAGGCAGGTGCCAGGACTTTCAAGTGACAAGCCGTGGACTTTCTCAGTAATTTATGGCTCCTCCACTTCTTTGTACCCTTCAAATTCGTACCATTCAAAAATAAATCTATTTCATCAGTCCCTTTTGTCAGGACTCTATTTTGTCAGGGACTTTTATGTCGGGAACTTTTTTTGTTTGGAGCTTTTTTGTCTGGTTTCTTTTGACTGGGTGCCGCCTAAATGTTACACATGTTAATATCCATGAAGGTAGGGCTACAGTATAGTACTTTTTGCATGCACTATAAGAATGGGATGGGCAAACTATATAATGGAAGCTGTTTTCAGGATCTTCTAAAACTCTGTCCCACAAATTATTAATTCAAGTTCTATTGCTCCTGGAACTGACAAGTAAATGATACTAGGCCCAGAGATTACAAAAAAATAAATGCTTTTCTTTACAAGCAAATAAAGAGGGGCATAATCGAACGCGAACGCCTATCTCCATGGGCATCTATGTCCGAAAACGGGTACGCGAAGAGGCGGGACAGACCGTATTTTCGAAAAAATGGACATTTTTCAGCTGGGCGTTTCTTTGTTTTTAGCGATAATGGAAACTAAAAACGCCCAGCTCAAAAATGTCCTAATCCGAGCCATTTGGTCATGGGAGGGGCCATTTGGTCATGGGAGGGGCCACAATTTGTAGTACACTCGCCCCCCTGACATGCCAGGACAACAACTGGGCACCCTAGAGGTCAGTGCGGTGGACTTCAGACAACGCTCCCACATGCATAGCTCCCTTACCACGGGTGCTGATGAGACCTCCCATTTACCAGCACAAGTGTTACAGGTAGGGGGGGATGGGCCTGGGTCCACCTGGCTGAAGTGCACTGCGGTACCCACTAAAAGTGCTCCAGGGACCTGCATACACGCAGGCCTCTAGGACTTGTTGCTGCTATATAACATTGGCACACCAGTTGACACCTGAAGTCTAATCTCTCCAAAAACGTCCTTTATTGGAATAAGCACGCTTACTCACAGTTAACTGCAGATCAGAGGTTGTGCCCCACTGGCAACGAGTCTCCCTGGTACTGAGATGACCAGTAGGTCAGAGCTGGCAGAATGCTGTACAATGCCCTCTTTCAGTCACATTCAAGGGAAGAACTAAGTTCTGTAACGTGGCTAACACGTGAAAGGGATCTAAAACTGGCTTACAAAAATGGCCACTACCTCATGGACTACCGGAAACAAAACAGGGCACACTCTGACCCAGTAAGCAGGGGGAAAAGCACCATGGGAGTAGAGCCTACCAACTATCAACATCGTGAGCATTTGCCACAAGCTAGTGGAATCACGGAGCCCAATACCCTACACCCACCACAATGCATTGCTGATGTGACTCTGCTGTGCGCATAACAGAAAAAGTGTCACACTCACCCGAGAGCCACATCAGAATCAGGGAAAGGCTGTCACATGATTGAACACATTCTGCTGTCATAGAGGTGGGTACGGCATTTGAGGCTGGCATACAGGCTGGAAAAAAGTTTGTAAAGTGCTTTTTTTTTGTGGGAGGGGGTTAGTGACCATTGGGGGAGTCCGGGGAGGTCATCCCCGATTCCCTCCAGTGGTCATCTGGTCAGTTGGGGCACTTTTTGGGACCTGTTCGTGAAAAAAAAGGGTAAAAAAAAAGTGGCCCAAAATCGCGGTAAAAACACTTTTTTTTTGATTATCAACTAAAGACGCCCATCTCTCCTCGGCCGATAACCACGCCCCAGTTCCGCCTTCACCACGCCTCCAACACGCCCCCATCAACTTTACCCGTTTCCGCGACGGATTGCAGTTGGAAACGCCCAAAATCGGCTTTCGATTATGCCGATTTGGGCGCCCACGGGAGAAAGACGCCCATCTCCCGATTTGGGTCGCAATATAGGCGTTTTTCTCTTTCGATTATAAGCTGGAAAGTAACCAAATATAAATGGAGGTAGTCAGTATATGAGAAAAAAAGTATGAACTCTCCTAATTGCCTGATGTAAGCCTGCCTTTTACATGCAAAGCAGTAAACAATGGAAATTTTACACAAGGGAAGAGCAGTAGCACTTAAATTAACTGGAGCTCTTCTCAGCACTCTTTCTCTTCTGAGGTTTCAGGCTGCTGACAAGTTTCCTGCTGGTCAGGGATGTCCTTGGCATGTGAAAGTCTGCAACGATTATGGGGATGAGTTTTTTTTTAGTGGACGTCCATAAAGGACATCCTTGGCATGCGCAGAGCAGCCAGCATAACGCTTGACTGCTCTGCGCATGCTTGACCAGCCGACTGGCCGACTGGCTTCCGAGGGAATAGAGAATGCAAGTGAGCTACAATGAGCAGCTCATTTGCATTCCATTTCCTTGATGCATGGCCGTTCCCTACCGATTCGCTATGGAATCGGTAAGGGAAGGGCTCTTCCGAGGACCTTAGTGTTTCTACCACCTAATGTGGAACCTTGCATCACATAGCCGATGGGTGCAAAGAAAGTGATATGAAGCTTGTGGGGCAGGAGAAGGAATAAATGTCAGGAGAAAGGGGTGGGAGTGTGTGCAAGGGGGAAAGGAGTAGAGGCAGATTTAAGCGGTGAGGGTGTTAGAAAGAGATTGGGAGGAAGAGAGAACTAGAGACCTTTTTAAGTGGAAAGTGCACCACCCCAAACGCCACCTGCACCCACTCTGTAAATCATACATACACCCAGTGGTGTGCTGGTAAATGTTTAACAGGTTCTCTCCCCCGTCCACATCTGCGCTCCTCGTCCACTTCTGCGCCCCCCCCCCCAAATTGCAAAGCTGCCTATAGCCGGGGAGAGAGCCTGGGGGGGGGGGGGGCAATGCATTACTCCAGGAAAATAAATTAAATGATCCCAGGTTCCAATCTAATTCATGTTTAATGTGGGATAAAATGCCATAAATAAGTAAATAAACATAAACTTTTAATGTTGAGCACCTGATTCTCAAAGTGGACATATTCTAAACACTATAATGAAAATAAAATGATTTTTTTCTACCTTTGTTGTCTGGTGACTTTGTTTTTCTGATCATGCTGGCCCAGTATCCGATTGTGCTGCTATCTGTCCTCTTAACTCCGTTTCCAGGGCTTCCTTTCCATTTATTTCTTTACTTTCAGCCTTTCTTCTTCATTTCTTGCTCTATATCCATAAGTAAAAGCTGGGTCCTCCGCAGACTTGACTGTCCAGTGATCCAGCTTCTGCCTATTTTCTTCATCCATGTGCAGTTTTTCTCCTCTCTTCCTTTTCCCTCATCTCATCTCCTTCCTCACTCTTCCCTCCCCTCCATCCATGTCCAGCATTTCTTCTCTCCCTTCCCTCTCCTCCATCCACCCATGTCCAGCAACCCTCCTCTCCCCCTGCCCTCCCCTCCATCCACCCATGTCCAGCAACCCTCCTCTCCCCTCCCCTCCCCTCCAGCCACCCATGCCAGCGATTGTCCTCTCTCCCCTGCCCCCCTCCAACCACCCATGCCAGTGATTGTCCTCTCTCCCCTGCTCCCCTCCAGCCACCCATGCCAGCGATTGTCCTCTCTCCCCTGCCCCTCCTCCAACCACCCATACCCAGCGATTGTCTTCTCTCCCCTGCCCCCCCCTCCAGCCACCCATGCCAGCGATTGTCCTCTCTCCCCTGCCCCTCCTCCAGCCACCCATACCCAGCGATTGTCCTCTCTCCCCTGCCCCCCCTCCAGCCACCCATACCCAGCAATTGTCGGTTGTACAGTGGATGCTTCGGGGCAGGCAAGAAAGATCCCCAGTCTTTCCTGTCTGGTGCCGGCGCTGACTCTCCCGCGGCTCTACTGCATCGCTCTTCAAAATGGCTGCCGAGACTTACAAAGGCGGCCTCCAAGACTTCAGCAGAAGTCTCACGAGGCCGCCGCTGGAAGTCTCGGCGGCCATTTTTAAAAAGCGATCCGGCAGCGGGGGAGGGTCAGCGGCGGCAGCAGGCAGGCAAGACTGGGGATCTTTCCTGCCTGCCTTGAAGCATCCACTGGACAGCCTTCTTCAGGTATGGGACCCTGTAGCGGGCGGGAGGGAGGAGAGCCAGCTCTCCCTGAATAACAACTGGCTTGCAAAATTGTAACAAATTTAACAAACGGCTCTTGCGAGCCGGTGCGAGCCGGCTCCAGCACACCACTGCATACACACCCCTTCTATTCATCCTCACACACAAATGCACTTTATCTGCATGCAACCCACTCACATATATGCCACCCAATCACACATCCCTTCTCATCAAGCTACTACCCATATACACACACCATCCTTCTACTCAGAAAAATGCACCTATATCCAATGCTTCTAGTGTGCACATTATAACTTACTACTACTACTACTTATCATTTCTATAGCGCTACTAGACATACGCAGCGTTGTATACTTGAACATGAAGAGAAAGTCCCTGCTCCACAGAGCTTACAACTTAGTACTGCTTGCTACTGATCATATTTAAACATTAATTACTACTACTACTACTACTTAACATTTCTAGAGCGCTACTAGGGTTACGCAGCGCTGTACAAATTAAACAAAGGACGGTCCCTGCTCAAAGGAGCTTACAATCTAAATAACGAAATGTCAAGTTGAAGCAGTCTAGATTTCCTGGGTAGAGGTGTAGTGGTTAGGTGCCGAAGGCGACATTGAAGAGGTGGGCTTTAAGCAGTGATTTGAAGATGGGCAGGGAGGGGGCCTGGCGTATGGGATCGGGGAGTTTGTTCCACGCGTGGGGTGAAGCGAGGCAGAAAGGGCGGAGCCTGCAGTTGGCGGTGGTGGAGAACGGTACTGAAAGGAGGGATTTGTCTTGAGAGCGGAGGTTACGGGTAGGAACGTAAGGGGAGATGAGGGTTGAGAGGTAAGGAGTGGCTGCAGATCGAGTACATTTGTAGGTTAGTAGCAGAAGCTTGAATTGAATGCGGTACCTGATCGGAAGCCAATGAAGTGACCAATTGTATACAAATGATATCCAGTCAGTTTCACCCTTTGTTCTTCTGTTAGGCTGAACATTGTATCCTGCCACTTCAACTTTTCTCACCCTACTCTAAAAGCTGGCTACAAACACAATTTTAACATTTATACAGAAATGCGGAATATAATATAATGCTTATATCTGCCAAAAGATCTTCTGCTAGAAGATGTCATTCTGTTAAATTTTCTTTTTTTGTGACAATGTGTAGCTTGTATGTGGACAAAATTAGTATTTGTTTTCTGAACCAGCAGCTATTCTTCTCAGCTGGCATGCTTCAAAGGGTCTGAAGGTGTAACGTTGCCAACAGGTTCTTAACCCCACTTTGCTTGCTTGAAATAAAGAGCTAGCATGCCCTCGTGTGGCTGAGCTGTGAGTGACTTTAATTAAAACACACTGCCAATACCAATAGATTGTTTGGTTCACAGCAGTTTGCTGGATAAGAAACAAATAGGGAACACCCACAAAAACACAATAGAGAGAAAACTTGATGTGAATTTTTCACATTTTAAAAAATGTATTAATGATTAGTATATAAATAAAAGTTGACAAAATGCCCATAGGTTAAAAACAAACGTGGCTATATTTCCATCAAGAGTCATAAAATCTGATGGTTTTGCGCATAAAACAACAGTTCTTCCTTTTTTTGGTTCTCACAGCAGTTGGCAACATATCATTCATAAAATCCATACACAGCTACATAACATACAGGGGACCCTGTTTACTAAGCCGCGTTATAGGTGCGTTAGCATTTTAAATACGCGTTAACCATGTACCCGCCTATAATATCCCTATAGGTGCCTACACGGTTAGCGCACACGCTAACTGTAGGCACGTTAAAAATGCTAACGCACCTTAGTAAACAGGTCCCAGGCTGAGCAGTAGGTTCAGCTTACTCAGGAGTAAAAATCAAAACAGGTTTTGTTTTGTTTTTTAAACCCATTTAATGAATTCTTCAAAGAAAAAGGTATGTAATGGGTCCTGAAATAACAGAGAACTTCTTCTGTTCTGGTTTTAATAATGCAGGTGTTAAAATTAAGGATGAGTATCTTACCCCAATGTCTTACCCCGGCATGCGCATATCCTTGACCAAAACCACCTCTGTTCTGCGACACCTGCATCCCCATTTTTACTCTCTCTTGCAAGGCTGGATGAATATATCTTGGGAAGGAAATAATCCTTTGATGTGTGGCTATTGTAAGAATGTCACCACAATGTATAAGTAGAAAGAACAGCTTGGAGCAAAAATAATCTTGTATAGTGTCGAGCTTATAATTGTGTTAATAGGCTAGTACAACAGGACATGCTGATATAACTTGGTCTAACCATTTCAAAAAGAAAAAACCCCACACATTTAGGGTTTGTGATGTTGATTGTATCCCCTTTAGAGGGCACCTTTCAAAGTCACAGAAATGGGCTATTTGAAAAGTACCCACCTTGGATGCAACTTTATAACAGCATTTTTCATGAATGTATGTCACTTATAAAATGGTGTAAGAAAAGAATATAATAGTTCAAAATACCCTGCTCAACCTTGGCCCTGTTCCTTATGTGGATATTGTATTTTTGTCATAAGAAAAGAATGTACGTAGTACTACATGACTTGAATATAGGCATGTTGAGGGGCAGATTTTAGACAGAGCACAAGTGGAATTGCAATTTATGCACGGTCTTTATATATATACCAGTTTGCAAGCTGGTGTAATGTACATGCCTTCATTGTAGCCATGATTTCTGCAACTTCTACGGGGCAATTTTATTTAGACACATGGAGGGGCATAATCGAACGCGAACGCCCATCTCCATGGGCGTCTATCTCCAAGAATGGGTATGTGAAGGGGCGGGACAAACCGTATTTTCGAAAGAAATGGGTGTCCATCTTTTTTCCAATAATACGGTTTGTGCCAGCCAAATGCATCGGATTTGTGCAGATTTGAGCTGGGCGGTATCGTTTTTCAGCGATAATGGAAACCAAAGGCGTCCAGCTCAAAAACGACCAAATCCAAGGCATTGGATTGTGGGAGGGGCCAGGATTCGTAGTGTACTGGTCCCCCATGATATGCCAGGACACCAACCAGGCACCCTAGGGGGCACTTGTAACAATTAAAATAACAAAGCAAACTACCTCTGAAGTCCATAGCTCCCTTCCCTTGGGTGCTGAGCCCCCCAAATCCCCCCAAAACCCACAACTCTACACCATTACCATAGCACGTATGGCTGCAGGGGGGCACCTACATGTGGGTACAGTGGGTTTTAGGGGCAGTTTGGAGGGCTCCCATTTACCACCACAAGTGTAACAGGTAGGGGGGGATGGGCCTGGGTCCACCTGCCTGAAGTCCACTGCACCCACTGACAACTGCTCCAGGGACCTGCATACTGCTGTGATGGAGCTGGGTATGACATTTGAGGCTGGCATACAGGCTGGAAAAAAGTTTTTAAAGTTGTTTTTTTTGGTGGGAGGGGGTTAGTGACCACTGGGGAAGTCAGGGGTGGTCATCTGGTCATTTAGGGCACATTTTTGGGACTTGTTCGTGAAAAAAAGGGTCCAAAAAAAGTGACCCAAATTCGCACTAAAAACGCCTTTCTTTTTTCGATTATCGGCTGAGGACGCCCATCTCTCTTCGGCCGATAAACACGCCCCCGTCACGCCTTCATCATGCCTCTGACACGCCCTCGTCAACTTTGGCCGTTTCCGCGGCAGATTGCAGTTGAAGATGCCCAAAATCGGCTTTCGATTATACCGATTTGGATGCCCACAATAGAAAGACGCCCATCTCCCGATTTGGGTCGAAATATGGGCGTCTTTCTCTTTCAAAAATAAGCTGGATAGTTTCCTGAGGTCTTTGTACAACAGATTTAAAATAGGTGTCTGCTTGACCTCAAAATCTAGACAACCTACTATACAATGACTCTCCTTCTTAAGTGTATGATTAGGATGCTCACAATTTCAGTACAATACAATTAAATATCTTAATAGGCAACTGGGGTGGGGTTAACAAATGCAGTTCAGACAAGTAGACAGACACGATGGGTAGAACAAAGGCATGGGATAAATAAATGGGTAGCTAAATTGAAGGTAAATCTATATGTACCGTTGAATAAGGTGTGGAATTGATCTTAATAATAAGGTGTGCTGCAAGCTAGTCCAGATGTGGAGTGAGTGGTTAGTCAGTTGCCACATATATTAAAGACTTGGGAGTTATTTTCCTTTCCCCCAGTTTAAGCACATCCATAGGAACACCTCAGGCCAAAAGTCAGGATGCAATTTTATCCATGTCAAAAATTGCAATTTTTAGTCAGGTCATTTTACCCAGGTAAATAACTGTTTATACAGGTAAATGCCTTTGAAAACAGATCTCTCTGCAGGCTGTCATACATTTTAAAGGATCAACCACAAAGACAATCTACTGTTTGAGCATTTGCAATCACACAGGTCTCTTTTATCACACTAAAGAATTATCTTGAAAGCTCTTACATAAGAATATTTGTTTGCTGATCCTTCACCATCTGCTGTCTCCACTTTACAGCAGTGCAATCTTTCAGCCAGTAGGTGGCAACAGAAGAAGAAGAAAAAAACCCAGTAAAGTGAAAGTAGGAATCCTTTCATAATGAGAACCCAAAGAGATGAAAACTACTGGGTAAAAGCAAATATAAGCCTAGAAATGCACTGAACTTCGTGTCATGACTTTCATTTGTGTGTTACATGGGAGGGGGGGTGGGGGGAGAGAGTGTGTGTGTGCATGTGGGGAGGGGGTAATGAATTGGGTGGCAGGTGTGGCTGTGTGGGGTAACTGAAGGTGATGATATGTGTAGGGGGGGGGGGGGGGGGTCCGGACAGGGAGTGTGAGATGCAGTGTACTTGTGAATGTGATATGTCTGTGTGGATATGAGCCTGGTATGTGTGTATGGGGATTATGGTGTCAGGAAGTGTGTGGGGTGTGTGCAAAAGGCACATTTTCCCCCCTTGCAGCCTTTCACTGTTTACCACATCAAATGTGATTAGGCATTTTCGTTTGAAAACCCCTGCCTAACTCACTCCACTGTGCTTACTACAAATATGAACTGTAGAAGCTGTTGCAGACTAGAAAGCTCAGCTCATTTGACTATGACTGGGAGTCAGTGTGGCAAAAGTAAGAACAAAAAACATGCATCAATGGAGGGAGATAAAGCAGATGGATACAAAAGGAAAAGGGGTAAATGTATGGAGAGTAAAGAGAGAAAGGAAAAGAAAAGAAGAGGGGATAAAGGAACAGAAAAGGCTAGAAGAAAACTATGGCTAAAAAGAATGAACAAATTATTAAAAACTAAAAATGGGAACTGAAGAGAAAAGAATTAAACAGGCAATAAAGAATTAAACAGGAGATAAGGCAATAGTGAGAACAAGGAGGAGGGGAAAAGCCAGAGAACAGAAGTGTGTGGAAATATTTTTGCAAATCTTTTGGGGTGTCTTTTGAAAATTAGCACATTACCTGTCCCATGGTCCATTTTACTCCTATGGGATCTGCTGCAGTTAACATGTGCTCATCTTTATTAACCCCCCCCCCCCCCCCCCGCCATGTGTAGCCTAATGGTTAATGCAGCAGGCTGAGAACCCAGGAAACTGGGTTTGATTCTCACTGCAGCTCTTTGCAGGGCCACCAAGTGAATGAGCCGGGGCAGGGCCGCCACTGCCACCCCCCAGGTTTACCGCTGCCGCAACTCCACATATCCCAAGCCACGCCAGCAAAAGCCTTCCTCCAGCACTGTTCTTCAATCTGCCTCATTGCCTGCCCTACCCCTGCAGCTGCTTTTCCCCTCACATCGCACGTGCTCAATTTCATCAAAACCGAGCATGCGCAACATGAGGGAAAAAGCAGCCGCAGGGCAGCAATGCAGCAGAATTAAGAACAGCACTGGAGGAAGGCTTCTTCTGCTGGCGGGGTCTGGGGACCCCTGCCAGCCAAACCAGAGGCCCCGAAGCCCTGTGTCTGCTCCTCCCCAGCCTCTAAGGGGAGCCCGGCACCAGAGTTTTCTTTCTCCTGCTCCTGTCGGGATGCAATCACCTGGGTCCTGTCAGAAGCAGGAGAGAGAAAGAGAGAGAGAGAGACCCCGGCGCTGGCCCCCCTTGGAGGCTGGGCCCAGAGGAATCTTGCCCCTCCCTCCCCACTCAGCAGCCTTGGCTCCTTGTGACTCTGGGCAAGTCACTTAACTCTCCATTACCCCAGGTACAAAAAACCTAGGACCCCTTTTACAAAGGCGCAGGAGGGCTAACGCGTGAGTACTACGCACCCAATCGGCACAACCACCAGGGTAGCATGTGCACCTGGCAGTAATTCCAATTTTGGCATGTGTCAAATCCCGTGGTAGAAAATAATTTTCTATTTTCTACCGCGTGAGCCCTTACCACTAGGTCAATGGGCGGTGGTAAGGGCTCAGGCCATAAATAGATACGTGCTAGTTTTAATATTAGTGCAGGCCCATTCCCAGCCCATTAAAATATTGCCTTTTCCCAGCCATGGTAAAAAAAAATGGCCTAGCGCGTGCCTCAAAGATGTGCCCACAGTACCGCAGGCCACTTTTTACTGTGGCTTTGTAAGGGACCCCTTAGACCTTCTTTTACTAAACTGCACTTGCAATTACTGCCATGGCTGTGTCACATTTGCCACATGGGAATCGCTAGTGCGGTTTAGTAAAAGATGCCCTTAGATTGTGAGCCCATTAGGGAAGGAGAAAGTACCTGCATATAATAAATGTAAACTTGTACCACACAAAGGCGGTATATGACATTCTCCCCCCCCCCCCCCCCCACCAACCCATATACACAAAGTTGTTTGCAGTTTAATACACTGGCCTCCTGGTTCGTTCAAATGTGCTACATAATTTTGACACACTGCTATGCAAAATTCAATCTGTGCAGTAGTGACTGTTATGCAAAAGCTTTAGAGTAAATGATTCACTGCATATCACACCTGTTTTATTATTTTATTTTTTTTATGAAATTCTAAGGCACCTGCATATAAGTTTTGTATTTTGTTTACATGAAGCACATAAAGCTTGGACTTTAGGGATTTAATTTTGCTCCCAAATCCAAGCTTAAGGCAAGTTATTTATTGGCTGCCACTTATTAATCACTGCATATAATCGGAATGCAGTGATTCACAACACTGAATAAAATACAATACAATAACCCATTTAAAACTCTTCCCATTCTCGCCCTTTAACCAGTCTCACAATCATATCAGAAATCCCACCATTAAAGGAAAATCATTCAAATCTCCACCTCCCTAAATAGTGTTTGCCAAAGCCAGACTTTCAATAATTTCCAAAAACGCAAATAATTATTTCCCAATTGAATTTCATCTGGCAATTTGTTCCACCAGACTGGACCCAACACAGAAAAAGTCCATTTCCTAATTCACTGCCATCAAACAGCTTTAAATGATGGAACCTTCAACAAACTCTTGTCCAGTGAATGCAAATTAACCACCCAGGTAGTACAAAAACAGCCAATCTAGTAATTACAGAGGAGCTGGGATAGAGGCTGATGATACTTTGAAACCCTCTGCTCAGTGTGCTGTGGCGACAAAGAAAGTAAATAGAATGTTAGGTATTATTAGGAAAGAATGGAAAATAAAAACGAGAATGTTATAATGCCTTTGTATTGCTCCATGGTGCAACCGCACCTTGAATACTGTGTGCAATTCTGGTCATCGCATCTCAAAAAAGATACAGTGGAATTAGAAAAGGTACAGAGAAGGGCAATGAAAATGATAAAGTGGATTGGAAGACTTCTCTATGAGGAAAGTCTGACATGGTTGGGCTCTTCAGCTTCGAGAAAAGATGGCTGAGGGGCGATATGATAGAGGTATATAAAATACTTTGTGGAGTGGAATGGGTAGACTTGAATCGCTTGTTTACTCTTTCCAAAAATACTAGGGCTAGGGAGCACGCAATGAAGCTACAAAGTAATAAATTTAAAATGAATCAGAGAAAATATTTCTTCACCTAGTGTGTAATTAAACTCTGGAATTCGTTGCCAGAGAATATGGTAAAAACAGTTAGCTTAGTAGGGTTTAAAAAAGGTTTGGATAGCTTCCTAAAAGAAAAGTCCATAAGCCATTATTAAAATCCACTGCTTATTTCTGGGATAAGCAGCATAAAATGTGTTGTACTGTTTTGGGATCTTGCCAGGTACTTGTTACCTGAATTGGCCAGTGTTGGAAACAGGATACTGCGCTTGATGGACCTTTGGTCTGTCCCAGTATGGCAACACTTATGTACTTATGAATTTCAGTTTTGGTCTCGGCACCAAAAGTGTCCTGAAATCCAGGTTTCGGTTTTGGCTGAAAATGCCAGTGCATTTTCGGCTGAAACTGAACCCCCCCCCCCCCCCCCCCCCCCCCACTTGCTGCCACCACACACAACCTTCCCTTCCCCTTATCCCCCCCCTACCCACAACTGCTGCTATACTCAGCCTCCCTTCCCCCCCTCTCAGACCCATCTGTCAGCCATCTCTCCCCCCATCGCCTAAGGTCAAGGCAGCTAACTTGAGATTGGAGCCAGTATAGGCAACAGCAATTTATAGTCGCTCCTGTTGATACCAGCTCCGATCTCAAAATGGCTGCTGTGACCTTCACTGGCAGTCTCATGAGACTGCCACTGAAGGTCTCAGCAGCAATTCTGATGGTGGAGACAGGGCGAGAGCGACTGTGAATTGCTCATGCCCCGATTAATTAATTTAATTTAATACCCACATTTATATCCCGTTTTAACCATCAAGTTCAAAACAGGTTACATCAAACTGTAATTACAAAATGGTACAGCTAAAATATTACATCATCAATAAAACAATGCATCTGCAAATACTTTTGGAGCAGCCATGTTTTTATAGCTTTCCTAAAACACATATAATGTGAAATATTTCTTAAATCAGATGGTAAACTATTCCAGTGCTCAAAGGCTCTTCCAAATAATGTACTATTTTTAGTACTACTCAGCCGACAGTACATACAAGATGAAGGGGCTAACAGCAGCTCCTGTGAAGACTACGTACAAACTGTGAGATGGTTGATATATATAGTAATCATATCAGCTAAATACCTAGGACTCAGTCTATTTAAATTTTAAAAATAAAAGTTAAAAGTTTGAATTCAATCCTGACCAGTGCAGGCAACCAATGTAATTTACAACTCTCTTTAAATTGGCCCCTTATTTACTTACCCTTGTTATTCTATCTTATCTATATGTTCCATCTTTGCTTACACCCTATGCTGTCTATTAAAATGTTTTATTATGTATTATGTTGACATTATAAGTAGTATACACGCCATACTTGTACTGTTATTTGAATATTTTTACTGCTGTAATTGTCTATTGCTTATGTTTGACTTATTCTTGCTGTACATTGCCTTGAGTGGATTTCTTCAAAAAGGTGGTAAATAAATCCTAATAAAATAAATAACTAAATAAATTTACATAAAAATGGGGTTGCATGCTCATACTTATTATCTTTCAGGATCATAAGGGCACCTAAGGTAGGCCCGGGAGGATTCGCTCACTGACGACTGGCTCCTGGAGGGGAGAAGGTAGGTTGTGTGCAATGGCAGTGGTCGCAGGGACGGGGACTAGCTGGCTTCATTTATGGCTTCAGTTTCTCCCTAAACCAAGTGGCCATTTCAGTCGCGGATTCGGTTGAAAATGAAGATCATGGTTTTGGTTGGGCTCTAAGCTGGGGCATGCAGTGTCTTATACACTAATATTAAGACTCTAAAAATCCCCCTCACTGGACACTGGTAACCAATGCAATGTCTACAATATTGAGGTTACCTGATCTTGAATGCCCAAGCCCCCTAACAAATGTGCTGCAATAACAGCTCTCTTGCTACAGATTTTTTGGTTGCCATATCATTATGTTTCCATAATCAGAATTAAAATTTAGGGATGGGCTGTTGTTTGTGATGAAATAATGTTTTCAAAATAGTAGAACTCCTTCCACTCCAAATGTAAATTTTCATCAAAATCCAAAGTGGTTTCACGATGTATTACTGTATGGCTGTTCTTTGGAACTTCTTCTGAGATAATGTATAATCTGTTTTTCATACAACTAAGTTTTTAACCACAATCTTCTGGAAAGTGGATCTACAAAAGACTTTAAACTTTATGGGGATTTAAAAGATTTTAAAGAGACGAGAAATCTTAGCGCGGGAAAATGCCTCTGTTCGTCAGCAGACTGAATCTCTTTCAACTTAACAGATTCACTGAACCAGGGGCGTAGCCAGACAACAGATTTTGGGTGGGCCTAAGCAAGAAGTGGGTGGGCACCAAATGTTGTCCCCTTCACCCACCTCCAAAAAAGGACTCTTTACACTTGGGACTAGATTCAGTAAATGGCACTCAAAAAATGGTGCAGAAAAATATCTGCTGAAAGCTCTATTCTATAAGCGGTACTCTGAGTTGGGTGCCATTTATAGAATAGCAGTTAGAGCCAATTTCCACACCAAAATTTAGGTGTGAGGATTTACACCAAATGGAACTGGTATAAATCCTGGTGCATAATTTAGGTGCGGATCCCGAGTGTTCTCTTTATTAAATACATCTTTAGTGAACGCAGCTGACCCACCCGTGCCCCTCCAATGGCCATGCTCCCATGAGCTGCACATTGTAAGATTTGCATGCAGATCTTTACAGAATAGTGCTTAGTAAGATGTGCACTCAAATCCAAATTGTTACCAATTACCACCAATAACTGATTTGAAGCACACAATTACTGGTGCTAATTGTCTCGTTAGCCAATTTAGTTGCACACGCATCTTAAGATAGTGAGCAATTGTGTGCACCATTTATAGAATTCAGGGGACGATGTGCACTTGTGCCCTGTTAATAACATTCATTCCAGAATGAAACAAAAAGGCACGAAAATTCTTTGGCTGCCCATCCTTACTAAAAATCACAATTTCTCATTACTAAAAACACTCTGAACTTGAAGAAGCATACAAAGATTTGGAGCTGAAAGAGCTGAAGGACATATTCCTTTCCAATCATATTCCCAAACTGTATACTGCTGGCTTCAGATGCAACTGGATTTCCCCTGCAAAAATCTTTAAATGATTGGTGACGTCTTTTCTCCCTAACCAAAGTACCTCCCATTTTTTGATAATTAACAATAATCAGGTATAGTAGATATTTCCCTGTCATATAGGAATTGCAATCTAATGTCTTATTTATAAGACTGAAATCATATGTGCCTACTAGCAACAGTAACAGACTATAATGGGCCCCCACCCTAGGCCTGCCATGTTTTAAAGGGGACCAGCAAACTGAACATGTACAAGCTCTAACAGTAAGAGAGGGTTTTACTTTGTCAGGCTTCTGGGTAAGTCTGAGGGTGGTCACGGCCACAGACGTGACACACTTTTAACCAGTGGTGTGCTGGAGCCAGCTTGCACTGGCTCATGAGAGCTGATTGTTAACTTTTGAAAAATTTTGCGAGCCGGTTGTTACCGTATGTACTCGACTATAAGCTGAGATTTTTGGGCTTAAAGAAAAGCACCCCAAAATTAGGATCTCAGCTTATAGTCGAGTCAGCACATCATTTCTGGTCTTCCTCCCTCCCCCTGCTGTGGCAGGCAAGTCTTTCTCTCCTCCCCCCCCCCCCCCCCCCCCCCCCCCCCCCGTGACTGTGATTCTTCTTACCAATACACCTGCACACTGTCTCTGAAGCTACCGCTCACACAGAAGTACGGTAGTTGCAAGCTGGGCCGGTGGCCAGGGCCTTGAGGATCTGTGCATGCTCCAGGCCCTACACTGGCCCAGCTTGCACCTACTGTACTTCTGTGTCAGCGGTAGCTTCAGAGGCAGTGTGCAGGTGTACTGGTAAGAAGAATCGCGGTCACTGCAGAGGAGCGGGGAAGGAGAGAAAGACATGCCGTACCGGTCATTGTGTGTGTGTGTGGGGGGGGGGGGGGTACAGAGAACCAGATAAAGGGAGCAAAATTGATTTTCCTAGTGCTTCCAGTGCAGTGTCTATTGCTCATGCTCCTTTTCTCACTTTAGAACCTGTTTACTAAGCTGTGCTATAGGCACGTTAACATTTTTAACGCGCATTAATCATGTGCGTGCATTAATTGTGTATGTGCCTACAATATCCCTATAGGTGCCTACATGGTTAGCGTACACGCTAACTGTAGGCGTGTTAAAAATGCTAATGCGCTTTAGTAAACATAGCCCTTTCTTTTACACTGAATACAAGTGAACAGTCTGGTAGAAGTCTGCATGAATAATGAACAGATACGAAGTGATTGAATAATGAGAAAGTGACCTGTGTAATATGCTAAGGTGGAAAAAAAAAACCTTGTTTTTTTTTGTTTTTACTATTTTCGTAATGATATTCAATCGAATGTACTAATATTGTAAATACAACAGTTCACTGGTACCAATAACTACTACTACTACTACTTAACATTTCTAGAGCGCTAAATGTATAATAAAGTTATGTACGGTACGGTACATTCATATATGCAGTTTGTTTTTTGGGAGGGGAGAGAAGGAGCCTGTTGTTAAATATTTATCAGCCCACCACTGCCTTTAACACTGGGGCACCAAGGTTTTTTTTTTTTTTAGGGAGAAGGGTTGTTTCAATGATAAGGGTAATAGCCTTTTTAAACTCACCAAAGGACAAGTGTGTTAGTGATCCAGTGGTCCTTAGGGCCCTGTTTACTAAGCCGCTCTATAGGCAGTGGCGTAGGAAGGGGGGGGGGGGCGGTCCGCCACCAGGTGCAAGCGCTGGGGGGGTGTCGGCTCGCTGGTTCCCTGCTCTTTCTGCCCCGGAACAGGTTACTTCCTGTTCCAGGGCAGAGAAAGCAGGGAAGCAGCAGAGCCGATGCAGCTCCCAGTGATGTGCACTGGAGGTGGATCGGCCCTCCCGCCTGCCCCCCGCTGAAAGGTAGGGTACGTTTCGGGGGGGGGGGGGGAGCGCTCCGGAGGGGGGGGGCCCGTGCCCTGCACCCGGGGGGGGGGTGCGCAGCGGCGACCCGCCCCGGGTGTCAGGCACCCTCGCTACGGCACTGTCTATAGGTGAGCTAGCGTTTTTAGCACATACTAACGCTAGAGACACCCATAGGAATATATGGGTGTCTCTAGTGTTTAGTGCACTAATTTTAGCGTGTGCTAAAAACGCTAGCGTATCTTAGTAAACAGGGCCCTTAGTCTGTAAGGGGCAATGAAGGGTTAAATGACTAGTCACATAGGAGCCAGCTCTGTGGGTGCTGTGAGTGCTTGAGCACCTCCAATAGGGAACAAAGTTTTTGACAGTGTCCAGGGACAGGTGATTTCTGTTGGGTTTAGCACCCCCCATTAATTTTGAACTGTTGGCTCCTAGGTGTCAAAGGTATAAGGAGCATATCTAAGAAAAGTAGGATTTCAATCCTGACTTCCTTGGTTTGCAGCCCATTTTCTCTAAGGTATTTCTCCATTCTTGGGATGGAAGGAAATAACATAGGGGAAAGTGCACATCTTTAGTTCTAGGGCGCTTTTAGATAATGGTTTGGGGATTATTTGATCTCTTACTGATAAGGCAGGCACTTGCCCTTGTCATCAGTCACTTACTGACGTATGCTCTTCGGTTATCATTGAAGTGGTGCCAAAAATAGTTACAATTAGGCTTTTCAGCAAACACAGAGAATGTTACAGGAGCTGACACTGAAATTTGTGGGAGCAGCAGGTGACTCCATACAACACACTGGAGATTCCTGCAGGTTTCCACAGTACCTGCAGATTTCTCAAAGCTGTCTCTGGGCAGCAACACACTAAAAAAAAATGCTTTATTCCTAACAATGAGAAAAAGACAGCCAAAGAATGTGGCTATATTGTGAACCAGAATAGGAGATGATGGTAAAGATTTTAACAATCTGAAATGGTACTGGCAACTACCAGAGAGACAATCCTGAACTGTTAATGACTTTTTGGGCATTGGCAACTGGTAAAATTGCAGTTGGCTGCTCTTACTGGTATTTTCCCAGTCGGCTTCCAAAGTACTGGTAGCGAAGATACTTACCTGTAGCAGGTATTCTTCAAGGACAGCAGGTTGATCATTCTCACAAATGGGTCAACGATCTGCGTAGGCCTGGGAATCGGCATAATAGCCAGCAAAAAACTCTCTGATGAAAGCTCCTTTTGAGCCACTGCATTCCTGCCATCTGAAGTACTTGACCTGGAAGGTCGTTTTCTTGGTGGCTGTTACTTCAGCTCATAGGGCTAGTGAGCTTCAGGCCTTAGTAGTGGATGCACCTTATACTAAGTTTCATCACAATAGAGTAGTCCTCTGCACGCACCCCAAGTTCCTGATGAAGGTGGTGTCAGAATTCCATCTGAACCAGTTGATTGTCTTACCAACTTTTTTTTCCCCGTCCTCATGCCCACCTTGGAAAAAGCAGCTTACACACCTTGGACTGCAAGATTATGTTGGCCTTTTACATGGAGCGATGAAGCCCTTCAGACAGTCCACCAAGTTGTTTGTTTCCTTTGATCCCAAGAGGAGGGGTGTCACCATCAGTAAATGCACCATTTCCAATTGGCTAGCAGATTGCATTTCCTTCGTTTATGCTCAAGCTGGGCTGACTTTAGAGGGTTATGTCACGGCTCACAATGTCACAGCCATGGACGTGTCAGTGGCCCACTTAAAGTCTGCCTCCATTGAAGAGATTTGCAAGGCTGCTATGTGGTCTGTCCACACATTCACATCTCACTGTTGCCTTGAGCAGGATACCGGACATGACAGTTGGTTTGGGCAGTCAGTGTTGCAGAATCTGTTTGGGGTCTAGAATCCAACTCTACCATCATAGGCTCTTTTTTGTTCTGTCCCAGGCTGCACTCTCAGCTAGTTTGTAGATACTTATCTGTAGCAGGTTTTCTCCAAGGACAGCAGGTTGATCATTATCACAATACCGCCCACCTCCCCTTGGAGTTAATTTTCTTTCTTTTTTCTTATGCTGTTGGATTAAACTGAGGAGCACACGGTGGGCGGGAAGGCACTCTGCGCATGCACGGTGGCGCGTGGCATGTGCACCAGAAGGCTCTAGAGAATTTTTTGCTGGCTATTATGCCGATTCCCGGGCTCACACGGATCATTGACCCACTTGTGCTCGGAGAATTATATTTTCACTGTGGCATGCTACTGCAAGAGCAGATTTGTCTGCTGATTTCTAGACCAGCTGTTTCTATACCAGAATTTCCTTTATGGCACTACAAAAACTAAAACTAGGGTCTGCCTATGTCAGACAGACACTTTAACCTGAAGTTAACACATAAACAGAAGCCATAAACTTTAGCATGGCAGGGTGTAAGTACCATGTTTTGATTCAATATTTTGGAGGGGCTCGGGGAAAAGGCACTCCAGAAAAAAGCAAAGTCTCGTTGACTATGGTCACTCACTAACAATCAGATGACAATACATTGGCTAAGAAGAAGGCAGACCCCTTTAAGGGAATGCCGTACATAAACGGGCGGAAGGCCAGGGGAGCAAAGGAGGGAAGGGAGGGAGGGGCACAAGAAGGAAGGGATAGACAGAAATACAGTTAGGGAAGAGGGCAGGTAAAAAGAAGGAAAGGGTTAAAAAGGAGAGAGACAGGGATGAAGAGGAGGGGCGTGAAGGATATAAATGACACGGGGAGGGAACAGGCATCCCCCTTTCATCTAGCCAGTGCAGGAAGCAACGCTGACCCAACCCACCCACCCAGCAAGAGAGTGCACTGTCGCAGCTAGGCAAGCGTAAAGTTACAGCAGTGATACGGTCACAGCGACGGGTACACAGCCGACGGACAGACAAAACGATAAGAAATGTGATACTGTTAAGTGAAACAGCTTAGTGTAAAGTTAAAATGTAAACAAGAGGCATATGCCGCATGGTAGCTGAGTCACAGCTTGTCTTCTGGCTCAGACGGCCAGGAGGCCCACATCATCAGATCAAGAGAGAGAGGCCGGGATGCGCCGAAGAAAAGGATTGTGGGTGTGTCCTCTAACGGGATACACCTGGGAGACAATTGGTGCAGCAAGAGGCACTACAGCGGGAGAACAGGCTGCTCTAACGGCACGACCTGTCGGACAAAGGAAGCTGTGTACCCATACATACATGTATATGTAATGTTACTAGTTATAATGTTAAGTATTAGAAATGATATGTGTTATGTGTTAGATTAAGATTGTAAATGTTAATGCACCTGGCTGCGGCCAAATAAACTCCAAATGATATCTGAAATGGACTCCAGTATATATGATTAGTTAACAAGAAGTATGTATGAGTATGTGCCGACTGCCCGCGTTGTTGCTAAAACATCTTTAAACAGACCTCTCTAATGCAGCAGTCTTCAACCCAGTTCCTGGCACTCACAGCTAAGTCAGGTTTTCAGGATATCCACAATGAATTGCAAGAGAAAATTTTGCATACAGTAGAGGTGGCACATGCAGATCTATCTCATTCATATTCTTTGTGGATAATACATAAATTATCTGACATGGAGGCGTATATAGAGGGGCATAATCGAACGGGGGCGCCCATCTCTAAGGACGGCTCCGAAAAGGGGCGTCCCCGACCGTATTATCGAAACAAGATGGGCGACCATTTTTCGTTTCGATAATAGGGTCGGAGACGCCCAAATCTCAACATTTGGGTCGACCTTAGAGATGGCCACCCTTAGAGATGGCTGACCTTGCTTTTCGCCGATAATGGAAACTAAGGACGGCCATCTCAAAAACGGCCAAATCCAAGCCATTTGGTCATGGGAGGAGCCAGCATTTGTAGTGCACTGGTCCCCCTGGCATGCCAGGACACCAACCGGGCACTTTAGGTGGCACTGCAGTGGACTTCACAAATTGATCCCAGGTGCATAGCTCCCTTACCTTGGGTGTTGAGCCCCCCAACCCCCTCTCCCCCAGGTCCACCTGCTTGAAGTACACTGCACCCACTACAACTGCTCTAGGGACCTGTATAGTGCTGCGATGGACCTGAGTATGGCATTTGAGGCTGGCATAGAGGCTGGCAAAAAAGCATTTTAACCTGTTTTTTTATGGTGGGAGGGGGTTAGTGACCACTGGGGGAGTAAGGGGAAGTCATCCCCGATTCCCTCCGGTGGTCATCTGCTCAGTTTGGGCATCTTTTCACGGCTTGTTCGTGAAAAAAAATGGACCAAGTAAAGTTGGCCAAGTGCTCGTCAGGGCCGCCCTTCTTTTTTCCATTATTGGCCGAGGATGCCCACCTCTTAATCACGCCCCAGTCCCGCCCCAATCCCGCCTTCGCTACCCTGCCAACACATCCGTGTGAAGTTTGGTCATTCCCGCGACGGAAAGCCGTCGAGGGTGTCAAAAAATCGGCTTTCGATTATGCAGATTTGGGCGGCCTTGCGAGAAGGGCGCCCATCTCCCAATTTGTGTCGAAAGATGGGCGCCCTTCTCCTTCAAAATTAAGCTGGATAGTAACCTATGGAACTTTGTAAGTCTAAGTGCTTTGAAAATGAGCCCCATATTATTTTAAAACAGCATTTGGAAAATGGTTTGGTGATGCTTATACTTCCCTGTGAAAAAATCTTAGTGATAGTTCTTATTCTATTTAGAGAAATGTTTTCATACTCCAATAGTTATCCTTAAATCTATATATTAATACAGGACTGATTCATTACGGTCTTCTATAGACATGAAATGGAAGAAAAGCCTTAGAGCATTGTTTCCAAGCCTTTCCTATGGACCCTCAACTAGTCAGAATTTCAGGATATCTACAATGAACATGCAAGAGATAAATCAGCATACCATGGAGGGACTGTATGGAAATTATCTCATGCATATTCTGTGCCCATATTCTGAAATCCTGACTGACTGGGAGCGGGTCCCCAGAAAAGGTTTGAAACTACTGCCTTAAGGGCTACTAAGCTGCAGTAAGCACTAATGTGTGTTTACCGCACCTTAAAATGTTTTCCTGCAAGGCGGGCTTAGGTGTCCCAAGATAAGTTTTGTATGTGTGCACTGGGGGTGTGTTTGGGAACAGAGAGTGGGTGTGGCTATGATAATTAATTAGTGCATAGGCATTGCTGCATGCTGATTAATTAGCGCAGGATAAGCACCTGAGCCCTTACCGCATACACAATAGGTGTTGGTAAGTGCTCACATGCTAATGGCCATGCGCTAATGGAAAAATTAATGTGTGGCCATTATTGCAGAAATATAAAATTTGGCCATTTACTGACAGTGCTAAAAGTGGCCTTAGCACACAGGAAAGACCAACATTGGGCCTGGGGCTAGTGCAGGCCACTTTTTAGCACTGCTTAGAAAAGGACCCCTTACAGAATTTGGCTTAGAGAATTATTTTCCTTCTGCAAGTGGGAACAGGATATTTTTTTTACTTGCTATTTTGTATTACTTGCTTCTGATATGATAATTAGTTTTATAAAATAGACATTGTTTATGTAAATAAAAACTCTGGGGCCTTTTACCAAACTGAGGTAAAATCTGCAGTTACTGTGGGTTAACGCGGGCCTCCATTGCGCAGTAGCTGCAAAGTTAATGCAGCACATATTGGGGGTGTTCCCAGTATCTTCTTCTGTAGGTTGTGTGTTAATACTCACATTAACATGCGGTATCTGCTCCCAGTTAAAGCAGAAGCACTTAGCACCTCCTATTTAGGCGACAGTAAGTGGTTCTCCATTAACTCTGCATTAGTCAGCGTGCAGTAAGTGCAGCGTGTTATCTGCCAAATGACTTCTACACCCACTATCTGCCCATGCCATGCCTCCTGACACAAAAAGTACTTAAGTGTGGTTTACCATATGGTAACTGCTAAATTACAACAAAACCCCTTAGCTTCGCTCTGCACTAGCAAGTGGTAAACCATGTGCTAGGTGCTTAATGCAGTTTAATAAAAGGGCCCCACTGTAACATTAGCCTTATGCAAGATTTTCATCTTTCAACCGATGAGGTAATTAAGGATGGGCGGGTAACACTAGATGAGGCTGAAGGTCTAAAGTGCTAAAACACATGAGATTTAAATCTGCTTTAAAGACATGGTTGTTAAAAAAAACATTTTCTATTTAACCTTATTTTTAGTTTTATTGTTCATTCCTTTTGTATTCTGCTTTGTTTAATACATATTATGATGTTACTTGTTATATTTCTTGTGCTATATTTTACTTCTCTTCCTCATGTATCTGTTTAACAATTTTTTTCTTCCCTTGGTTAAGTATTGTCTTGTTCAGTTTCATTTTAAGGCTTATTGTAAACCGCATTGATATTTTGTGACCTTGTGGTATACCAAATTGTACATTTAAATAAATAGTTGAGGTAATTTTATAATGGTTATGTTCCATTTAGATGCATGTGTAAATCAGCAAACATGTACAGGCAATTATTTTAGAGAAGGTTCTACTTATGCTGTCAGCAAGCAGAGACTGGAAGAAGGTTTGTTTTGAGAGTTGTGTAAGACCTTCAAAGTATACCTGCATTCCGGATTCTAGAATGGCAGTACATATGCTCTGCGTAACCCTAGTAGTGCTCTAGAAATATTAAGTAGTAGTAGTAGTAGTATATGTATCCCAGAACATTTTCCCATCAGCATTTACGTATGCTTGAAATCATGCACAACTACTGGCTAACTTGCTAACGCACAGCCTTGTCTAAAATACCTGCTGGGCGCACGAGTAGTGTATCTCACCCGCATTTTTCGAAATTAATTGATTTTGACAGGTGACACCCACACCCTGCTCCTCTGATGACATAACTGCCCAAGCCATGCCCATTCCCCATCCCCTTCGATGACGTCATCAGATATGATGTCTTGACCCTGCCCAAGCTCCACCCCTTTAGTATAGCCACAACCCTTGACCCACCTTATTTGCACAGCCTGCCCCAAACCCTGCCTCCTTTTTTGCATAGCCCTGCTCCAAACCCTGCCCCCTTTTGGTGATATCATGGGAAGTGACATCATAGCTACATCCCTTTTCCAAGATGGCAGCCAGTACTGTATACATTGCATCATTTCCTGTTTCCTCTACTAGCTGCCATCTTGGATGGGATCACATGATGGAAAGTGACGTCAACCCTCCCCTGACACTGCCCCCTACAGCATTGGTGGAATTGGCTTCATTTTTTTTCTCACAGGAAAGAAATAGGCATTTGATTTTCTTTTTTCTTTTTCTCTCTCTTTCAAAAGGATACATTGTGCTTAAGAACGACAGACTGATTGCTGAATGACAGCCATTTTAAGCTTCAAAAAAAAGAATTGACCCTTCCTTCTCCTCTTTGCTTTAAAGGGTACATATAGACAAAAGCCAAGCAGTTTTAAGAGTAAACCCCCCCCCCCCCACACACACACACACACACAGCTGTATGAGATCATGCCCTGGTTTCTCATAACTTTTCAGCAAATCAAGCTCTGCTTTCAGCAGTTCGAAAAGAAAAAAAAGTTTTTTTGTGAGAGAATCCACATACCCCCCTATCAACGCCCCTTTCTTTTTTCCTACAGCTATATGAGATCGTGAACTCTGTTCCTCCCTGCTTTTTCAGAGCTGGGAAAAAAGTTACAGATAGACTTTTTTTCTTTTAGCAGTGTTCACCTCAGTAACAGACAAGTTTTTAAAAAGTTACATAAAGAACCAGTTAAAGAAACA
This sequence comes from Microcaecilia unicolor, assembly GCF_901765095.1. Lineage (NCBI taxonomy): Eukaryota > Metazoa > Chordata > Amphibia > Gymnophiona > Siphonopidae > Microcaecilia > Microcaecilia unicolor. The sequence goes on from NC_044035.1 coordinate 47,972,970, forward strand.
GCAATGAAAATAGTGGCAGAATAAATGCTTTATGCAGGGGTTGTTTTTCCCTAACATTATTCATCTAGGAAGTATACAATGTTTTAAAAATGTTAAGTAAAAGCATATGCAAAGAATATGGATATAATCAGTAGCAATAAGGCAACATGTTAAAAGTTTGAATCAAAACCCGTTTATCATACACAACCCTTTGAATTTTTTTTTAAGTACATGAGATTCAACATGCCTTGTTTCTGATTATCACATTTTGCCGAATGGATTTCTTAGTTTGTTCATTCATAATCCTTAACTAGCTCCTTTAGACTGCAAAATTTTATTTTCTCGCTGTTTTCGTTGTTGAATGTGATATTGTGAGCCCATTAGAAATAGAGAAAGTATCTGTATATAAGAAGTAAACCGCTTTGGTTGTATCACAGAAAGGCAATATATTAAATGCATTACTCTTACAAGTTGGATTACTTTTTTGAGCATTAAGTTGGGAAAAGTAATATATAGAGATTGGACTCTAAATTAAATAATATTTTAAGCTGTGCACAATGCACAAATGCGTAATATTGCACAACTCTGAAAATAGTAGCTACAAGGATAAAATAGTTTGGTGGATAAACTTTGCAGAGATTATTAACATCTGCTGCGGTTTTGGTCCTTTCAGACTGAGCTTTCGAGTGACCTTAAATATTTAAAAGAAAATGCATAGGCTTTAAAAATAATTAGTTGCTGATCTGGTAGTATTATTGTTTGGGTGTGATAAGAGTGCCTTATTTTAAAATATTTTTTCTTGGACATACCTCCATGTAAATGCCATTCCAACTGCTGTATATGATGTTTTCAATGTGGTAAGTGAGGCTTCATAGACAGCATGCCAGTAGGATGAACAATTTACCTTAAAGCATGGAGAACAGCCTCTTCAGTATCAGGTTAAGGAGGTCGTTTTAAAAGCATCTATACATGGAAATAGCGGTATTTACAAACAGAAAAGCAGAAGAGTTCCCCAAGCACACCAAACAGGAGAAAAAAAAGACAAAAATGGGGGTAGACCAATGTCATTCCAATACAGAGATGTTTTTGACAGTCAGTCAACTTGGAACAACTAAACAATGACCCAACACAGTCCTATGTTTTAGTGCCTCAAGCGCCTGCCTCAGGAGTCAAATCACCTCTAAAAAAACATACAAAATAAATAAATACAGTCATACGAATAACTCCATATGAATACAATCATATAACTAATAAAAATTTAAAATAATAAACTAATTGATTAGTTAATTAATAATAATGAAACAGAACTCTTGCACATTCAAAAATAAATAAATAAATAAACTAATATTCATAAAAATGTATATAGTAGCACTTACAAAACAAATGCATGATATAAAATCACCATACATAGATAAAAACCAGTTATAAGTAAGGATTTATGCAAAATAACCTAACAACCAAAGTAGATAACCAAAAGTTGGCAAATCAAAGCATTGAAAATGTTAAAAATCAGTCTTTGGGGCTTTGATTCTTATATGGCACAATTTCTATGTATAATTTTCAAAAACAGGGTTCTTATATGTTTAGTTGTCGGCCTTTACAAGGGGAGTTGTCAAAAATTGGCACATCCATGTATACTCACCAACATCTATATGTGGAAGATGACAAGTGATGCTGCTCTTTTTGTGTACATGTTACATTTGTGAATAATAAATCACTGCTCCCCCATATATGCCAACAAATACATGTGTATTTGCTGGTGTCCTTATATGTATTTTACAAAAGGTTCTACATTTGGCAGAGCCTTTTGTAAAGTATCAGGAGAATTATGCATATCCTGACCTGTATGCTACCATTTCTTCTTTGATGCTCTATGCAAAAATGGGGTTTCACTGTTCCTAAGTTTGTGATTATCTGCTTGCTAAACAAGCTAATAAATATAATGCAGATACCTTACTTAAAGAATTAACTCCAGTTTCAGAACACACTTGTGACTTTTGGAGACAGGTTAAATTTAGACACTGCCTGCAACAGTCGAATGCTGTTGACATGGTAACCGGCTGGCAGGTAATGAAAAGAAAAAGCCCACCTTTCTGGCTTATTGACTTGCTGCTGTTACTTCTTAAAGGAACAATAACAAGGACTTGGTTTTCCAGCATCACAATTTCAGTATCTACTGGGAATCAATGATCACTGTCTAATTTTAACCTTAGGAAAGGTTTAAGGCTGTTGCTGGGATCATCAAGTGCCTAAGGCAGGAAGATAGGCAGGTGAACAGCTGGAAATCTCCTGGCCTGTTTTTAGCACATAGTGAGCCTCTGATCCACCAAAGGCAAGCAGAGCTTGAGCAACAAACTTCCAATGTCACCTCTTTTCAGAATTATAAATGAATTTCCTGTCACCCTTTAACAGAACCCAGATGTTGCTGTCACACATGGATATGTTTCATCCTTCAAAATCATATTTTTTTCCTGTCTCCCTTAACCATCTCAGGCAGCTGCCAGCTCTTGGAGACATATGCAAGCCTTGCACAAGGATGAGTCAAGTTACCTAACTAAAAAATGAACCATTTTAATAAAGATCTTTGGGGTACAACATCTGTCAGAGATGCTGACCATTCTTACAAGGGTAATAAGTGACCATTTATAGACTGTACAAAGCAATAAACTGATGTTTGCTGTGATAATTTTTGTCAGCAACATTTCTTATTTTCATATGCCAGTGTGTTTGTTGCAACTATTCATCCTATCATCAAAAATCAATCATTCAAAACTAATACTAATAGCAATGCACTACATTGTTAACCTTCAACATATTAATGTCACCTGGGTAGGAAGTGATGTCATCCTAAGGAATGGCTGCCTAAAAGCTTAGCTTTGCATTTAGTATAATTTTGACATATCTCCTCTATCCCGAGCTTTTTGTACCTTGTTTGATGCAATTAGTGAATATAAAATTCTGGCGACTGGGAGCAATGAGCAGCAGCCACTAAGGTGAGCCTGAAGGAATTTGCCTTTTGCCATGCGGCAGTTGTGGGCCTAGAAAACAGTATAGCAGATGGAACTTTGCCACCTGAGCCCGTGGAGCCAGGTCCATCTTTAACGCGCTCTGTAGTAGTGGAACAGATAAGTGAGCCACCGGATCCCATGTGTGAGATGCACAATTGGATGCACGAAATTAAGGACAATCTGAAATTGATCCGAGCAGATTTTCCACATTGAGCGCTGAGCTATGTGGTGAAATGACTGCACTAGGCAAATGCGTGGAAGAGATGGAAACACATATAGAGGAACATACAGAGGTGCTCCAGTCGGTAGATAAGAAAATGCAGGAGAACAAGGTGCAAATGACTTACATATTGGACAAGCTTGAGGATCTTGAGAATGGCAACTCTTGGTGCAACTTGCAATTTCGAGGCATACTGGATGACCTGGAGTACCTAAATTGTGAGCTGGTGGTCCAGAAAATAGTGAGTGCACTCTTGTCTGTGGGTGCTGACCAGGTGGACCCAACATCCGTGTATGTGGAGAAGGCCCACCGCTCTTTGTGCAGGGTTCAGGATACCCACCCCCAAAGACATTATTACCTGCTTTACCGATTTTTAATTGAAGGAGCGAGTTCTCATTAAAGCCTGTAGCATAGACAAATTTGAGTGGGATACTTATGAGATAACTATTTATCAAGACTTGTCCACAACTACCCCGACGTGCAGAGGGGAGCTTTACCTCCTCATGCAACACCTTCATGACCAGGGGATCCAGTATGTAGCAACACTCTTTTGTGCCGGTGTTCTACCAGGAGGGAATGCTATTTAAAATTTGATCCTGCACTGAGGCGAGGGCTGTATTACCTACGGATAATTCCACTGATATCCAGTATCCATCGCGCCCGGGCCCCTTGCTGCCTGACCATTCCAAATGGCAGAAGGTGGTGAAGAGCAAGGGTCGGCTAGAGCGACAATTCTTGGAGCAGGCTCTCCAAGTGCAGAGTCCAACCTGAAGGACTGGTTATATGAGCTTCTGTTAAGTTACAAATGCACTCGATCTGCAGCCCCTCCTTACCTCTCTACCCTCATCTCCCCTTACGCTCCTACCCGTAACCTCCGCTCTGAAGACAAATCCCTCCTTTCAGTACCCTTCTCCACCACTGCCAACTCCAGGCTCCGCCCTTTCTGCCCCGCCTCACCCCATGCGTGGAACAAACTCCCTGAGCCCATACGCCAGGCCCCCTCCCTGCCCATCTTCAAATCATTGCTCAAAGCCCACCTCTTCAGTGTCGCCTTCGGCACCTAACCACTACACCTCTACTCAGGAAATCTAGACTGCCCCAACTTGACATTTCGTCCTTTAGATTGTAAGCTCCTTTGAGCAAGGACTGTCCTTCTTTGTCAATTTGTACAGCGCTGCATAACCCTAGTAGCGCTCTAGAAATGTTAAGTAGTAGTAGTAGTAGTAGTAAGTTGTTCTTACAGTCTAGGCAATGTTATTTTGTTTGTTAAGTGCTGCGGGATGAAGGGATATGTTGTAATATTCTCATTTGACAATTTATAGTACTCTGACGTCACTTCTTCTACTTACATAAGTACATAAGTATTGCCATACTGGGACAGATCAAAGGTTCATCAAGCCCAGCATCCTGTTTCCAACAGTGGCCAATCCAGGTCATAAAAATAACTGGCAAGATCCCAAAAAAGTACAAAACATATTTTGCTGCTTCTCCCAGAAATAAGAAGTGAATTTTCCCCAAGTCCATTTTAATAATGGTATATGGACTTTTCCTATAAGAAGACGTCTAAACCTTTTTTAATCTCCGCTAAGCTAACCTTCTTTACTACATTCTCTGGTAATGAATTCCAGAGTTTAATTACATGTTGAGTGAAGAAACGTTTTCTCAGATTTGTTTTAAATTTACTACTTTGTAGCTTCGTTGAATGCCCCCTAGTCCTAGTATTTTTGGAAACAGTAAACAGACGCTTCACGTCTACCCTTTCCACTCCAATCATTATTTGATAGACCTCTATCATATCTCCCCTCAGCCATCTTTTCTCCAAGCTGAAGAACCCCAGCCGCTTTAGCCTTTACTCATAGGGAAGTCGTACCTTCCCCTTTATCATTTTCGTCACCCTTCTCTGCACTTTTTCCAATTCCACTATATCTTTTTTGAGATGTGGTGACCAGAATTGAACACAATATTTGAGGTGCGATTGCACCATGGAGCGATACAAAGGCATTATGATGTCCTCATTTTTGTTTTCCATTCCTTTCCTAATAATACCTAACATACTATTTGATTTCTTAGCCGCAGCAGCACACTGAGTAGAAGGTTTCAACGTATCATCATCAACGACACCTAGATCCCTTTCTTGGTCGATGACTCCTAACATGGAACCTTGCATTACGTAGCTATAATTTGGGTTCCTCTTTCCCACATGCATCACTTTGCACTTGCTCACATTAAACGTTATCTGCCATTTAGACGCCGAGTCTCCCAGTTTCGTAAGGTCCTTTTGTAATTTTTCACAATCCTCTTGCAATTTAACAACATTGAATAACTATCCAGCTTATAATCGAAAGTGATCACCGGCCATTTCCCGACATAAATCGGGAGATGGCCGGCGATCTCGGAAAAACGGTGAAATCGGTATAATCGAAAGCTGTGTTTTTGACAGCATTGCTGCTTTCCCGTCGCCTCACCGGCGAAAGTTCAAAGGGGCGTGTCGCCGGCTAAGTGAAGGCGGGGCATGGGCGGGTATGGGCGTGGCTACCAGATGGCCGACTTTCGCCGATAATGGAAAACCCCCCCGGTGATAAGCAGTATTTCGCCGGGTTTACTTGGTCATTTTATTTTCACGACCAAGCCTCAAAAAGGTGCCCCAACTGACCAGATGACCACCAGAGGGAATGGGGGATGACCTCCCCATACTCCCCCAGTGGTCACCAACCCCCTCCCACACTAAAAAAAATAAACTTAAAAACCTTTTTTGCCAGCCTCTATGCCAGCCTCAAATGCTGTACCCACCTCCATGACAGCAAAATGTGTTCTATCCTCGGGCAGCCTTTCCTTGGTTGTGATGTGGCACTCGGGTGAGTGTCCAGTCACAAAAGAGAGGGAATACAGTATACAAGAACAACCAAACAAGCAAACAAAGCAAACACTGGGCCTTCAGGATTAAGAAAAATGTAGTCCTTTATTTATAATGGAGACCCGACACGGTCCGTGTTTCGGCGTACAAACGCCTGCATCAGGGGTCAAGGGACTCCTATAGGTGTGACACCTTTTCTGTTAGGTGCACTGCACAGTCACATCAGCAATGCATTGTGGTGGGTGTAGGGTACTGGGCTGTATTCCCATGGTGCTTTTCTCCCTGCTAACTGGGTCAGAGTGTGCCCTGTTTTACTTCCGTTAGTCCATGAAGTAGTGGCCATGTTTGTAAGCCAGTTTTAGATCCCTTTCATGTGTTAGCCATGTTAGAGAACTTAGTTCTTACCTTGAATGTGGCTGAAAGAGGGCACTGTACAGCATTCTGCCAGCTCTGACCTACTGCTAATCTCAGTACCAGGGAGACTCTTTGCCACTGGGGCACAACCTCTGATCTGCAGTTAACTGTGAGTAAACGTGCTTATTCAAATAAAGGACTTTTTCAAAGAGATTAATCTTCAGGTGTCAACTGGTGTGGCAAGCTTATACAGCAGCAACAAGTCCTGTCCCTGGAGCACTTTTAGTGGGTACCGCAGTGCACTTAAGGCAGGCGGACCCGTACCCATTCCCCCCCCCCCCCCACCTGTAACAGTTGTGCTGGTAATGGGAGCCCTCCAAAACCCACTGTACCCACATGTCTAGGGTGCCCAGTTGGTGTCCTGGTATGTCAGGGGGACCAGTGCGCTACAAATGCTGGCTCCTCCCATGACCAAATGGCTTAGATTTCGCCGGGTTGAAGATCGCCGGTATTTTTTTCCATTATCGCTGAAAAACAAACCCGGCCATTTCAAACCCGGCGAAATCCAAGCCATTTGGCCGGGCTAAACCGTATTATCAAAAAAAAAATGGCCAGCCATCTTTTTCGATAATACGGTTCCGGCCAGCTGTAGCGCCGCCGCCACAATAGATTGCCGGCGACCTATTTGGCCGGCGACATTCGATTATGCCCCTCCACGTGTCATCAGCAAATTTAATTACCTCACTAGTTATTCCCATCTCTAGGTCATTTATAAATATATTAAAAAGCAGCGGCCCCAGCACAGACCCCTGCAGAACCCCACTAACTACCTTTTCCATTGAGAATACTGACCATTTAACCCTACTCACTGTTTTCTACAATTTTGCCAGTTTTTCATCCACAATAGGACACTACCTCCTATCCCATGACTCTCCAATTTCCTCTGGAGTCTTTCATGGAGGAGTGGCCTAGTGGTTAGGGTGGTGGACTTTGGTCCTGAGGAACTGAGTTCGATTCCCACTTCAGGCACAGGCAGCTCCTTGTGACTCTGGGCAAGTCACTTAACCCTCCATTGCCCCATGTAGCCGCATTGAGCCTGCTATGATTGGGAAAGCGCGGGGTACAAATGTAACAAAAATAAAATCCACATACACGCACATCACCTTGGTGCATTTGCGCTGATGTTCCCTATGTATGAGGACGGTGGGGGTCGAGGGTATTTCAGGCTGAAGGGACACCACACTACATACTGAATACCTCCTTGGAGGGATTGGTCCATTGTCAGCTGGGCCCCAGCTCCGGTATGTTGGGCTTGCATTCGAACACCCTATGTCATTATTATGACTGAGTTATCATGTGTATCGCTCAACATCCGGGGGCTTAATACCCCAATGAAGGGTCAGCTCCTCTTTAAGGAGCTGCTACAGTTAAAAGCTGCAATAGGTTTTGTGCAAGAGACCCATCCATTACCATACATGAAAGGCTCATTAATCACAAGAACTTTTCTTTTGTCTTATGTGCCTCTAATAAGCTTAATAGGAAAACCAGGGGGCTCCTTGTAGTGCTATCTGGTTGCAGGTCTGGGAGTGCCATGGCAGGTCTGGGAGGTAGTGTGGGACAAGGGTGGAAGATGCGTGTTGGTAAAGGTACAATTGGGCATTGTCTTGTATACCTTACTTAATGTCTAAGCACCTAATGAGAATCAGAGCACCTTTTTTGATGAGTTTAATCTGGTTTTGTTGAATCATGGTGAGGGGCGTATCTTGTTGGGTGGAGATTTTAATTTAAACCTCCAGCCCATATTAGATAATGCTACCAACCATACACCATATGAATGTAGTGATAGGGCTCAGTTTCAATCCCTCCTTACTAGATGGGGTCTGCTGGTTCTGTGATGGCAATCCCACCTGGACTCATGGAATTATACATTTTTTTCACAGATACACCAGAGTTACACCCGCATAGATATGTGGTTTGGCGATATACAGGCCTTGCATTCACTATGGGGTCTCCTATCCATGCTCAAACCTGGTCTATCATTCTCCTGTTGAAATTAGTTTGACTCAGTGGTGGGACCAGGAGGGACAGCATTACTGGTCATTTGGAGAAAGATATCCAGGAATATCTCTCCATTAACGACAAGGACGGTCTAGACCCAATCATTCTTTGGGGAGGACTCAAGGTAGTATTGCGGGGTAGAATTATATCATTGCAGGCTCACCTCCATAGAGCAGGCATCACCCAAGAGGCAGACCTACATAGGCAGATTAGCACCCTACAGTCTCTTCATTGGACAGGCACACTCCAGTGACTGTAGGAGCTCGCCTTCACCAGCTGTGTTTGACGCTTAATGAGCTACAAATTGCTGAGGTGGCTGAGGCCCTGAAGAATCCATCAGGAATACTTTGAGTTTGGCAACAGAGCCAGTTTGCTCTTGGCCTTTTAATTATTTATTTATTTGTTGCATTTGTATCCCACATTTTCCCACCTATTTGTGGGCTCAGTGTGGCTTACAATACATTGTAAATGATGGAAATACAATTTGTTGCAGTAAGATTATGGGTTACATTGTGAGGAGTTATGGGAAGACAAAGTCAAATATCATATGGGGAATAGAACAATGGAATGTAACAATAGGGAATTGATAAGATGATAAAACAATAGCAAGAGAACATTAGGGTATAACAATTTTATCTGTGGGTGGAGTTTTAAGTGTGGTGAAAATACGGGGAAAGAGAACTCAGAAGAAAGTGTATTGATGCGTTTCTATTAGTGTGTATGGACTTCATGTGTTTTGATCCTTGCAGTAGATTTTCTCAAAGAGATGAGTCTTCAATAGTTTGCGGAAGTCGGTTAGTTCGTAGATCGTTTTCAGGTTGCGTGGAAGTGTATTCCAGAATTGCGTGCTCATATAAGAGAAGGTTGATGCGTGCAGTACTTTGTATTTTATGCCTTTCCACTTAGGGAAGTGGAGATTGAGGAACGTTCGGGATGATCTTTTAGCGTTTCTGGGTGGTAGGTCTATTAAATCAGACATGTATGCAGGGGCTTCACCGTGAATGATTTTGTGGACTAAGGTGCATACTTTAAAAGTGATGCGTTCCTTGAGTGGGAGCCAGTGTAGTTTCTCACGTAAGGGTTTTGCACTTTCGTATTTTGTTTTTCCAAAGATGAGTCTGGCTGCTGTATTCTGGGCTGTTTGAAGTTTCCTCAGTATTTGTTCTTTGCAGCCTGTGTATAGTGAGTTGCAGTAGTCCAAGTGACTGAGTACGAGTGATTGCACTAGGTCATGGAAGACAGATCTTGGAAAGAATGGTCTTATTCTTTTCAGTTTCCACATGGAGTAGCACATCTTTTTGGTTGTGTTGTTCGCGTGAGTCTCAACATGCCCAACTTAACTACATCACCACTATTCTAGATGCTGAAGGACGTCAGCAGACTAACACTAAAGGCATAAGCAATACGTTCCTACAATATTATGAGAATTTATACCAGCCTGAATAGGTTCCCAGCCTCACTGCCATAAAACAATACAAAATCTGACAGACACGGGGCTGCAATTCCAGTAGAATTCCACCCAGGTGGTGAACTCTGTAATCTCACAGGGTATAATAAAGACAAAGAAAGGGGGTGGGAAATGGACCACAGACTCCAGAAATGAGGATTACAGGTTTAAAACTTAAAAATGTTTACTGAGCAAAGACTCGACTCTATGCCATGTTTTGGCCTGAGGCAGGGGCGTAGCCAGACATCAGATTTTGGGTGGGCCTAGGCAAGAATTGAGTGGGCATCAAGTGTTCTCCCCCCCCCCCAAAAAAAAAAAGATTATCTAAGCTGGTGGGAAAATGCTTCTTTCCACCTTGGCAGCAGGCATGCACTGAAAACTGAGCATGCGCAGGTGCCGGTGTCATGGAGAGTAGCATTTTCGTTACAATCAGGGGAAGATCTTCAGCTGGCGGAGCTTGGGATTCCCACCAGTTACCACTAAACATGTGCTACTGTTGGGTGGGCCTGAGCCATAAATGGGTGGGCCCTGGCCCACCCAAGCCCACCTGTGGCTACGCCACTGGCCTGAGGCCTGCTTCAGGAGTCTTGAAATATTATGATTATAAATCTCCAATATTGCGCCTTGTTTATCTTGTGACATAACCGATGGGTCTTCAAAAAGACTTTTATAATAATGATGCAAAAGATAGAAGATATATATGTCTTCTAATTTTGTACAACTCGAAAAGAGTTTTTCCCTTATATGGTGTGCAGCCCTGCCCAGAGCATCCCGGGCTGGGTGCTGCCATTTTCAAGGCGGCGCTTCTGGAAGAGGAGGGAGTGTACTACCTCCCTCCTCCAACAAAGGTATGGGGGCGGGGAACATGGCTGCTAAACTACTAGGTTGTGGGGGGGGGGGGGGGCTTGATTTGTGGCCCACTGGGCCACCAGGGCTTTTCTGGGGGGATGCTAGGGGGTAGGGAGGGCTGGAGATCTCTATCCCCCATGAACTTGTGTCGGAGTCAGGGGGACTGGAGGTCCGCTGGACCTCCAGCCCCTGTGTCACTGGCTAGGGGGGGCATCAGGGTTCCTGCTCCTGCGGGAGGGGGCTGTATTGGGGGAAATGGGGGGCCTGCTAGTATGCAAATGCATGCTGGACAGGGCTCACCATTCCTCCCCAATGGTCCGCAAACCCTAACGCCAGCTCCAAGCTGGCATAGGGTTTGCTGCTGACAGTGCACCAATGTTTGGCACGCAACCTGCTCATCATTGAGGAGGAATATGCTTAGCATGCATTTGCATGCTACTTGTGGTAAGAGCCCTGTTTAGCATGCATTTGCATGCTAGTTGCATTCAGAGCCTGTAAGTGCGTTGTTTCATGCACTCAGGGGCTCTGATCATGAGGCGGTGGCAAACGAAGGCACTAGTATGGTGCTAATAGCCTCTAGTGCTTGTGTTTGCTTTTGATAATCGGCCCACTGGTGCATGCAGACCAAGCAGGGTTTATGTATGGAAGGCAAACATTCGATAATATTTGCTGAGCCCTATGCATTATCCAAGAGGCCCAGGATGATCGGATCCTGGCACTACTGCTCTCGGTCGACGCTGAAAACGCCTGTGACAAAATGCAATGGCCCTTTATGTTTGAGGTCCTTCAGTGGGTGGAGATAACCTGGCATTACTTGGACTGGACACAGCTAATCTATAGGCCATCACTTTAGTGCTTGAAAATAAATGGGGCCTAGACTACTCCCTTTGTACTCCATCGGGGAACAAGAAAGGGTTGTGCGCTTTCCCCTCTGTTCGCTGTCTCCATTGAACTCTTAGCACAACGGGTTCATATTCATCCCAATATTCGTATGTTGTGGTGGCATGGACCATAGGATTATGCTCTTTGCCAACGATGTTCCCAGCTAGCTCCTTGACTCATGTGATGCAGACATTGTCAGATTATGGGGCACTATCTGGATTAAAGGTTAATATGTCCAAGTTTGAGGTCCCGCCTACTCTAATGCAACTTCCTGTTTTCCGCAGAGGTGGGACGTGCTTGAGGAGAGGCTTCGATGCTGGCAGAAGGCTGTCAATCGCCAGTGCCAGAGGGAGATGACTTCAGGGCAGTAAAAATGACCACGCGGACGGGATGGGAGAGAGCAGGCAGAAGAGATAGGAAAAGAGGCAAGACTTGCATGGGAGGGGGAGGAGGCAGAGAAAAATATTGGCATAAGGCTCATAGGCACCATTTTTTCTAAAAATATGTTTCCCCCCCCTCCCCCCCTTAGCTACGCCACTGGATGTACCTACTTCCTGTCAGCTTGCCTGATGATGTCAAAGTGATGCTATCTCAGCACTACATTAAATGATGCTAACTCAGCACTGCATCATTCTTTCAGACAGAGTGACAGACCACATTTGCATTGCTGACTGAAGAGAGATAACATGGGAATGGGGCAGAATATTCCAAGTGCAGCCCCCCTTTCATAATTCCCTCCTACCTAAGCACAGTTGATTCTAAGAGAAGCGAGTTAACTGCAGGGTTAAAATCCTTTCTGCATAGTTGAGCCAGTAAGAAGCACATAGACCACTCATTCACAATGCATTTCTGTCCTTGGTAGCTTTCTGCATCAGCCCCCAAGTGAGGATAGTGCTGGGGAGGAGTCCGCTGTCTTGGTACATGTGGGTACCAATGACATAGGAAAATGTGGGAGAGAGGTTCTGGAAGCAAAATTTAGGCTCTTAGGTAGAAAGCTGAAATCCAGATCCTCCAGGGTAGCATTTTCTGAAATGCTACCTGTGCCACGCGCAGGGCCCAAGAGACAGGCAGAGCTCCAGAGTCTCAATGCGTGGATGAGACGATGGTGCAGGGAGGAGGGCTTTAGATTTGTTAGGAACTGGGCAACATTCTGGGGAAGGGGGAGCCTATTCCGAAAGGATGGGCTCCATCTTAACCAGAGTGGGACCAGGCTGCTGGCATCGGCGTTTAAGAAGGAGATAGAGCAGCTTTTAAACTAGAAATGGGGGGAAGGCCGACAGTCGCTCAAAAGAGCATGGTTCGGGATAAGGTATCTTTCAAAGATATCACCATAACAGGGAAGATAGAGTATCCTGATAGTGAGGTTGCAAAAGAGATTGTAGTAGATCGGGTATCTTTAAATAACAATAAAAATCAGACAAAAGATTGCCAATTAATACTGTCAAGTACTAAGCATGATGTACTTAGGAACAACAAACATAGTTTGAAATGTCTATATGCGAATGCCAGGAGCCTAAGAAATAAGATGGGGGAGTTAGAATATATTGCACTAAATGAAAAATTAGATATAATAGGCATCTCTGAGACCTGGTGGAAGGAGGATAACCAGTGGGACACTGTCATACCGGGGTACAAATTATATCGTAGTGATAGGGTGAATCGGATTGGTGGAGGGGTAGCATTGTATATTAACGAGAGCCTTGAATCAAATAGATTGAAAATTCTGCAGGAAGCAAAACACTCCTTGGAATCACTGTGGATTGAAATTCCATGTGCAAAGGGGAAAAGGATAGTGATAGGAGTGTACTACCGTCCGCCTGGCCAGGACGAACAGACGGATGCGGAAATGTTAAAGGAAATCAGGGACGCAAACAAACTGGGCAACACAATAATAATGGGGGATTTCAATTACCCGCATATAGACTGGGGTAATGTAACATCTGTACACGCAAGGGACATAAGATTTCTTGATGAAATCAAGGACAGCTTCATGGAACAGCTAGTTCAGGAGCCGACAAGAGAAGGAAAAATACTAGACTTAGTCCTTAGTGGTGCTCATGATCTAGTGCAGGGGGTAACGATACGAGGGCCGCTTGATAACAGTGATCATAATATGATCGGTTTTGATATTGGCATTGAAGGAAGTGAAACTAGGAAATCAAGTACGCTAGCGTTTAACTATAGAAAAGGTGATTACGACAAAATGAGAAAAATGGTGAAAAAAAGACTGAAAGGAGCAGCTCGCAGAGTAAAAAACTTGCATCAGGCGTGGATGCTGTTTAAAAACACCATCCTGGAGGTTCAGGACAAATATATTCCACGTATTAGGAAAAAGGGAAAAAAGACTAAACGTCAGCCGGCGTGGCTAAACAGTAAGATAAAGGAAATCATTAGAGCCAAAAAACAATCCTTCAGAAAGTGGAGAAGAGAACCAACTGAAAGTAACAGGATAGATCATAAGGAATGCCAAGCCAAATGCAAAGCGGAGATAAGGAGGGCAAAAAAGGACTTTGAGAAGAAATTAGCGTTGGAAGCAAAAATACATAGTAAAAACTTTTTTAGATACATTAAAAGCAGGAAACCGGCCAAAGAGTCGGTTGGGCCGCTGGACGAAAATGGTGTTAAAGGGGCGATCAAGGAGGACAAAGCCGTAGCGGAGAAATTAAATGAATTCTTTGCTTCGGTCTTCACCGAGGAGGATTTGGGGGGGACACCGGTGCCGGAAAGAATATTTGAAGCGGGGGAGTCGGAGAAACTAAACAAATTCTCTGTAACCTTGGAGGATGTAATGGGTCAGTTCAGCAAGCTGAAGAGTAGTAAATCACCGGGACCTGATGGTATTCATCCCAGAGTATTAATAGAACTAAAAAATGAACTTGCGGAGCTACTGTTAGAAATATGCAATCTGTCCCTAAAATCGAGTGTAATACCGGAAGACTGGAGGGTAGCCAATGTTACTCCGATTTTTAAGAAAGGTTCCAGAGGAGATCCGGGAAATTATAGACCGGTGAGTCTGACGTCGGTGCCGGGCAAGATGGTGGAGGCTATTATTAAGAATAAAATTGCAGAGCATATACAAAAACATGGACTGATGAGACAAAGTCAGCACGGATTTAGTGAAGGGAAGTCTTGCCTCACCAATCTAATGCATTTTTTTGAGGGGGTAAGCAAACATGTGGACAATGGGGAGCCGGTTGATATTGTATATCTGGATTTTCAGAAGGCGTTTGACAAAGTGCCGCACGAAAGACTCCTGAAGAAATTGCAGAGTCATGGAATCGGAGGTAGGGTATTATTATGGATTAAGAACTGGTTGAAAGATAGGAAGCAGAGAGTAGGATTGCGTGGCCAGTATTCTCAGTGGAGGAGGGTAGTTAGTGGGGTCCCGCAGGGGTCTGTGCTGGGTCCGTTGCTTTTTAATGTATTTATAAATGACCTAGAGATGGGAATAACTAGTGAGGTAATTAAATTCGCCGATGACACAAAATTATTCAGGGTCGTCAAGTCGCAGGAGGAATGTGAACGATTACAGGAGGACCTTGCGAGACTGGGAGAATGGGCGTGCAAGTGGCAGATGAAGTTCAATGTTGACAAGTGCAAAGTGATGCATGTGGGTAAGAGGAACCCGAATTATAGCTACGTCTTGCAAGGTTCCGCGTTAGGAGTTACGGATCAAGAAAGGGATCTGGGTGTCGTCGTCGATGATACGCTGAAACCTTCTGCTCAGTGTGCTGCTGCGGCTAGGAAAGCGAATGGAATGTTGGGTGTTATTAAGAAGGGTATGGAGTCCAGGTGTGCGGATGTTATAATGCCGTTGTATCGCTCCATGGTGCGACCGCACCTGGAGTATTGTGTTCAGTACTGGTCTCCGTATCTCAAAAAAGATATAGTAGAATTGGAAAAGGTACAGCGAAGGGCGACGAAAATGATAGTGGGGATGGGACGACTTTCCTATGAAGAGAGGCTGAGAAGGCTAGGGCTTTTCAGCTTGGAGAAGAGACGGCTGAGGGGAGATATGATAGAAGTGTATAAAATAATGAGTGGAATGGATCGGGTGGATGTGAAGCGACTGTTCACGCTATCCAAAAATACTAGGACTAGAGGGCATGAGTTGAAGCTACAGTGTGGTAAATTTAAAACGAATCGGAGAAAATTCTTCTTCACCCAACGTGTAATTAGACTCTGGAATTCATTGCCGGAGAACGTGGTACGGGCGGTTAGCTTGACGGAGTTTAAAAAGGGGTTAGATAGATTCCTAAAGGACAAGTCCATAGACCGCTATTAAATGGACTGGAAAAATTCCTCATTTTTAGGTATAACTTGTCTGGAATGTTTTTACGTTTGGGGAGCGTGCCAGGTGCCCTTGACCTGGATTGGCCACTGTCGGTGACAGGATGCTGGGCTAGATGGACCTTTGGTCTTTCCCAGTATGGCACTACTTATGTACTTATGAATGTGGTTTATGGCAGATCAGGAACTTGGTGTGGCCAGGGCAGTAAAAGATACCACGGCAGGAGAATTAAAGAAAGCTTAGGAAAAGAAACCTAAGCTGTGTAAAGAGGGGAAAGCCTTTGTTATGATCCTCTTTGTAAATAAGTGTTTGGGATCTGGACATGATGTCCTCTTCTCTGGGATCTTGACCAAGAGTACTGAAAAAAGGTGAAGTAACAAGGATTGGAAACAACTGTGCCCCGCAGCCAGTGGGAGGCAACTATGGGCGGTGGCAACACACAAAATTCCAAAAAGTAACAAGATTCCATGCTACTTACCTTAAAGGATAGTGTCTTTCCCCAGGTCTATCTTAATAAAGGTTTATCGATTAGTCTTCCAGGAATTTGTCTAAACCTTTTTAAAATCCATCTACACTAACTGCTTATACCACATCCTCTGGCAATGAGTTCCAGAGCTTAACTATGCACTGAGTGAAAAAAAAATGATTTATTTATTTATTGTGGACATTTGATATACTGCACAAAGGCCTAGACAAAAAGGCAACTAGGCGGTTTACAATATAAACTGAAATTCAGATTAAAAGAAAGCAGAGCTTACAAAAAGGCAGCTACATTGCAAAATGTTTTCTCCGATTAGTTTTAAATGTGCTACTTAATAAGTTCACGACACGTAGATAATCTTTGTATTTTTTTGAAGATCGATTCATGTTTACCCATTCCATTCAACTCAGGATTTTATATACCTCATACCTCAACGACCCCTTCTCCAAACTGAAGAGATCCAACCTCCCTAGTCTTTTCTCATTGAGAGTTGCTCCATCCACTTAATCATTCTGATTGCTCTTCTCTGCATCTTTTCAAACTTTACTATATCATTTTTGAGATGCAGCACCCAGAATTGCAGAGGGTCGTGACATGATTGTGACCCAGAAAACAGTGAGATTTTCACATCAGCTGGATATTTTCTCTACTTAAATCTCACCTCTGTCATCCTTCATCACCTCTGTCTTCTTCAAAACACACGTAACCTAGGTCTCACCCGTGCGTTAGCTTCGGCCCAAGGCCACAAAGCAGATCAGTTCAGTTCAGTTTCACATTCAGGGCCACTTTCACCTCACTCATGCATTCCAGTTCGCTTGCAGTCGAGCTTGGGAGTGGGACTATGGTCCGGAATAGCGATCCAGGAGTTTGGGAGGCACTTGTACCCTCATGCTCAAAGATACACTGTAGTCATAGCTTCTGCAAACTAAAACCATTTATTTCTTCCAACTCTGCAACAGGCAGTACTTCAAACCTTTATTAAGCAGTCCAAACAGAATATAAATTTCAACTTAGATTCAATCCTTCTAGTGTTCCTCAGGGGAGCTCCTATACCACTTTTCCTTTCAGGTATATTTACAAAGATACCTCGTGGGCACTAAAATTTGTACATATATACAGTTCAACTGTCCATGCCTATCCTGTAGGGTAGTTCTATTCTCAGTGGCTGTTTCTCCTCCTCTCAACCCAAATCCAGTCTCTGCAGGTTGAGACCCTCCTCTAGTCTGACCTTCTTCCAGCAGTGACCCCCCCCCCCCCCCCGGATCTACCCTGGTCCTGAGCTCTCCCTAGCTCCAATCCCCTGCTCCTGGGCTAGGTCTCTCCTCTGCCTACCCGTAGCATACACAATATCCTGGTTGCCGCTTTCAGGAGCCACAACCCTCTTATACAGCCAAGGGTCACACTCCTCACTCAGGAGTCCCCTTTTCTTCTCCTGGCCTCTTGGCAGGGGACTATCAGGCAACCAAAGACGACCCCTCTCTCTCTCTGGGCATAATTCCAAACTTTACCCCCTTTGTAACTCCTCCCTCCTTGTCATTCTCTACAAATATCACATATGTGATGCAATATATGACCCACACTCCGCAGGCGGTGCGTGCTATCCAAAAACACTGGCCATTAATACAGACAATTTCTACATTTAAAGACTACACAGTGAGAATCGCATATGGTAGAGGGCAGAATCTGAAAGAGCTTCTTTGCCCCTCAGCCCTTCCCTCCAATGTGGATGATCGGGACATATCGGAGGGAGGACATAAGAAATGTAATGATTGCTCTGTCTGTCATGTGATGGTAGAAACCAGGACTTTCAAACACCCTAATGGTATTAGATGTTATGCTTTGAGACACCCGACCACCTGTAAAATGGAGTGTGTGATCTACTGCATTAAATGTCCGTGCAATAAACTATATGTTGGGCAGACAGCTAGGGCACTCCAAGTCCATTTAATTGAACACCGTAGTTCGATTACAACAAAGAAATTGAACCTTCCATTAGCAATGCATTGCACGCAATTTAACCATGGATTTGATGATCTCCGGTGTTGGGCCATTCAACGAGTTTTCCCACTGAAAAGAGGAGGTGACTACAGGAAACTACTTTTGCAGAAGGAACAAAGATGGATTTTCCACCTTAACACCATGGAGCCTAATGGTTTGAACGCGCAGATAGAATGGAGCCACTTTTTGTGATTGGCTCAGTCATTTAAAGGCGTCTGACATCAGAAGTAGTGAAGGTTTAAAAACAGCTGATTTCGGAACATTCGGTGTTGCCAGTCAACTAAGCTGGAGACGCTATTCTGAGTATAAGAAGTGAGATAGATTATGTATACAACTGAAGTGGATCAGATAAGCATTGTTAAGTCTGTTCATTTTTCCACAGCTCTTCCCCACGCTGACCCTGAAGCAGCTAGAGCTCGTAATGAGCACAGCGAAACGCTGGCCACCGTTGGTCGGGGAAAAGGAAGCTGTGGCAACCGTGGAGATTAACAGACTGTTAAAAATAAGCTAAGTAATATGCCATTCATCTTTTGCTTGATTTATGCAGATGAATAGTTGGTTGATTCAGAGCAGCAACCTACAATAGGAGCAATAAGATCAATGAGGATGTTTCCCGATACTATTTCTCCTTTGTTTTTCATTTGTGACCCTGGGGTGTTTTTTTGCCCATGGTGAAGAGTGGATCCTCTTAAGACCAAGTGATAGGTCAACAGGATCAAATGTTGCTTGTGGTATCGTTTTTGACCCCGGCACCTTGAGGCTCCCCCCCCCCACTAGTCACAAGTGATATATAATTTGTTAGCACTAGATGTGAATACACATTATTCCCTTTTTACAGAGCAGTAGGAGTTGTGAGTTATAGTAAATGTGATTTAATAGCTACTCCCACCACCACTACATATTGCATTCTCTACAAAGGCAACTGTTCCCTTGAGCTGGGCCTCCTCCCACCTCCCCAGCCCCAGGGCTCTGGAAAAATCTATCAGTTTAGTAATACTCATTCCCATGGGGTATTACACATACAATACTTACACAACAGTACTATAGTCACTGAAAGGGTATTGTCACAACATGGGCTATATAAAGTTATCATGCCTTCACACTGACCTTATCTTCCTTGGAGATGAAAAATAACAACTCTCAAGAGACATTTGAAGGCTAATTCAATAATTTGGATCTGCTATATTTTGATTTGTTGCTCAGTAACCATACAGACCTGGCATATAAAATATGTGGTCCATACAGGCATAGTGACCATTTTGTTAAATTACCAATTCACTCAAAGCCATATCACTTGCTCATTACTGCTCCAAACTATGTTATGCTAAACTACAAGAGTGCCTACAAAATAGTGCATAGATTTAGATATTTATAG
Source organism: Microcaecilia unicolor (assembly GCF_901765095.1). Classification (NCBI taxonomy): domain Eukaryota; kingdom Metazoa; phylum Chordata; class Amphibia; order Gymnophiona; family Siphonopidae; genus Microcaecilia; species Microcaecilia unicolor. The sequence continues at coordinate 47,992,766 of NC_044035.1, forward strand.
CATTTTTATTACAACTGAATGATACACCGCTGTTAACATATTCTTGAAAGCACTTAAGAAATAAATCTAATCAAAAAGCTGCCTTCATGATAATGTTAGCACAAGCTGGACTGACAGCATCTGTGTTTGCTAAACAGGGGATTCATTTAACACCTGCTAATAAAATCAGAGGATCACAAATGTCACATGCTCTTGCCTTCTGCCAAGATATCAGATCTGTGAGCTGTAGATCTAAAGTTTGCTCCTGGGGTTGCCAGGGGTTGTTACAAATGCAAGGAGTTTATGCCATTGCTTAAGAGTGATACCTACTGGCTAGATTCAAGATCCATGACTGCAGGATTCTGGAAGGAGCCCTGATACTGTATGCAGTCACTAGTCACTGCACATTTGGAGAAAGGGGGAACTAAAAAAAAAAGAGGGGGGGGGGGGAATCCCCAGGCAGTTGCAAATACAGGTTTGTGGCACCAGGTCTCAGCATTGGCTCATACTGAGCTGAAAGGTTAATAGAGAAGAACTGGAGATGAAAAACTAGAATTTACCAATTTCCAGGAAGCACTGTGGTTTAAGGTGAGAGGTAACATGAAACACACTCGAAGTGTCTTCTCCACCATCTCACACACCTGCCCATTAAGTTGTTTAAACTGTACATCCTCCACCCATTCCCCCCATAAAGAATGTTGCTGGAAAGAGCAGTGGAATATTAAAATTGACTAAAGGAAAAGGAGAATGTCTATGAGAAAAATAAGAACCGGTGGGGTGGGATGGGGGTGGGGGAGAGGTTCAGAAAGAGGGGAGAAAAGCCAGAGAACAGAGGACATGGAAGAAAGATCAGTGGAAGAACCGCAAAGGAACATTTAGTCTGCCACACAAGCACTATCAAGAAACCAAGGCTGGATTAACAGAGGGAATAGACGGAAAAGAAAATCTTCCAACTCATTTTCCCCCTCAGGGTTCTGTGCACATCTTCTCAGTTTATTATTATATGCTTTGCTTTAGCAGATTTGGAGGGTGTCTCACTATCTATGAAGATAAATGCTTCCTATTACCATGTTGCTGGTTTCATTGTAATAAGGCAAATATTTGTTCACCTTGGGTTTAACAATTGTAGGGCAGTGTGAGAAGCTATTACAGCACAGCACTAGTGTGAGTGACTTGACAATGGATCAGCTGACAGGAGAGTCTGGAGACAAAAGAGCCCAGAGGAAGCTGCAGGAGGAGAAAATAAATAAATGACATGAGATCAAAAGAATAAGAACATTGAAATATACTGTTACATCTGATAGGCCAAAGCTAGGATGAAACATCTTTTGTTGCACCTTGAGCTAACCTCCCTGGTCTTGGCACTGGAAAGCTTATTTCCAGAGAAGGGGAAATGGTAAAACTAGAGGACATGAATTGAGGTTACTGGGTAGTAGACTCAGGAGTGAGGCCAGAAATGTTTTTTTCATGGAGAGGGTGGTTGATGCCTTGAATGCCCTCCCGAGGGAGGTGGTGGAGAAAAAAACTGTGGTGGAATTCAAAAAAGAGTGGGATGAACATAATCTCTAATTAGAAAATGAATAGCATAAAAAACAAAACTTAAAGGATTGCATATGTGTTTGCTTGTCAAGTGGTGCTTAGATGGCAACTCTGGCTGTATCAACTAAGGCTGGTGCTGGGCTGGCTTGTACGGTCTGAGTCCTGCATAAGCAATCTGGTTGTAGGAGAGAGTTTTGACAGAAACTCCAGTAATTTGGAATGTGACAACACTGCCGGGCATATATCCTGTTTCCCCGAAAATAAGACAGTGTCTTATATTAATTTTTGCTCCCAAAGATGCGCTAGGTCTTATTTTCAGGGGATGTCTTATTTTTCCATGAAGAAGAATTCACATTTATTGTTGAACAAAAAAAAATGTACATTTATTATATACTGTACAGTAGTTGTCATCACAAACCAGCATAACCAGACAAACTGTGAATCCTATCAAGAATTTCTTGTTACTACCATTATTTCCATGTACAACAATCTATGGTACATTTACCGATCCCGATATTTATGAACACAAAGCAAGATTTATTCAATGACAGTCATGTCATCTGGCGGTAGGGGACAACGGGGATGGCGGCAGGCGACGGGCCTCTTGATGCCTTGCCTGCACATTTACAAGTGACAGCCGCGGAAGGGAACATCGGGGTTGGTGGAAGGTGACGGTCTTCATGTCCTGTATGCAGCTGCTCTGCAACGGACGGTGAAGGTAGAGGACAACGGCGACGGGCTAAAAAGAATCACAGCTGCATGCTCTGGTGTTCTGTTCGGCGGGCATGCTTCCAAACAAAAACTTTGCTAGGTCTTACTTTCAGGGGAGGCCTTATATTTAGCAATTCAGCAAAACCTCTACTAGGTCTTATTTTCAGGGGGTGTCTTATTTTCGAGGAAACAGGGTATTTACAGTCTGTGTCCCATAAATGTATACTTTATCATATATTTCCACTATTCATGATGTATTGTAAGCCACATTGAGCCTGCAAAGAGGTGGGAAAATGTGGGATACAAATGCAATAAATAATAATAATAATAATAAATGACAAGACGGATTTGGAAAGGCTGGAATGGGCTTTGACGGCAACTCCAGTAGTTGGAACATAAGGACAGAGCTGGGCGGGCTTCTATGGTCTATGTCCCAGAAACACCAAAGAAAGACCATGATCAAGTATATAATATCACATTCATTGTTGATTTTATCTTGAATTGATAATGAATGTGACTGTTGGGCAGACTGGATGTACAATTCAGGTCTTTATCTGCTGTCACTTACTATGTTACTATGTTATGTATTAGCTGCTAGTCATCCAGATGTTTACAGCAGGTCTAGAGTTACAAGTACTTGCTTTTCAGTTCTGTGAAATACGGTTTATTCATTTTCTGCTGGAGACACATATATGAAATCAGTTCTGACACATTTCAGCCTACTTGCAGCATGGGGAGGGGGTATCTGTCAGGAAACATAAATGAAAGGAAGGGAAAAGGGAAAGGCGATGGGACTTGATACCTTTCTGGGGTTTACATATTATATAAGGTACTTATTTTGTACCTGGGGCAATGGAGGGTTAACTGACTTGTCCAGAGTCACTAGGGTGCAGATGATCAAAACCAAATGTGGGCGCTAGAGGCCATTAGCGGCAGACTAGCGCCCGCACTTGCTTAAGTCCCAGGATCAGAGCCAGCGCTCGCCAGCTCTGAATGCTAATAGCATGCACATACATGCTGAACAGGGACATTGGTATTCCTCCCCAATGCTCAGTGGGCAGTGAGCCAAACTAGTGCACTGTTATCGCTGTAAACCTTACACCAGCTCGGAGCTGGCGTTAGGGTTTACTAGGACACTGGGGAGGAATGGGGAGTCCAGCATGCATCTGCATGCTAGCAGGCCCTCCCATATTCCCCCCAACAGATGACATGAACCTGACGCCTCCATCCCAAGGTGGTGACACGGGGGCTGCAGGTTTGGTGGACCTCCAGTTCCCCTGACCCCCCCCCCCCCCGATGCAAGGGCATGAGGGGGGGGCTGAAGAGCTGGTGGATTTCCAGCCCCTATAACCCCCACTTGCACCCAAAAAAAGCCCTGGTGGCTCAGTGGGCCGCAAGCCCAAGTCCCCCCACCTGGTGGTCTAGCGGACCCTCTTCCCCCCCCGTACCTTTGCAGTGTACGAGGGAGTAGTGCATTCCCTCCTCTTCCAGCGCTGCCTTCAAAATGGCGGCTCACTCCCCTACCCTGTGTATCCTGGGATGCACTGGGCAGGACTTCCCTAACATATAAGAGAGAAACTGGACAGGGCTGGGCGCTGCCATTTTGAAGGCAGTGCCAGAAGAGAAGGGAGTGTGCTACTCCTTCCTCCACAATGAAGGTATAGAGGGGAGAGGAACCCACTAGATCAACAGTTGGGGGGGTTACCATATGGCTCCAGAAAACGGAGGACGGATTGAGCCAGCCGGGTTTTACTTCCATTGCTTTCAATGGAAGTAATTGAGCCAGCTGGGTTTTACTTCCAATGCTTGAAAAGCAATGGAAGTAAAACCCGGCTGGCTCAATCCGTCCTCCTTTTTCTGGAGCCATATGGTAACCCTAGTTGTGGCCCACTGGCCCACCAGGGCATTTTTGGGGTGTGAAAGGGGGTTGGACATCCACTGGATCTCCAGCCCCCCCCCATTGCCTTTGCGTCAGGGAGGAGTCTAGGGGTGTGGGGGCTCAGGGGAGTACTAGGCCAGTAGGGCCTTGCAGTTGGAGGGGGATCTGGGGATCCCACAGACCTCCAGCTCAGACCTGTCAAACAAGTGCGGGAGGATTATGTCTGAGCAATCCTCTCGCACTTTTAGCCTAAGATTAGAACTAATAGCATGCCTAAATTTGCATGCTATTAGCTCTGATCATAGGGGCATTATAGCCCTGTGCTGTTTCAGCACTATTTTTAGAGCGTTGTTTGGCTCAGCATGGGGCTTCTGATCATCAGGCTGTAGGAGCTGCAGTGGGAATCAAACCCAATTAGGATCAAAGTTCTCATGGTACTCTGTAATTTTCACCTTATCAACAATTCAGAAAAGCATATACAAAAAAAATTCAAAACAAACAAGTTGAAAACTGCACAGTAGTGAAACACAATGGCAATTTTCCTCCTATTCTATTGACAGATTCAGGAACCTCCGCGCAATCTAGCTTTAGAAGCCATGTCTGAAAAGAAGGTGGGCATAGGTGAAGCATGTGCATAAATGTTTGAAAGGGGGCTACATCTATATGTATGGTGATTATATGGTAGTATGTGCAGTGCATTTTTTCTAGCAAAAAAGGTGCCGGTACTCAAATGCTAGGCCACTCTTCAGGGTTGAGATGATCACTGAGGGACCCATCCCACAATAACTAGGCCCCCTGCAACTAGTCACAGAATCTATGACAAGGCAGAATTGGTTTGTAGAGCCTGAGCTCTTACATGAAAACTTGGGGTCCATGGGTCAATTTTAGCAGACAATGGAAAAGGTGTAGGTACTCAGTACCCCCTCAAAAAAAGCCCTGAGTATGTGTCACATAGGTGTATGGGGCACTGTGGTATGTGCAGGGATGGTTTATGTATGTGTGCAAGATGATGCATAGTGTGTGTGTCTGTGTGTGTCTGTGTGTGTCTGTGTGTAAAAAAGGAAGGGATTCTCTTTGGAATGTGTCTATGGTTGAGTGCATTCTTCCCCCATTCACTTTCCATTCCATGTTCTCTCCACTTTCCTCATTTTCTCTCTTCCTTCTATCCCCTTTTCTAATATTGTCCCCTCTTTCCCCTTCCAGTTCCACTCCTTTTCCCCCTCTCCCTTCTCCCCCTACCCTCCTGTTTTCTTGCTTTCCCTCACTTCTCCCAACTCAGTCATTATTCCCTTCTCCTCTTCATTTTCCTCAGCTCTCTCTCCCTCTTTTGGTTGACAGAGTCTCAAGCCTCTGCCAGCATCACAGTTCACTTGCAGTGACTCCAGACCAGGATCCTCTTCAGGTTGATGGAGTCTGGGCACTCCACCAACACTAATGTTCACTTGTGGAAGCTGCAAAGTTCTCTTCAGTTTGGTACCACCTGCTTGTGCGTCTTTACATATATTTTTCAAAAAGCTTTAGTGACATACCTGCGAAATGTTTAATGTTCCAACTTGGATGTCTCTTTTCTGACAGATATCCTATGCAAAATCTGCCTTTTATGGCACCACTACTACTACTACTACTTATCATTTCTATAGCACTACTAGACGTACGCAGCGCTGTACACTTGAACATGAAGAAACAGTCCCTGCTCAACAGAGCTTACAATCTAATTAGGACAGACAAACAGGACAAACAAGAGATAAGGGGAATATTAAAGTACGGATGATAAAGTAAGGGTTCTGAACAGTGAATAAGGGCTAGGAGTTAAAAGCAGCGTCAAAAAAGGTGGGCTTTTAGCTTAGATTTGAAGACGGCCAGAGATGGAGCTTGACGTACTGGCTCAGGAAGTCTATTCCAGGCATATGGTGCAGCAAGATAAAAGGAACGGAATTCTGGAGTTAGCAGTGGAGGAGAAGGGTGCAGATAAGAGAGATTTACCAGTGAACAGAGTTCCCGGGGAGGAATGTAGGGAGAGATGAGAATGGAGAGGTACTGAGGAGCTACAGAGTGAATGCACTTATAGGTCAATAAGAGGAGTTTGAACTGTATGCAGAAACGGATAGGAAGCCAGTGAAGTGACTTGAGGAGAGGGCTAATATGAGCATAACGACAATGGCAGAATATTAGTCGTGCAGCAGAATTTGAACAGATTGAAGAGGAGAGACATGGCTAAGTGGGAGACCTGTGAGAAGCAAGATGCAATAGTCTAAGCGAGAGGTGATATAGTGTGGATGAGGGTTCTGGTAGTGTGCTCAGAAAGGAAAGGGTGAATTTTGGTGATATTATAGAGAAAGAAACGACAGGTTTTAGCAGTCTGCTGAATATGTGCAGAGAGGAGAGGGAGGAGTCGAAGATGACCCCAAGGTTGCGAGCTGATGAGACAGGAAGGATGAGGGTGTTATCCACAGAAATAGAGAATGGGGGAGGAGGAGGAGGTTGGTAGGGGGAAAGATAAGAAGCTCAGTCTTGGTCATGTTTAGTTTCAGATGGCGCTGAGACCTCCAGGCAGCAATGTCAGACAGGCAGGCTGATACTTTGGCCTGGATTTCGGCTGAGATTTCTGGTGTGGAGAGGTAGATCTGGGAGTCATCAGCGTAAAGATGATACTGAAAACCATGGATGAGATCAGAGTACCAAGGGAAGAAGTATAGATGGAGAAAAGAAGAGGTCTCAGGACAGATCCCTGAGATACACCAACTGACAGTGAGATAGAAGTAGAGGAGGATCCACTGGAGTATACACTAAAGGTACGCTGAGAGAGATAAGAAAAAAACCAGGAAAGAACAGAGCCCTGAAATCCAAGTGAGGACAGCGTATCAAGGAGCAGGCTGTGATCAACAGTGTCAAAAGCAGCAGATAGATCGAGAAGGATAAGGATAGAATAGAGAGCTTTGGATCTGGCCAGGAACAGATCATTGGAGACTTTAGTAAGCGCTGTTTCAGTTGAATGAAGGGGCGAAAGCCAGATTGAAGTGGATCAAGAATAGCTTGAGATGAAAGAACGTCAAGGCAATGGCGGTGAACAGCATGTTCAAGTATCTTGGATAGGAAAGGGAGGAGGGAGATGGGGCGATAGTTGGAAGGACAGGTAGGGTCCAATGAAGGTTTTTTAAGGAGTGGTGTGACTACTCTCTGATTCCCTTAGTGCTGTGAACAATTTCCCTCTTTTCTTTACCTCATCCTTAGTCCCAGTTTCTCTCTCTCCTCTCTGAAATGTCTTTCAAGGGACCACACTCTCTTTGGGCTCCATGGGTGCTTCTTTTCCCTCTGGAATTTCTTCTGTTCTAGCTCTTGCTGCAGTCCATCCACACTGCAGTATCTCTTGCTGACAGCCCCCTTTCTTCCCTACTCACCCCCAAAACAGAATGCTGGCTTTCACAGATACTTGTAGAGAATCCACAAACGTGGAGAACTCAACGAAATCCCACGGATAGTCACAATACAACAAAGCAGTGGGTAAAAAAACAGGAGTTCCAGAGTAAAGATGAACCAAACTTTATTAATCAGTATATTGACTCGACACAACGTTGTGTTTCGGCCAAAGGGCCTACATCAGGAGTCTACAAATAAAAACAATATATAAACAAGATATAAAAGAATATAACACTAAAAACAAATGATAATACATATATAATCTGAAAACTGTGCAAATATCAAATGAGAAAATAAAGAACAAAACAGCTAGAGCATTCATATGTCATGAAACATGAACATCTTGAAAGTAAATGAAGCTTAAAACATATATATAACAAATGTAAAATTTAAAATTTAAATGCTATGCAAATGTGATGTGATTTTAAAGTAAAAAGCTAATATAAGAACAAAACAGCAGAGCATTCATATAACATGAAGCATAATAATAGTAAATAAAACCTAAAACATATATATGTCAAATTGAATGACATTGATATGAGTAAATACTTCCATTTTCTAAAAAATGAACAATGCACAAATATGAAACATCCAGAGAAAAAGTAGGACAAATCTAAATAATATTATTATACTTCATGTTATATGAGCTCTTGCTGTTTTGTCTTTTATATTTTGTTTATATATTGTTTTTATTTGTAGACTCCTGAATGTAGGCCCTTTGGCCGAACACAACGTTGTGTCGAGTCAATATACTGATTAATAAAGTTTGGTTCATCTTCACTCTGGAACCCTGGTTTTTTACCCACTGCTTTCACAGATACTTGCCACATGGAATCCAGAATTGTAGGAAGCGAACATGGACTGGCCAACAGGCTCTATCTTCTAGTGAGTCTGAGGCCAGGAGGTTTTAAAAGGACAAGAAATAGCAGAAGAATACTTTGCCCATTCTGTGGGCTGAAGCAAATAGGTGGAGCTTGCTGCCAGGTTGAGTCACCTAAAACAATAGCAAATGCTTATTAAAACAATAGAACACTTATTAGAAATAACGGACTGCCTATGTGTGGTCCATCTGTAAAAAATCTAAAGCTGTTCCAGTTGGATAGACAGTGCCTTTAAAGGTGGAGGATCAAGGATTTTTTTTTTATATTTATATCCCACATTATCACAAGCTTACATTTGAAAAAGCTAAGTGTAGGGATTTTAGTACCAGGTCTGAGAAGGAGTAAAGTTTAGCTCGTTTTTCAGTGGTCAGTGTTAGAGAGGATTTCATATTACTTCTTCTCTTTTGTCTGGCTTTGTTGAAGGAAATGGGTCATAATAAATGGCAGAGAATGAGGTGCTGAGGGGGAGATGCATTGCATTTTGTTAGCAATCCACCACAATTAATATTTCTGTGCGAAATAATATTGATGTTTGTGTGAAATAGCATTCCAGCATGTATTCATAGTATATGCGCATTAAAACCCTATGCACAGTTAGCTTTCCAGATATAGACAATATTTATGTGCGTATATATAGATGTTCGTGTAATTCCAACCGCGACGGAACCAGAGCTGAGAAGGGAAGGCTGAAGCGCTGAGCCTACTCGCCTTTCACTGCTGCCACCGGGACCCCGAGGTAAGAAGGCGAGGGCGGAGGACTGTTGAGGGAGAATAGGGCAGGCAGGTCGGGCTGGCTGGGAACTTCCCGGTGGGTCAAATATTGGGAGTGCTCGAGCACCCACAGCACCCACGGAGTTGGTGCCTATGTGTGTGTATATATATATATAGAGAGAGAGAGAGAGAGAGATAAGGATATAGATATACATATATTTTTTTACTATAGTTTTTCTTCTCATTACTCACTCTAGCCTCCGACATTCATTTACTGTACTCTCTTTTTGGTATGACAAAGGAGATCTGGAGCTAGGGCAATGCCTCTCAGCAGACTGTTTTGCATATTGATTACTAATTCCATTAGCAGCTTTTCATAATAAAATAATGGGAGCTTGGACAACAGAGAGAGACCCAAAGACAACATTACAGCATCTGCTCCAATGTAGCCCCTCGAAATGACACAATGATTACGATTTAGAAATAATTACTAATCTAACCGATGAAAGGTTATTCCGTTGTGATAGTTCCTCTGTGTATAGCTGTATGCTGCACAAGTCAGCATGTTTTCAAAATATAACTGAGATAAAATAAAATGCCTACAAATAATGAACAATGACAACGTGGATGTAGGAAGCTAGGGGGGGGGGAGGGGGAGAGGGAGAGGAGAGGGCTTCAGCCTTGTGACATCAGGCAGTCTCCTGTCAAATTCAACCTCCTTGGTCTGAGCAGAGTGGACTCTCTCTACATAGACTCTATGATTGTCTTTTTAGGATGTTCAGTTTTCAGGGGGCTTGGATGCTCTGTCTAGCCACAAGACCAAATCTATGGGCTCCACAGTTAAACATGGCCAGAATCCAGCTGCAGCTAACAAGTATGGATGCCTTCTTTTCTTTCTACAGCCAGTTAGAAGCTGCATCCATGGGCAGTCTAAAAGTGCCTGGAAATTCATGCCCAGTAGGTTG